>NW_028225183.1:35510402-35532382 GCF_052327205.1 Somniosus microcephalus
CCCCGGGCTCCTCGGACGAAACACCCCCCCGGGCTCCTCGGATGAAACACCGCCCCCGGGCTCCTCGGACGAAACACCCCCCCGGGCTCCTCGGACCAAACACCCCCCCGGGCTCCTCGACGAAACACCCCCCCGGGCTCCTTGGACGAAACACCCCCCCGGGCTCCTCGGACGAAACACCCCCCCGGGCTCCTCGGACGAAACACCCCCCCGGGCTCGTCGGACGAAACACCCCCCCGTGATCCTCGGACGAAACACCCCCCCCGGGCTCCTCGGACGAAACACCCCCCCGGGCTCCTCGGACGAAACACCCCCCCGGGCTCCTCGGACGAAACACCCCCCCCCCCGGGTTCCTCGGAAGAAACACCCCCCACGGGCTCCTCGGACGAAAACACCCCCCGCCGGGCTCCTCGGACGAAACACCCCACCGGGCTCCTCGGACGAAACCCCCCCCGGGCTGCTCGGAACGAAACACCCCCCCCGGGCTCCTCGGACGAAACACCCCCCCGGGCTCCTCGGACGAAACACCCCCCCCGGGCCCCTCGGAACGAAACACCCCCCCGGGCTCCTCGGACGAAACACCCCCCCGGGCTCCTCGGACCAAACACCCCTCCGGGCTCCTCGGACGAAACACCCCCCCCCGGGCTCCTCGGACGAAACACCCCCCCGGGCTCCTCAGACGAAACACCCCCCCGGGCTCCTCGGATGAAACACCCCCCCGGGCTCCTCGGACGAAACACCCCCCCCAGGCTCCTCGGACGAAACACCCCCCCGGGCTCCTCGAACGAAACACCCCCCCGGGCTCCTCGGACGAAACACCCCCCCGGGCTCGTCGGACGAAACACCCCCCCGTGATCCTCGGACGAAACACCCCCCCGGGCTCCTCGGACGAAACACCCCCCCGGGCCTCCTCGGACGAAACACCTCCCCCCGGGTTCCTCGGAAGAAACACCCCCCACGGGCTCCTCGGACGAAACCCCCCCCCCCGGGCTCCTCGGACGAAACACCCCCCCGGGCTCCTCGGACGAAACACCCCCCAAGGCTCATCGGACGAAACACCCCCCCGGGCTCCTCGGACGAAACCCCCCCCCCCCCCGGGCTCCTCGGACGAAACACCCCCCCGGGCTCCTCGGACGAAACACCCCCCCCGGGCTCGTCGGACCAAACACCCCTCCGGGCTCCTCAGACGAAACCCCCCCCCCGGGCTCCTCGGACGAAACACCCCCCCGGGCTCCTCGGACGAAACACCCCCCCGGGCTCCTCGGACGAAACACCCCCCCCGGGCTCCTCGGACGAAACACCCCTCCGGGCTCATCGGACGAAACCCCCCCCCCCGGGTTCCTCGAAGAAACACCCCCCACGGGCTCCTCGGACGAAACACCCCCCGCCGGGCTCCTCGGACGAAACACCCCCCCCGGGCTCCTCGAACGAAACACCCCCCCCGGGCTGCTCGGACGAAACACCCCCCGGGCTCCTCGGACGAAACACCCCCCCGGGCTCCTCGGACGAAACACCTCCCCGGGCTCCTCGGACGAAACACCCCCCCGGGCTCCTCGGACGAAGCCCCCCCCCCCCGGGCTCCTCGGACGAAAACTCCCCCCCGGGCACCTCGTACGAAACACCCCCCCGGGCTCCTCGGATGAAACACCCCCCCGGGGCTCCTCGGACGACACACCCCCCCGGGCTCCTCGGACGAAACACCCCCCCGGGCTCCTCGGACGAAACACCCCCCCCGGGCTCGTCGGACGAAACACCCCCCCTGGCTCCTCGGACGAAACACCCCCCCGGGCTCCTCGGACGAAACAGCCCCCCCGGGCTCGTCGGACGAAACACCCCCCCGGGCTCCTCGGATGAAACACCCCCCCGGGCTCCGATAGAGAGAGAGACAGATAGAGAGAGAGAGACAGACAGATAGAGAGAGAGAGACAGAGAGAGAAAGAGAGAGACAGATAGAGAGAGAGACAGATAGAGAGAGAGAGACAGATAGAGAGAGAGAGACAGGCAGAGAGAGAGAGACAGATAGAGAGAGAGAGACAGATAGAGAGAGAGAGAGACAGATAGAGAGAGAGACAGATAGAGAGAGAGAGACAGATAGAGAGAGAGACAGATAGAGAGAGAGAGACAGATAGAGAGAGAGAGACAGATAGAGAGAGAGAGACAGAGAGAGAGAGAGAGAGACAGATAGAGAGAGAGACAGATAGAGAGAGAGAGACAGATAGAGAGAGAGACAGACAGATAGAGAGAGAGAGACAGATAGAGAGAGAGAGACAGATAGAGAGACAGACAGACAGAAAGAGAGACAGACAGACAGAGAGAGAGAGGGAGACAGGGAGAAAAACAGACAGACAGACAAAGAGAGAGGGAGAAAAACAGAGAGACAGATAGAGAGAGAGACAGACAGATAGAGAGAGAGACAGACAGATAGAGAGAGGGAGACAGGGAGAAAAACAGACAGACAGACAAAGAGAGAGTGAGAAAAACAGAGGGACAGATAGAGAGAGAGAGAGACAGATAGAGAGAGACAGATAGAGAGACAGAGAGACAGACAGATAGAGAGAGGGAGACAGGGAGAAAATCAGACAGACAGACAAAGAGAGAGGGAGAAAAACAGAGAGACAGATAGAGAGAGAGAGAGACAGATAGAGAGAGACAGATAGAGAGACAGAGAGACAGACAGATAGAGAGAGGGAGACAGGGAGAAAAACAGACTGACAGACAAAGAGAGAGGGAGAAAAAGAGAGAGAGAGATAGAGAGAGAGACAGACAGATAGAGAGAGGGAGACAGGGAGAAAAACAGACAGACAGACAAAGAGACAGGGAGAAAAACAGACAGACAGGGAGAGACACAGAAACAAAGAGACAGACAGTGAAGAAGAGATAGAGGGAGATGGCGACAGTGAGAGAAAGACGCAGAGACGGTGAAAGACAGATAGAGAAAGTGAGAGAAAGGGCCATCTCTGGAGTCTCTGTGCTGTCATCACCGAAACACCCTTCTTAGGGTTAAAAATGGATACCAACGGCTGGTGGTCTGTCAGAAGTGTAAACGTTTGGCCTTGCAGGTAATGATTAAACTTCTTTACTCCCCACACAAGGCTGAGAGCCTCCCTATCTATCTGAGCATAGTTGCGCTCCGCGGAGGTCAATGATCTGGATGCGAACGCGACTGGCCTCTCCAGGCCATTTGGCAACTTGTGTGAGAGTACTGCCCCAATACCATATGGAGAAGCATCACAAGCCAAACAAATAGGCAGCGTTGGGTTGAAGTGAGCCAACACTTCCTCTGAGGTGATCAATGCCTTGCTTTTGCGAAAGGCCCTCTTACAGTCCTCGCTCCACTTCCATGGTACTCCCTTCTGCAAAAGAGCGTTCAGCAGGTGCAGCACCGTGGATAAATTTGGCAGAAACTTATGGTAATAGTTAATCAACCCTAGGAACGACCTAAACTGGGATACATTATCCGGAGCGGGTGCCTTCACAACAGCTTCGATCTTGTAAGGAGACTTATGAAGCCCCTCCTGGTCAATGACATGACCACAGTACGAGATCCGCTTCTGAAAGAACTCACATTTCTGGCGATTAACTCGAAGTCCATATTCTTTCAATCTGGTGAGCACCAGTTCCAAATTTGCAAGGTGTTCCTCGTCATCATCTCCTGTAATCAGAATATCGTCCAGGTAACATTGTGTGCCTGGAATTCCCTGTAATACCTGCTCCATGGCCCTCTGCCAAATTGCTGGAGCCGATGCCACTCCAAAAACCAGTCTATTATACAAGCCTCTATGCGTGTTGATCGTGAGATACTGGCGTGACTCTTCCTCAACTTCCATCTGTAAGTACGCCTGCGCCAGGTCTATCTTGGTGAAGTGTTTCCCGCCAGACAACGAAGCGAAGATATCCTCAATCCACGGAAGCGGATACTGCACCTTGTGAAGCACCGGATTAACAGTGATCTTGAAATCTCCACAGATGCGAACCTTCCCTGGTTCCCCCGGCTTGTTGCTTGATGAACGCTTCATGACGGGAACAATGGGCGTAGCCCACTCACTCCAGTCTACCTTAGACAGTACTCCTGAACGTTCTAGCCCATTTGCATGTTCTTCAACCTTGATGTTTGCCGTAATTCCTCTCAGTGTTCCCAGTCCCTGTTGGAACACCTCTTTAGTATCGTCCAATATTCTGGACAATCGTTTAGGTTTGACATCTTTTTTACCGGAATCTACCGTTAGTGCTTTTAAGGAATGCCAGTCCATATTTATTTTCCTAATCCACTCCCGTCCCAGTAGTGGTGGACCTCCCTCAGGTAGCACATATAAGTCCATTCCTCGGCTTTCTTTGCCCTTGTGGACCACCTTTACCTCTATCTTCCCGATGGGGTATACTCTTTGCCCCGTGTATGTTTTCAATACAATCTCCGTATCCCGTCGGGGAATATGTGGGAATAACCTTTTGTAATCTTGCTTATTCATGACCGTCAATGCCGATCCAGTGTCCAATTCCATCTTCACTTGGACTCCTGCTATCTGAAGTGTGACCCAAATTGTTTGGAGGTCTGCTTCCTTACCAACATTGTGTACTCTTAGACTACCCAGTTCATCACTGCTGGAGTCTGAATCTGACTTCTGTTCGTTCGAACTGTTCTCTGTCACCTTGTGTACCTTTCTGTACTTTTCTTGCGGTGACTTTTTGTTGCTGGTCTTCTTTCCTGACCGGCATACTTTAGCTATGTGACCAAGCCTGCCACATTTTCTGCATTCCTGATTTTTGAACCAGCACTGGTTCTGATCGTGCGTTGTCTTTCCACAACGATAACATTTTACTGTACCCAAGACCATTTGATTGGTGCTGAGTTCCGGTGACCGTAGCTGCATTTCCGCCGTGCCTCTCGCTGCGGCTTCTTGCGATGCTGCAATAGTGACAGCTTTATCAAGCGTAAGATCATTCTCCTCAAGCAGTCGCTTTTGTGTTCCTTCTTTTAACAATCCACACACAAATTTATCTCTCAGCGCATCTTCTAGTCCTGTTCCAAACTGACAGTACTTCGATAGCTTACGCAGTTCAATTAAAAATTCAGCGTTGCTTTCGTCTTTCAGCTGCGTTCTTCTGTAAAATTTAAATCGTTCCGCTATCATCAGCGGCGTGGGGTTTAAATGATTTTTCAGGACAGTAACAATGTTCGCGAAAGTCTGATCCGCCGATTTATTTGGTGATAGAAGGTGCTTCAATAGCCTGTATGTCTTCGCACCCATTGAGCTTAATAAGGTTAGTGTTTTCTCATCATCTGGTACCTTATTTGCTTTACAATAAACTTCCATGCGTTCTACATACGTGGTCCAATCTTCGATATCGCTATCAAAGGTATTAATGTTCCCATGTTTAGGCATCCTTGCAAGTTTTTAAATTTTTCTTTTTCTCAAAATGGCGGCTTCCCGCGCTTGTCTTCTTCCCCCGCCTACTAAAATGGCGGCTTCCCGCGTTTGCCTTCTTCCCCCGCTGGCTGCAATGGCGATTGCCGTGCTGCTGCCGTTCTCGCCTCCCCAGCGGTTCTCAATTCCCCGACGCTGCTTTGCCTCGCAGCCCCGCTTGCAGCCCGGTCCTTTACACCGGCTGCGTTTGAGTTCTCCGCAGCTCTCGTGCCTTAAGCTGTCCCAGTCGCTGCGCCTCTCAGCCTCGATTGCAGCCCAGCCCTTTTTACCGGCCGTGGTCGAGTTCTCCGCCCTTATTCCTCCGTTTTCCCTCCCCTACTCCACAGCCAACGCGGCCGACTTTCTGCTCGTGTCGCTGATCGGCTTACCCACCACCGTGGTAGAAGGGATGATCACTGCCTGTCGCTGATGGAGGGCTTCGTGGTCAGAATTTTTCTTTTTAACACGGGTCCTCGATGCCTCCCGTGCGATGGTGCTCAGCAGGATGATGAGGGCAGATGCCTCTTCTTGACGCCCGTTCTGAGGACGAAGCTGCCTTGGATGTAAAACTGCCGCAGGGTAAGATCGGACTCGTCGCCACTGTTGAGTCTGTGTGTCTCAGTTATGCTTAGGATCAATCACTGGACACAGACAACAAGAATAACTTTTAACAGGTCTTTACTATTCGGAGGTCAGGGCTGAACTGCCCAGCTGATCCCTACACAACACTTATATACCGGTGTGGTCACCACCGGTATTACAGTATACAGCAGCCAAGAGAAAGTAGTACATCTCTTAAGGTAGTTCTCTTAAGGTGGAACAGGTTACATACACCACAAACCTCTCCTCATATGTCCATCCCCTCATCCCCGGGATTAACCGAGTGAACCTTCTTTGTACTGACTCGAGAGCAAGTATGTCCTTTCTTAAGTATGGACACCAAAACTGTACGCAGTATTCCAGGTGCGGTCTCACCAATACCTTGTACAACTGAAGCAATACCTCCCTATTTTTATATTCTATCCCCCTAGCAATGAAAGCCAACATTCCATTGGCCTTCTTAATCACTTGCTGCACTTGCATACTAACCTTTTGAGTTTCAACTTGAATTTATAGAAACATAGAAGATAGTAGCAGGAGTAGGCCATTCGGCCCCTCGAGCCTGCTCCGCCATTCAATGCGATCATGGCTGATCATCCAAATTCAGTACCCTGTCCCTGCCTTCTCCCCATACCCCTTGATCCCTTTAGCCTTAAGAAATATATCCAACTCCTTTTTGAATATATTTAATGAATTGGCCTCAGCTGCCTTCTGTGGTACAGAATTCCACAGGTTCACCACTCTCTGGGTGAAGAAATTCCTCCTCATCTCAGTCCTAAATGGCTTATCCCTTATCCTTAGACTTTCCACCATCTACAAGGCACAAGTAAGGAGTGTGATGGAATACTCTCCACAGCTGGCCAAGGTTCGGTTTGCATAGCCTCACAGATTTTACCTTAAAATTGGCTGTCCGCCCCCACACACCGTTAGCTCCGCTGGTGTGTGTTCCGATGGTGACCTCTGTCGTCACACAAAGTTCATGGTGTTTGGAGATAGGACGCATTTGCTTTTCGAGTCAGTGGAGGCGGAGGGAAGGACGGAGTGGAGGGCGGAGCAATTGGGATCACTGCTCCAGAGAACAGCCGGGTGGAAAGTTACCAGGGTTTTCCAAGGCGGGACAGGGACCTCTATAAGAACGTTCCTTCAGCCAGCAGAGACGCCAGCCGGACACTCAAGCTCTTCACGCTCTGAAGCAGTCCCGGCCCCTCATCGGACAGACGGAAGGTCTTTGAGTGACAACGCGGGATTCAGCTGCCATCATGTGGTAAGCAGATCTTTCGTGTTTAGAGGGAGCTTTACTCTGTATCTAACCGGTGCTGTACCTGTCCTGGGAGTGTTTGATGGGACAGTGTAGAGGGAGATTTACTCTGTATCTAACCCGTGCTGTACCTGCCTGGGGAGTGTTTGATGGGACAGTGCAGAGGGAGCTTTACTCTGTATCTAACCCGTGCTGTACCTGCCCTGGGAGTGTATGATGGGACAGTGTAGAGGGAGCTTTACTCTGTATCTAACCCGTGCTGTACCTGCCCTGGGAGTGTTTGATGGTGCAGTGTAGAGGGAGCTTTACTCTGTATCTAACCCGTGCTGTACCTGCCCTGGGAGTGGTTGATGGGACAGTGTAGAGGGAGCTTTACTCTGTATCTAACCCGTGCTGTACCTGCCCTGGGAGTGTTTGATGGTGCAGTGTAGAGGGAGCTTTACTCTGTATCTAACCCGTGCTGTACCTGCCCTGGGAGTGTATGATGGGACAGTGTAGAGGGAGCTTTACTCTGTACTGTATCTAACCCGTGCTGTACCTATCCTGGGAGTGTTTGACGGGACAGTGTAGAGGGAGTTTTACTCTGCATCTAACCCCGTGCTGTACCTGTCCTGGGAGTGTTTGATGGGACAGTGTAGAGGGAGATTTACTCTGTATCTAACCTGTGCTGTACCTGCCCTGGGAGTGTTTGATGGGACAGTGTAGAGGGAGCTTTACACTGTATCTAACCCGTGCTGTACCTGTCCTGGGAGTGTTTGACAGGACAGTGTAGAGGGAGCTTTACTCTGTATCTAACCCGTGCTGTACCTGCCCTGGGAGTGTTTGATGGGACAGTGCAGAACGAGCTTTACTCTGTATCTAACCCATGCTGTACCTGCCCTGGGAGTGTTTGATGGGACAGTGTAGAGGAAGCTTTACTCTGTATCTAACCCGTGCTGTACCTGCCCTGGGAGTGTTTGACGGGACAGTGTAGGGGCAGCTTTACTCTGTATCTAGCCTGTGCTGTACCTGCCCTGGGAGTGTTTGATTGGACAGTGTAGAGGGAGCTTTACTCTGTATCTAACCCGTGCTGTACCTGCCCTGGGAGTGTTTGATGGGACAGTGTAGAGGGAGCTTTACTCTGTATCTAACCCGTGCTGTACCTGTCCTGGGAGTGTTTGACAGGACAGTGTAGAGGGAGCTTTACTCTGTATCTAACCTGTGCTGTACCTGCCCTGGGAGTGTTTGACGGGACAGTGTAGAGGGAGCTTTACTCTGTATCTAACCCGTGCTGTACCTGCCCTGGGAGTGTTTGACGGGACAGTGTGGAGGAAGCTTTACTCTGTATCTCACCCATGCTGTACCTGCCCTGGGAGTGTTTGATGGGACAGTGTAGAGGGAGTTTTACTCTGTATCTAACCCATGCTGTACCTGCCCTGGGAGTGTTTGACGGGACAGTGTAGAGGGAGCTTTACTCTGTATCTAACCCGTGCTGTACCTGCCCTGGGAGTGGTTGATGGGGCAGTGTAGAGGGAGCTTTACTCTGTATCTAACCCGTGCTGTACCTGCCCTGGGCGTGTTTGACGGGACAGTGTAGAGGGAGCTTTACTCTGTATCTAACCCATGCTGTACCTGCCCGGGGAGTGTTTGATGGGACAGTGTAGAGGGAGCTTTACTCTGTATCTAACCCGTGCTGTACCTGCCCTGGGAGTGGTTGATGGGGCAGTGTAGAGGGAGCTTTACTCTGTATCTAACCCGTGCTGTACCTGCCCTGGGCGTGTTTGACGGGACAGTGTAGAGGGAGCTTTACTCTGTATCTAACCCGTGCTGTACCTGCCCTGGGAGTGTTTGATGGGACAGTGTAGAGGGAGCTTTACTCTGTATCTAACCCGTGCTGTACCTGCCCTGGGAGTGGTTGACGGGGCAGTGTAGAGGGAGCTTTACTCTGTATCTAACCCGTGCTGTACCTGCCCTGGACGTGTTTGATGGGACAGTGTAGTACGAATGCTCCGTCTGCACCGATCAGCAAGTTGTTACCTAAGCGGTCTCTGGGGCAATTTCCAAGGTGGAACAGTCTGAAGTTCATTCCCTTACGATCTATGTTGACATCAGACAGCATGAGGTCGTTGACATCCGTCTGGGTTCGATTTGAAACAGTGCCCCGAGCTGAAAGGTCAAAGTTTAACACTTCCTGTTGACTTTTGTCCAAGGACATCGCTGGCCCCCTTCAGCGGGACATGAGAAATAGAAAGAACGAAATTGCATTGCTACAGTGCCTTTCAGAACCACAGGGCGTTCCAAAGCACTTCACAACCAATGAAATACCTTAGAAGTGTAATCACTGCTGTGATGTAGGAGAGGCAGCAGACAATTTGGGCACAGTGAGATCCCATGAACCGCAATGGGATAATGACCAGTTCATCTCATTATTGGTTCAGAGAGAAATAGTGGCCGCCGGACATGGAGAACTTCCGTGCTCCTCCTCCAATTGTGGTCGAGGGAACTTTTACGTCTGCCTCAGAGGACAGATTGGGATTCGGGTCAACATCGCATCGCAAAAGACGGCAAATCCGAGAGTGCAGCACTCCCTCAGTACTGTCCCTCCGACAGTGCAGCACTCCCTCAGTACTGCCCCTCCGACAGTGCAGCGCTCCCTCAGTACTGCCCCTCTGACAGTGCAGCACTCCCTCAGTACTGTCCCTCCGACAGTGCAGCACTCCCTCAGTACGGCCCCTCTGACAGTGCAGAGCTCCCTCAGTACAGCCCCTCTGACAGTGCAGCGCTCCCTCAGTACTGCCCCTCCGACAGTGCAGCGCTCCCTCAGTACTGACCCTCCGACAGTGCAGTGCTCCCTCAGTACGGCCCCTCTGACAGTAGAGCGCTCCCTCAGTACTGCCCCTCCGACAGTGCCGCGCTCCCTCTGTACTGCCCCTCTGACAGTAGAGCGCCTCCTCGGTACTGCCCCTCTGACAGCGCAGCGCTCCCTCAGTACTGCCCCTCCGACACAGTGCTCCCTCAGATCTGCCCCCCGACAGTGCAGTACTCCCTCAGCACTGCCCCTCCGACAGTGCAGCGCTCCCTCAGTCCTTCCCCTCCGACAGTGCAACGCTCCCTCAGTACTGCCCCTCTGACAGTGCAGTACTCCCTCAGTACTGCCCCTCCAATAATGCAGTGCTCCCACAGTACTGCACCTCAGACAGTGCTGCACCCCCTCAGTACAGCCCTTTCCGACAGTGCAGTGCTCCCTTAGTACTGCCCCTCCGAGAGTACAATGTTCCCATAGTACTGCTCCTCTGACAGTGAAGCGCTTTCTCAGTACAGGCCCTCCGACATTCCGTGTTCCCTCACTACGGCCCCTCCGACAGTACAATGTTCCCATAGTACTGCTCCTCTGAAAGTGAAGCGCTTTCTCAGTACAGGCCCTCCGACAGTGCAGCACTCCCTTACTACCGCCGTTCCGGCACTGTAGCGCTCCCTCAGTACTGCCCCTCCAACGGTACAGAACCACCTCAGTACTACCCCTTTGACAGTGCAGCGCTCCCTCAGTACTGCCCCTCTGACGGAGCAGCGTCCCCTCAGTAACGCCCCTCCGACAGTGCCACGCTCCTTCAGTACTGCCCCTCCAACTGTGATGTAATCCCTCAGTACTGCCTCTTCGCCAGTGCAGAACACCCTCAGTACTGCCCCTCCGACAGTGCAGCGCTACCTCAGTACTGCCCCTCCAACAGTGCTGCGCTCCCTCAGTACTGCCCCTCCGACAGTGCTGCGCTCCCTCAGTACTGCCCTTCCAACAGTGCAGCATTCCCTCAGTACTGCCCCTCTGTGATGCAGTGCTCCCTCAGTACTGCCCCTCCAAAAGTGCAGCGCTCCCTCAGTACTGCCCCTCCGACAGTGCAGTGCTCCCTCAGTACAGTCCCTCCAACAGTACAGTGTTCCCATAGTACTGCTCCTCTGACATTGAAGCGCTCCCTCAGAACAGGCCCTCTGGCAGTACAGTGTTCCCATAGTACTGCCCATCTGACAATGCAGCGCTCCCTCAGTACTGCCCCTCCGACAGTGCAGTGCTCCCTGAGTCCTGCCCCTCCGACAGTGCAGTGCTCCCTCAGTACTACCCTTCCTACAGTGCAGCACTCCCTCAGTACTGCCCCTCCGACAGTGAAGCGCTCACTCAAAACAAGCCCTCTGGCAGCACAGTGTTCCCTCAAATCTGCCCATCTGACAATGCAGCGCTCCCTCAGTACTGCCCCTTCGACAGTGCAGCACTCCCTCAGTACTGCCCCCCCACAGTGCAGTGCTCCCTCAGTACTGCCCCTCCGACAGTGCAGTGCTCCCTCAGTACTGCCCCTCCAAAAGTGCAGCGCTCCCTCAGTACTGCCCCTCCGACAGTGCAGCGCTCCCTCAGTACAGTCCCTCCGACAGTACAGGGTTCCCATAGTACTGGTCCTCTGACATTGAAGCGCTCCCTCAGAACAGGCCCTCTGGCAGTACAGTGTTCCCATAGTACTGCCCATCTGACAATGCAGCGCTCCCTCAGTACTGCCCCTCCGACAGTGCAGCGCTCCCTGAGTCCTGCCCCTCCGACAGTGCAGTGCTCCCTCAGTACTACCCTTCCTACAGTGCAGCACTCCCTCAGTACTGCCCCTCCGACAGTGAAGCGCTCACTCAAAACAGGCCCTCTGGCAGCACAGTGTTCCCTCAAATCTGCCCATCTGACAATGCAGCGCTCCCTCAGTACTGCCCCTTCGACAGTGCAGCACTCCCTCAGTACTGCCCCCCCACAGTGCAGTGCTCCCTCAGTACTGCCCCTCCGACAGTGCAGTGCTCCCTCAGTACTGCCCCTCCGACAGTGCAGTGCTCCCTCAGTACTGCCCCCCCACAGTGCAGCACTCCCTCAGTACTGCCCCCCCACAGTGCAGCGCTCCCTGAGTACTGCCCCTCCAACAGTGCAGCGCTCCCTGAGTACTGCCCCTCCGACAGTGCAGCGCTCCCGCTGTTCTGCCCCTCTGACAGTGCCGCGCTCCCTCAGTACTGCCCCTCTGACAGTGCAGCGCTCCCTCAGTCAAATCAAATCAAATCAAATCAAATCAAATCAAATCAAATCAAATCAACTTTTATTGTCATTGTTAGTGCACAAATGCAGTACAACGAAATGTAGGCTTGCGGCTCCCGTGAGTGTACAATTTGGATTAGGACACTTAAACATTCAACATACATTTATACATTTGGCTTGCAGTATATTAGCATAAATATGACCATAATAAAGTGCATTGGCAGATGTGCAGGCTTTAGTGTTTATTTGTGGAGTTCAGTAGGATGACAGCCCTGGGAAAGAAGCTGTTCCTAAATCTGGTCGTACGGGTGCGAATGCATCTGTAGCATCTTCCAGATGGTAGGAGGGCGAACAGACTGTGGCTGGGGTGGGTAGGGTCTTTGATGATGGACCGTGCCCTCCGTAGGCAGCGTTTCTGATATATATGCTCTATGGTCCGTAGCCGGGTGCCGGTAATGCGTTGGGCAGTTTTGACTACCCGCTGCAGGGCTTTCCGGTCATGGGAGCTACAGCTGCCATACCATACCGTGATACAGTTTGTCAGGATGCTCTCTATAGTGCAGCGGTAGAAGTTAGAGAGGATCAGGGGTGACAGATTACATCCCTTCAGCCTCCTCAAGAAATATAGGCGCTGCTGGGCCTTCTTCACCAGAGAGGAGGCATTGAGGGACCAGGAGAGGTCTTCCGTGATGTGGGCTCCGAGGAACTTAAAGCTGTCCACCCTTTCCACCTCCACCCCATTGATGTGGATGGGGGTGTGACTTCCGCCATTGGACTTCCTGAAGTCCACGATTATTTCCTTTGTTTTCTTGGTGTTAAGGGCCAGGTTGTTGTCGGCGCACCACTTCACGAGATGCTGGACCTCCTCCCTGTAGGCTGACTCATCGTTGTTGGTGATCTGGCCTACTACCGTGGTGTCATCTGCAAACTTGATGATGGTGTTGGAACCATTAACAGCCACACAGTCGTGGGTGAAGAGGGAGTAGAGGAGGGGGCTCAGCACACATCCTTGTGGGGCCCCCGTGTTCAGGGTCGGGCGGGGGGGGGGAGAGGGGAGGTGTGGTTACCTAATTTGACAGACTGGGGTCTGTTTGTTAGGAAGTCCAGGGTCCAGTTGCAGAGGGAAGTGTTCAGGCCAAGAGTTTGGAGTTTGGTGGCCAGCTTGTTGGGGACGACAGTGTTGAATGCTGAGCTGTAGCCTATAAACAACATTCTGATGTAGGTCTCCTTACCATCTAGGTGATTCAGTGCCGAGTGTAGAGCAGTTGTGATTGCATCCTCCGTTGATCTGTTTGCACGAAAGGCAAACTGGTGTTGGTCAAGGGAGGCAGGAACAGTGGCTTTGATGTGGACTAAGACCAGTCTCTCGAAACACTTCATTATGATGGGTGTGAGTGCGACAGGTCGATAGTCATTCAGACACGTCACAGCCGCTTGTTTAGGCACAGGAATGACGGTGGCGGTCTTGAAGCATGTAGGGACTACTGCCTGGGCCAGTACTGCCCCTCTAATAGTAGCGCGCCCCCTCAGTACTGCCCCTCTGACAGTGCTGCGCTCCCTCAGTACTGCCCCTCTGACAGTGCAGCGCTCCCTCAGTACTGCCCCTCCGACAGTAGCGCGCCCCCTCAGTACTGCCCCTCTGACAGTGCAGCGCTCCCTCAGTACTGCCTGCTCCGACAGTGCAGCGCTCCCTCAGTACTGCCCCCCCACAGTGCAGGGCTCCCTCAGTACTGCCTGCTCCGACAGTGCAGCGCTCCCTCAGTACTGCCTCCCCACAGTGCAGGGCTCCCTCAGTACTGCCTGCTCCGGCAGTGCAGCGCCCCCTCAGTACTGCCCCTCTGACAGTGCAGCGCTCCCTCAGTACTGCCCCTCCGACAGTGCAGGGCTCCCTCAGTACTGCCACTCCAACAATACAGCGCTCCCTGAGTACTGCCCCTCCGACAGTGCAGCGCTCCCGCTGTACTGCCCCTCCGACAGTGCAGCGCTCCCTCAGTACTGCCCCTCCGACAGTGCCGCGCTCCATCAGTACTGCCCCTCTGACAGTAGAGCGCTCCCTCAGGACTGCCCCTCTGACAGTAGAGCACCCCCTCAGTACTGCCCCTCCGACAGTGCAGCGCTCCCTCAGTACTTCCGCTCCGACAGTGCAGCGCTCCGACAGTGCAGCGCTCCCTCAGTACTGCGCCTCTGACAGTGCAGCCCCCGTCAGTGCAGCCCCTCCGACAGTACAATGATCCCTCAGTACTGCTCCTCCTACAGTGCAGCGCTCCCTCAGCAATGCCCCTCCGAATGTGCAGCGCTCCCTCAGTACTGCCCCTCCGACAGTGCAGCGCTCCTGCAGTACTGCCCCTCCGACAGTGCAGCGCTCCCTCAGTAGTGCCCCTCTGACAGTGCCGCACTCTCTCCGTACTGCCCCTCTGACAGTGCAGCGCTCCCTCAGGACTGCCCCTCTGATAGTAGAGCGCCCCCTCAGTACTGCCCCTCCGACAGTGCAGCGCTCCCTCAGTACTGCCGCTCCGACAGTGCAGCGCTCACTCAGTACTGCCGCTCCGACAGTGCAGCGCTCATTCAGTACTGCACCTCTGACAGTGCAGCCCCCCTCAGTAGAGTAGAATGATCCCTCAGTACTGCTCCTCCTACAGTGCAGCACTCCATCAGTACTGCCCCCCCACAGTGCAGCGCTCCCTGAGTACTGCCCCTCCGACAGTGCAGCGCTGCCGCAGTACTGGCCCTCCGACAGTGCAGCGCTCCCTCAGTACTGCCCCTCTGACAGTGCCGCGCTCCCTCAGCACTGCCCCTCTGACAGTGCCACGCTCCCTCAGTACTGCCCCTCTGACAGTGCAGCGCTCCCTCAGTACTGCACCTCTGACAGTGCAGACCCCTCAGTAGAGCCCCTCCGACAGTACAATGATCCCTCAGTACTGCTCCTCCTACAGTGCAGCGCTTCCTCAGCAATGCCCCTCTAAAAGTGTAGCCCTCCCTCGGTACTGCCCCTCTGACAGTGCAGTGCTCCCTCAGTACTGCCCTCCCATAATGCAGCGCCCCCTCAGTACAGCACGTCCGACAGTGCAGTGCTCCCTCAGTACTGCCCCACCGACAGTACAATGTTCCCATAGTACTGCTCCTCTGACAGTGAAGCGTTTTCTCAGTACAGGCCCTCCGACAGTGCAGTGTTCCCTCACTACGGCCACTCCGACAGTGCAGCACTCCCTTACTACCGCCCCTTCGGCATTGCAGCGCTCCCTCAGTACTGCCCCTCCAACAATACAGAACCACCTCAGTACTGCCCCTTTGACAGTGCAGCGCTCCCTCAGTACTGCCCCTCTGACGGAGCAGTGTCCCATCAGTACCACCCCTCTGACAGTGCAGCACTCCCTCAGTACTGCCCCTCCAACAGTGCAGCACTCCGTTAGTACTGCCCCTGTAAGATGCAGTGCTCCCTCAGTACTGCCCCTCTGACATTCCAGCACTCCCTCAGTACTGCCCCTCTCACAGTGCAGCACTCCCTCATTAAGGCACCTCTGACAGTGCGGCATCCTTCAGTACTGCCCCTCCGACAGTGCAGCACTGCCTCAGTACTGCACCTCTCACAGTGCAGTGCTCCCTCAGTACAGTCCCTCCGACAGTACAGTGTTCCCATAGAACTGCCCCTCCGACAGTGCAGTGCTCCCTCAGTACTGCCCCTCCAACAGTGCAGCGCTCCCTCAGTACTGCCCTTCCAACAGTGCAGCGCTCCCTCAGTACAGCCCCTCCGACATTGCAGCATTCCCTCAGTACTGCCCCTCCGAAAGTGCAGCACTCCCTCAGTACTGCCCCTCCGACAGTGCGGCGCTCCCTCAGTACTGCCCCTCCGACAGTGCAGTGCTCCCTCAGTACTGCCCCTCCGACAGTAGAGCGCCCCCTCAGTACTGCCGCTCTGACAGTGCAGCGCTCCCTCAGTACTGCCCCTCCGACAGTGAAGCGCCCCCTCAGTACTGCCGCTCCGACAGTGCAGCGCTCCCTGAGTACTGCACCTCTGACAGTGCAGCTCCCCTCAGTACAGCCCCTCCGACAGTACAATGATCCCTCAGTACTGCTCCTCCTACAGTGCAGCGCTCCCTCAGCAATGCCCATCCGAAAGTGCAGCCCTCCCTCAGCACTGCCCCTCTGACAGCGCAGCACTCCCTCAGCACTGCCCCTCCGACAGTACAGCGCTCCCTCAGACCTGCCCCTCCGACAGTGCAGCACTCCCTCAGTACTGCCCCTCTGGCAGTGCAGCGCTCCCTCAGTACTGCCTCTCCGACAGTGCAACGCTCCATCAGTACAGCCCCTCTGACAGTGCAGCGCTCCCTCAGTACTGCCCCTCCGACAGTGCAGTTCTCTCTCAGTACTGCCCCTCCGACAGTGCAGTTCTCTCTCAGTACTGCCCCTCCGACAGTGCAGCGCTCCCTCAGTACTGCCCCTCCGACAGTGCAATGCTCCGTCAGTACTGCCCCTCCGACAGTGCAACGCTCCCTCAGTACTGCCCCTCCGACAGTGCGGCGCTCCCTCAGTACTGCCCCTCCGGCAGTGCAACGCTCCCTCAGTACTGCCCCTCCGACAGTGCGGCGCTCCCTCAGTTCTGCCCCTCCGACAGTGCAGCGCTCCCTCAGTACTGCCCCTCCGACAGTGCAACGCTCCGTCAGTACTGCCCCTCCGACAGTGCAGCGCTCCCTCAGTACTGCCCCTCCGACAGTGCAACGCTCCGTCAGTACTGCCCCTTTCAAATTCCCGAGGTTTTTTTCTAACCATGTTGACCCTCGGCCTGAGGGCCTTTTGCGGGGGATGGTCGGGGAGGGCGCTGGATGGAAGAAGAGCAAGTAGCATCATGTGACAAACGTAGATATGGAAAACCAAGCGATTCTGGGTGTGCCAGTGATGTCTCTTCTTTTCCGTTCACTTCCAGGGTTGTTCTGCTCCAGTCGATCCTTCTCTGTACACTGGTGACCCTTTCGGAGCAACATCACAAACGAGGTGACCAACTCCAGGCAGACGGTCAGTCAGTTTAACATGCAGGACAGCTGTGGCTTAGTTGGTCGCTCCCTGTCTCTAGCCTCCGAGTCAGAAAGGTCACGGGTCAGAGGGTCATTGCTGAGGGAGCGCCTCACTGTCAGAGGGTCAGTGCTGAGGGAGCGCCTTACTGTGGGAGGGGCAGTGCTGAGGGAGCGCTGCACTGTCAGAGGGTGAGAGGTGAGGGAGCACTGCACTCTCAGAGGGGCTGTACCGAGGGAGCGCGGCACTGACAGAGGGTCAGTACTGAGGGAGTGCCTCACTGTCGGAGGGTCAGTGCGGAGGGAGTGCCTCACTGTCGGAGGGGCAGTACTGAGGGAGCGCTGCCCTGTCAGAGGGACAATACTGAGGGAGCGCTGCACTGTCAGAGGGGCAGTACTGAGGGAGTGCTGCACTGTTGGAGGGGCAGTACTGAGGGAGTGCCTCACTGTCAGAGCGGCAGTACTGAGGGAGCGCCTCACTGCCAGAGTGTCAGTGCTGAGGGAGTGCCTCACTGCCAGAGGGGCAGTACTGAGGGAGCGCTGCATTGTCAGAGGGTGAGAGGTGAGGGAGCACTGCACTGTCGGAGGGGCAGTACTGAGGGAGAGCCTCACCGTCAGAGTGTCAGTGCTGAGGGAGTGCCTCACTGCCAGAGGGGCAGTACTGAGGGAGCGCTGCATTGTCAGAGGGTGAGAGGTGAGGGAGCACTGCACTGTCGGAGGGGCAGTACTGAGGGAGAGCCTCACCGTCAGAGTGTCAGTGCTGAGGGAGTGCCTCACTGCCAGAGGGGCAGTACTGAGGGAGCGCTGCATTGTCAGAGGGTGAGAGGTGAGGGAGCGCTGCACTGTCGGAGAGGCAGTACTGAGGGAGCCCGGCATTGTCGGAGGGGCAGTACTGAGAGAGCGCTGCACTGTCGGAGAGGCAGTACTGAGGGAGGGCTGCACTGCTGCAGGGTCAGTACTGAGGGAGCACTGCACTGTCGGAGGGGCAGTGCTGAGAGAGGGCTGCACTGTCAGAGGCGCAGTACTGAGGGAGCGCTGCACTGTCAGGGGGCAGTACTGAGAGAGCGCTGCACTGTCGGAGAGGCAGTACTGAGGGAGGGCTGCACTGCTGCAGGGTCAGTACTGAGGGAGCACTGCACTGTCAGAGGCGCAGTACTGAGGGAGCGCTGCACTGTCAGGGGGCAATACTGAGGGAGTGCTGCACTGTCGGAGGGGCAGTACTGAGAGTCACTGCACTGTCAGAGGGGCAGTACTGAGGGACTGCTGCACTGTCGGAGGGGCAGTACTGAGGGAGCGTTGCACTGTCGGAGGGGCAGTCCTGAGGGAGCGCTGCACTGTCGGAGGGGCAGTACTGAGGGAGCGTTGCACTGTCGGAGGGGCAGTCCTGAGGGAGCGCTGCACTGTCGGAGGGGCAGTACTGGAGGAGTGCTGCACTGTCAGAGGGACGGTACTGAGGGAGGGGCAGGTGAAGGGGGGGGATACGAAATTCGTGCGACTGCTGTACTAAATCTATCTCAACACTTGCCCTCCTCCAGTTCACTGCGGTGTCCCAGAAAAGATCGCACACGGTCACTTCGACTACCTGACCGCCCTTGACAAAAACTCTTACTTGGCAGTCATCAAGTACGACTGTGACCACCCCATCTATTCCCTCGCAAACAGTAATGAAGGTGAGTTCTGCGTTTCTCTCTGTGAGGGTTGGGTTGAGGGGAGGGTCTTTCCTTGTCCTGGGTGGAGGGGAGGGTATGAGTGGGGTGTGTTAGCCTTCAGCTGAATGATGAGACGTTGGGTGGGCCACCTTCATCAGGAACTCACGCCCTCCCCTCCGTTGGACCTCCCCAACTCCCCCCACACCTCCTTCCATCTCTCCACTCCCTTCCCCCTCCCTCCTCAATCTCAAGTCCTGGGCTCTCGTGGTACAGGTTGGGAATGTGATTCTTCAGGGAAATGCTAGCTGGTGTAGTCCCTGCTGTCACACTCTCTGTCTCACCTTCTCACCCTCTCTCTCCATTCCACCTCTATCACTCCCACCCTCCCCCTCACTCCCACCTTCTCCCATATCCCTCACTCCCACCTCCCCACCTTCTCCCCATATCCCTCCCTCCCACCTCCCCACCTTCTCCCCATATCCTCACTCCCACCTCCCCACCTTCTCCCCATATCCCTCACTCCCACCTCCCCACCTTCTCCCCATATCCCTCACTCCCACCTCCCCACCTTCTCCCCATATCCCTCACTCCCACCTCCCCACCGTCTCCCATATCCCTCACTCCCACCT
Source organism: Somniosus microcephalus (assembly GCF_052327205.1). Taxonomy (NCBI): domain Eukaryota; kingdom Metazoa; phylum Chordata; class Chondrichthyes; order Squaliformes; family Somniosidae; genus Somniosus; species Somniosus microcephalus. The sequence continues at coordinate 35,529,976 of NW_028225183.1, forward strand.
CCCCACCTTCTCCCCATATCCCACACTCCCACCTCCCCACCTTTTCCCCGTATCCCTCACTCCCACCTCCCCACCTTCTCCCCAAATCCCTCACTCCCACCTCCCCTCCTTCTCCACATATCCCTCACTCCTACCTCCCCACCTTCTCCCCATATCCCTCACTCCTACCTCCCCACCTTCTCCCCATATCCCTCACTCCCACCTCCCCACCTTCTCCCCATATCCCTCACTCCTACCTCCCCACCTTCTCCCCATATCCCTCACTCCCACCTGCCCACCTTCTCCACATATCCCTCACTCCCACCTCCCCACCTTCTCCCATATCCCTCACTCACACCTCCCCACCTTCTCCCCATATCCCTCACTCCCACCTCCCCACCTTCTCCCCATATCCCTCACTCCCACCTCCCCACCTTCTCCCCATATCCCTCACTCCCACCTCCCCACCTTCTCCACATATCCCTCACTCCCACCTCCTCACCTTCTCCCATATCCCTCACTCCCACCTCCCCACCTTCTCCCCATATCCCTCACTCCCACCTCCCCACCTTCTCCCATATCCCTCACTCCCACCTCCCCACCTTCTCCACATATCCCTCACTCCCACCTCCTCACCTTCTCCCATATCCCTCACTCACACCTCCCCACCTTCTCCCCATATCCCTCACTCCCACCTCCCCACCTTCTCCCCATATCCCTCACTCCCACCTCCTCACCTTCTCCCATATCCCTCACTCACACCTCCTCACCTTCTCCCCATATCCCTCACTCCCACCTCCCCACCTTCTCCCCATATCTCTCAATCCCACCTCCCCACCTTCTCCCCATATCCCTCACTCCCACCTCCCCACCTTCTCCCCATATCCCTCACTCCCACCTCCTCACATTCTCCCCATATCCCTCACTCCCACCTCCCCACCTTCTCCCCATATCTCTCAATCCCACCTCCCCACCTTCTCCCCATATCCCTCACTCACACCTCCCCACCTTCTCCCCATATCCCTCACTCCCACCTCCCCACCTTCTCCCCATATCCCTCACTCCCACCTCCCCACCTTCTCCCCATATCCCTCACTCCCACCTCCCCACCTTCTCCACATATCCCTCACTCCCACCTCCTCACCTTCTCCCATATCCCTCACTCACACCTCCCCACCTTCTCCCCATATCCCTCACTCACACCTCCCCACCTTCTCCCCATATCCCTCACTCCCACCTCCCCACCTTCTCCCCATATCTCTCAATCCCACCTCCCCACCTTCTACCCAAATCCCTCACTCCCATCTCCCCACCTTCTCCCCATATACTTATCTCCCACCTCCCTACCTTCTCCCCAAATCCCTCAATCCCACCTTCTCTCCCTATCCTTGAATTCAGTCTCTCTCCACAAATAGATCTAATTGGTTCTTAACCCCCATTACACTTTAATGCCTCAGTATCCTTCCCTGTTAACTCACTGAAACAATCAGTGACACTTTGGGTGACATTCCATCTTGAGGAAGATACCAGGAAAGAGTTAGAGAGAGGTGGGTGGTGGGGGAGGGTGGGTGGGGGTGGTGGGGGGAGAAGGAATACTAAAGTTATTGAGTTTGTGGCACAGAATGTGTTAGAATTATGCAGTCGTGGGGTGTGGCCATGAGGGGAGGAAAGCATCTGTGACGCCTCCCATGGTCAAACGACCATGTCAAATTCATGAGATTGGAGGGGGTGAGGGGCAAGGGGTGAGGGGGATGAAAGAGATTTGTGCGTGAGATGCGGTGGGGGTCTGATGAGTGAACGTTTCTCTAAACTCTGGTCTCTTCCCCTCCTGCAGCTGTCTACGTCTGCACAGACCAGAACAGGTGGGAAAACGCAGTGTTGGGAGACAGGCCCCCGGAGTGCCCCAAGGGTAAGCAAGAGACCGCACTCAACACATGGCCAGTGAGCCCTACTGCCTTGCTCCAGAAGTCTCACCAGCACTGGCCCCAGCTGGAATACTGTGTCCAATTCAGGAGCACCGCACATTAGGAAGGATGTCCAGCCCTCGGAGAGGGTGCGGAGGAGATTTACCAGAATGGTACCAGGGGATGAGGGGCTTGAGTTACGTGGAGAGTCTGGAGAAGCTGGGATTGTTCTCCTTGGAGCAGAGAAGGTTCAGGGGAGATTGACCAGAATGGTACCAGGGAATGAGGGGCTCGAGTTACGTGAGAGACTGGAGGAGCTGGGATTGTTCTCCTTAGAGCAGAGAAGGTTAAGGGGAGATTGACCAGAATGGTACCAGGGGATGAGGGGCTTGAGTTACGTGGAGAGACTGGAGAAGCTGGGGTTGTTCTCCTTGGAGCAGAGACGGTTAAGGGGAGATTGACCAGAATGATACCAGGGGATGAGGGGCTTGAGTTACGTGGAGAGACTGGAGAAGCTGGGGTTG
>NW_028225183.1:35532882-35554963 GCF_052327205.1 Somniosus microcephalus
AGATGGGGGAGAGCGAGATGGGGAGAAGAGAGAGATGGGGGGAGCAGAGAGAGATGGGGGAGAAGAGAGAGATGGGGGAGGAGAGGGAGATGGGGAGAAGAGAGAGATGGGGGGAGAAGAGAGAGGTGGGGAGAAGAGAGAGATGGGGGAGAAGAGAGAGATGGGGAGAACAGAGAGATGGGTAGAAGAGTGCGATGGGGGAGAAGAGAGAGATGGGGGAGACGAGAGAGATGGGGGAAAAGAGAGAGATGGGGAGAAGAGAGAGATGGTGGAGAAGAGAGAGATGCGGGGAGAAGAGAGAGATGGGGAGAAGAAAGAGATGGTGGAGAAGAGAGAGATGCGGGGAGAAGAGAGAGATGGGGAGAAGAGAGAGATGCGGGGAGAAGAGAGAGATGGGGAGAAGAGAGATGGGAGAAGGGAGCGATGGGGGAGAAGAGAGAGATGGGGGAGAAGAGGGAGATGGGGAGAACAGAGAGATGGGTAGAAGAGTGCGATGGGGAGAAGAGAGAGATGGGGAGAACAGAGAGATGGGGAGAACAGAGAGATGGGTAGAAGAGTGCGATGGGGGAGAAGAGAGAGATGGGGGAGACGAGAGAGATGGGGGAAAAGAGAGAGATGGGGAGAAGAGAGAGATGGGGAGAAGAGAGAGATGGGGAGAAGAGAGAGATGGGGGAGAGAGAGAGATGGAGAGAAGAGAGAGATGGGGAGAAGAGAGAGATGGGGAGAAGAGAGAGATGGGGAGAAGAGAGAGATGGGGAGAAGAGAGAGATGGGGAGAAGAGAGTGATGGGGGAACAGAGAGATAAGAGAGAGATGGGGGAGATGAGAGAGATGGGGAAAGAGAGAGATGGGGGGAAAAGATAGAGATGGGGAGAAGAGAGAGATGGGGAGAAGAGAGAGATGGGGGAGAAGAGAGAGATGGGGAGAAGAGAGAAATGGGGAGAAGAGAGAGATGGGGGAGAAGAGAGAGATGGGGAGAAGAGAGAGATGGCGGGAGAAGAGAGAGATGGGGAGAAGAAAGAGATGGGGGAGAAGAGAAATATGGGGAGAAGAGAGAGATGGGGAGAAGAGAGAGATGGGGGAGGAGAGAGAGATGGGGAGAAGAGAGAGATGGGGAGAAGAGAGAGATGGGGGAGAATAGAGAGATGGGGGAGAAGAGAGAGATGGGGGAGAGCGAGATGGGGAGAAGAGAGAGATGGGGGGAGCAGAGAGAGATGGGGGAGAAGAGAGAGATGGGGGAGGAGAGGGAGATGGGGAGAAGAGAGAGATGGGGGGAGAAGAGAGAGGTGGGGAGAAGAGAGAGATGGGGGAGAAGAGAGAGATGGGGAGAACAGAGAGATGGGTAGAAGAGTGCGATGGGGAGAAGAGAGAGATGGGGGAGACGAGAGAGATGGGGGAAAAGAGAGAGATGGGGAGAAGAGAGAGATGGTGGAGAAGAGAGAGATGCGGGGAGAAGAGAGAGATGGGGAGAAGAAAGAGATGGTGGAGAAGAGAGAGATGCGGGGAGAAGAGAGAGATGGGGAGAAGAGAGAGATGCGGGGAGAAGAGAGAGATGGGGAGAAGAGAGATGGGGAGAAGGGAGCGATGGGGGAGAAGAGAGAGATGGGGGAGAAGAGGGAGATGGGGAGAACAGAGAGATGGGTAGAAGAGTGCGATGGGGAGAAGAGAGAGATGGGGAGAACAGAGAGATGGGGAGAACAGAGAGATGGGTAGAAGAGTGCGATGGGGGAGAAGAGAGAGATGGGGGAGACGAGAGAGATGGGGGAAAAGAGAGAGATGGGGAGAAGAGAGAGATGGGGAGAAGAGAGAGATGGGGAGAAGAGAGAGATGGGGGAGAGAGAGAGATGGAGAGAAGAGAGAGATGGGGGGAAGAGAGAGATGGGGAAGAGAGAGATGGGGAAGAGAGAGATGAGGGGAAGAGAAAGATGGGGAGAAGAGAGAGATGGGGGGAGAGAGAGAGATGGGGAGAAGAGAGAGATGGGGAGAAGAGAGAGATGGGGGAAGAAGAGAGATGGGGAAGAAGAGAGAGATGGGGCGAGAGAGAGATGGGGAGAGAGAGATGGGGGGAGAGAGAGATGGGGGAGAGAGAGAAGGGGGAGAGAGAGATGGGGAGAAGAGAGAGATGGGGAGAAGAGAGAGATGGTGGGAGAAGAGAGAGATGGGGGAGAAGAGAGCGATGGGTTAGAAGAGAGAGTCGGGGGCAGAAGAGAGAGATGGGGGGCAGAAGAGACAGATGGGGCAGAAGAGAGAAATGGGGCAGAAGAGAGAGATGGGGGGCAGAAGAGAGAGATGGGGCAGAAGAGGGAGATGGGGCAGAAGAGAGAGATGGGGCAGAAGGGAGGTGAGAGATGGGGCAGAAGAAAGAGATGGGGGCAGAAGAGAGAGATGGGGGCAGAAGAGAGAGATGGGGCAGAAGAGAGAGATGGGGGACAGAAGAGAGAGATGGGGCAGAAGAGAGAGATGGGGGGCAGAAGAGAGAGATGGGGGCAGAAGAGTGAGATGGGGGGCAGAAGAGAGAGATGGGGCAGAAGAGAGAGATGGGGCAGAAGAGAGAGATGGGGCAAAAGAGAGATGGGGCAGAAGAGAGAGATGGGGGCAGAAGAGAAAGATGGGGGCAGAAGAGAGCGATGGGGGGCAGAAGAGAGAGATGGGGACAGAAGAGAGAGATGGGGCAGAGAGAGAGGTGGGGGGCAGAAGAGAGAGATGGGGGCAGAAGAGAGAGATGGGGGGCAGAAGAGAGAGATGGGGCAGAAGAGAGTGATGGGGAGCAGAAGAGAGAGATGGGGCAGAAGAGAGAGATAGGGGGCAGAAGAGAGTGATGGGAGCAGAAGAGAGAGATGGGGGCAGAAGAGAGAGATGGGGGCAGAAGAGAGAGATGGGGCAGAAGAGAGAGTGGGGGCAGAAGAGAGAGATGGGGGCAGAAGAGAGAGAGGCAGAAGAGAGATGGGGCAGAAGAGAGAGATGGGGCGAAGAGAGAGATGGGGAGCAGAGAGAGATGGGGAGAAGAGAGAGATGGGGAGAAGAGAGAGATGGGGAGCAGAGAGAGATGGGGAGAAGAGAGAGATGGGCAGGAGAGACGGGAGGGAGAAGAGAGAGATGGGGGGGAGAAGAGAGAGATGGGTTGCAGAAGAGAGAGATGGGGGCAGAAGAGAGAGATGGGGCAGAAGAGAGAGATGGGGGCAGAAGAGAGAGATGGGGCAGAAGAGAGAGATGGGGGCAGAAGGGCGAGATGGGGGCAGAAGAGAGAGATGGAGGCAGAACAGAGAGATGGGGGCAGAAGAGTGAGATGGGGGCAGAAGAGAAAGATGGGGGGCTGAAGAGAGAGATGGGGGCAGAAGAGAGAGATCGGGGGCAGAAGAGAGAGATGGGGGGCAGAAGAGAGAGATGGGGCAGAAGAGAGAGATGGAGGCAGAAGAGAGAGATGGGGCAGAAGAGAGAGGTGGGGGCAGAAGAGAGAGATGGGGGCAGAAGAGAGAGATGGGCAGAGAGAGAGATGGGGCAGAAGAGAGTGATGGGGCAGAAGAGAGAGATGGGGCAGAAGAGAGAGATGGGGCAGAAGAGAGCGATGGTGGGCAGAAGAGAGAGATGGAGGCAGAAGAGAGAGATGGGGCAGAAGAGAGAGATGGGGAGAAGAGAGAGATGGGGAGAAGAGAGAGATGGGAGAGAAGAGAGAGATGGTGGGAGAAGAGAGAGATGGGAGGAAGAGAGAGATGGGGAAGAGAGAGATGGGGGGCAGAAGAGTGAGATGGGGGGCAGAAGAGAAATATGGGGGCAGAAGATAGCGATGGGGGGCAGAAGAGAGAGATGGGGAAGAGAGAGATGGGGGCAGAAGAGAGAGATGGGGCAGAAGAGAGAGATGGGGCAAAAGAGAGAGATGGGGTGCAGAAGAGAGAGGTGGGGGCAGAAGAGAAATATGGGGGGCAGAAGAGAGCGATGGGGGGCAGAAGAGAGAGATGGGGGCAGAAGAGAGAGATGGGGCAGAAGAGAGAGATGGGGCAGAAGAGAGAGGTGGGGGGCAGGAGAGAGAGATGGGGCAGAAGAGAGAGGTGGGGGGCAGAAGAGAGAGATGGGGGGGCAGAAGAGAGAGATGGGGGGCAGAAGAGAGAGATGGGGGCAGAAGAGAGAGATGGGGGCAGAAGAGAGTGATGGGGGCAGAAGAGAGAGATGGGGCAGAAGAGAGAGATGGGGGCAGAAGAGAGAGATGGGGGCGAAGAGAGAGATGGGGGGAAGAGAGAGATGGGGGGAAGAGAGAGATGGGGAGAGAGAGATGGGGAGAAGAGATAGATGGGGAGAAGAGAGAGATGGGGAGAAGAGAGAGATGGGGGAGAAGAGAGAGATGGGGGGAAGAGAGAGATGGGGAGAAGAGAGAGATGGGGAGAAGAGAGAGATGGGGGAGATGAGAGAGATGGTGGGGAGAAGAGAGAGATGGGGGAGAGGAGAGAGATGGGGAGAAGAGAGAGATGGGGAAGAAGAGAGAGATGGGGGCAGAAGAGAGAGATGGGGGGCAGAAGAGAGAGATGGGGGGCAGAAGAGAGAGATGGGGGGCAGAAGAGAGAGATGGGGGCAGAAGAGAGAGATGGGGCAGAAGAGAGAGGTGGGGGGCAGAAGAGAGAGATGGGGCAGAAGAGAGAGGTGGGGGCAGAAGAGAGAGATGGGGCAGAAGAGAGTGATGGGGCAGAAGAGAGAGATGGGGGCAGAAGAGAGGGATGGGGCAGAAGAGAGAGATGGGGGCAGAAGAGAGAGATGGAGGCAAAGAGAGAGATGGGGCAGAAGAGAGAGATGGGGGCAGAAGAGAGAGATGGGTGCAGAAGAGAGAGAGGGGGCGGAAGAGAGAGATGGGGGAGAAGAGAGAGATGGGGGCAGAAGAGAGAGATGGGGGAGAAGCGAGAGATGGGAGAAGAGAGAGATGGGGAGAAGAGAGAGATGGGGAGAAGAGTGAGATGGGGGGAGAAGAGAGAGATGGGGCAGAAGAGAGAGCTGGTGGGAGAAGAGAGAGATGGGAGGAAGAGAGAGATGGGGAAGAGAGAGATGGGGCAGAAGAGTGAGATGGGGGCAGAAGAGACAGAAGGGGGGAGAAGAGAGAGATGGGGCAGAAGAGAGAGATGGGGCAAAAGAGAGAGATGGGGTGCAGAAGAGAGAGATGGGGGGCAGAAGAGAAAGATGGGGGGCAGAAGAGAGCGATGGGGGGCAGAAGAGAGAGATGGGGCAGAAGAGAGAGATGGGGCAGAAGAGAGAGATGGGGGGCAGAAGAGAGAGGTGGGGGGCAGGAGAGAGAGATGGGGGGCAGAAGGGAGAGATGGGGGCAGAAGAGAGAGATGGGGGCAGAAGAGAGTGATGGGGGCAGAAGAGAGAGATGGGGGCAGAAGAGAGAGATGGCGGCAGAAGAGAGAGATGGGGGCGAAGAGAGAGATGGGGGGAAGAGAGAGATGGGGGGAAGAGAGAGATGGGGGAGAGAGAGATGGGGAGAAGAGAGAGATGGGGAGAAGAGAGAGATGGGGAGAAGAGAGAGATGGGGGAGAAGAGAGAGATCGGGGGAAGAGAGAGATGGGGAGAAGAGAGAGATGGGGAGAAGAGAGAGATGGGGAGATGAGAGAGATGGTGGGAGAAGAGAGAGATGGGGGAGAGGAGAGAGATGGGGGTGAAGAGAGTAGGGGGAAGAAGAGAGAGATGGGGAGAAGAGAGTGATGGGAGGCAGAACAGAGCGATGGGGGGCAGAATAGAGAGATGGGGCAGAAGAGAGAGATGGGGCAGAAGAGAGAGGTGGGGGCAGAAGAGAGAGATGGGGGGCAGAAGAGAGAGATGGGGCAGAAGAGAGAGATGGGGGCAGAAGAGAGTGATAGGGCAGAAGAGAGAGATGGGGCAGAAGAGAGAGATGGGGGGCAGAAGAGAGAGATGTGGGGCAGAAGAGAGAGATGGGGGGCAGAAGAGTGAGATGGGGCAGAAGAGAGAGATGGGGGGCAGAAGAGAGAGATGGGTGCAGAAGAGAGAGATGGGGGGCAGGAGAGAGAGATGGGGGCAGAAGAGAGAGATGGGGCAGAAGAGAGAGATGGGGAGAACAGAGAGATGGGGGAGAAGAGAGAGATGGGGAGAAGAGAGAGATGGGGAGAAGAGAGAGATGGGGAGAAGTGAGAGATGGTGGGAGGAGAGAGAGATGGGGGAAGACAAAGATGGGGGGAAGAGAGAGATGGGGGAAGAGAGAGATGGGGAGAGAGAGATGGAGAGAAGAGAGAGATGGGGGGAGAAGAGAGAGATGGGGAGAAGAGAGAGATGGGGGAGAAGAGAGAGATGGTGGGAGAAGAGAGAGATGGGGGAGAAGAGAGATGGGGAGAAGAGAGAGATGGGGAGAGGACAGATGGGGAGAAGAGAGAGATGGGGAGAAGAGAGACATGGGGAGAAGAGAGAGATCGGGGAGAACAGAGAGATGGGGAGAGAGAGAGATGGGGGGAGAGAGAGAGATGGGGAGAAGAGAGAGATGGGGAAGAGAGAGATGGGGGAAGAGAGAGATGGGGGAAGAGTGAGGGGGGGAAGACAGAGATGGGAGGAAGAGAGAGATGGGGGAGAATAGAGAGATGGGGGAGAAGAGAGAGATGGGGAGAGCGAGATGGGGAGAAGAGAGAGATGGGGGGAGCAGAGAGAGATGGGGAGAAGAGAGAGATGGGGAGAAGAGAGAGATGGGGGGAGCAGAGAGAGATGGGGAGAAGAGAGAGATGGGGAGGAGAGGGAGATGGGGAGAAGAGAGAGATGGGGAGAAGAGAGAGATGGGGAGAAGAGAGAGATGGGGGAGAAGAGAGAGATGGGGAGAACAGAGAGATGGGTAGAAGAGTGCGATGGGGGAGAAGAGAGAGATGGGGGAGACGAGAGAGATGGGGGAAAAGAGAGAGATGGGGAGAAGAGAGAGATGGTGGAGAAGAGAGAGATGCGGGGAGAAGAGAGAGATGGGGAGAAGAAAGAGATGGTGGAGAAGAGAGAGATGCGGGGAGAAGAGAGAGATGGGGAGAAGAGAGAGATGCGGGGAGAAGAGAGAGATGGGGAGAAGAGAGATGGGGAGAAGGGAGCGATGGGGGAGAAGAGAGAGATGGGGGAGAAGAGGGAGATGGGGAGAACAGAGAGATGGGTAGAAGAGTGCGATGGGGAGAAGAGAGAGATGGGGAGAACAGAGAGATGGGGAGAACAGAGAGATGGGTAGAAGAGTGCGATGGGGGAGAAGAGAGAGATGGGGGAGACGAGAGAGATGGGAGAAAGGGAGAGATGGGGAGAAGAGAGAGATGGGGAGAAGAGAGAGATGGGGAGAAGAGAGAGATGGGGGAGAGAGAGAGATGGAGAGAAGAGAGAGATGGGGGGAAGAGAGAGATGGGGGAAGAGAGAGATGGGGAAGAGAGAGATGAGGGGAAGAGAAAGATGGGGAGAAGAGAGAGATGGGGGGAGAGAGAGAGATGGGGAGAAGAGAGAGATGGGGAGAAGAGAGAGATGGGGGAAGAAGAGAGATGGGGAAGAAGAGAGAGATGGGGCGAGAGAGAGATGGGGAGAGAGAGATGGGGGGAGAGAGAGATGGGGAGAGAGAGAAGGGGGAGAGAGAGATGGGGAGAAGAGAGAGATGGGGAGAAGAGAGAGATGGTGGGAGAAGAGAGAGATGGGGGGAGAAGAGAGCGATGGGTTAGAAGAGAGAGTCGGGGGGCAGAAGAGAGAGATGGGGGGCAGAAGAGACAGATGGGGGCAGAAGAGAGAAATGGGGCAGAAGAGAGAGATGGGGGCAGAAGAGAGAGATGGGGCAGAAGAGGGAGATGGGGCAGAAGAGAGAGATGGGGCAGAAGGGAGAGATGGGGCAGAAGAAAGAGATGGGGGCAGTAGAGAGAGATGGGGGCAGAAGAGAGAGATGGGGCAGAAGAGAGAGATGGGGGACAGAAGAGAGAGATGGGGCAGAAGAGAGAGATGGGGGCAGAAGAGAGAGATGGGGGCAGAAGAGTGAGATGGGGGGCAGAAGAGAGAGATGGGGCAGAAGAGAGAGATGGGGCAGAAGAGAGAGATGGGGCAAAAGAGAGAGATGGGGCAGAAGAGAGAGATGGGGGGCAGAAGAGAAAGATGGGGGGCAGAAGAGAGCGATGGGGGGCAGAAGAGAGAGATGGGGGCAGAAGAGAGAGATGGGGCAGAAGAGAGAGGTGGGGGGCAGAAGAGAGAGATGGGGGGCAGAAGAGAGAGATGGGGGGCAGAAGAGAGAGATGGGGGCAGAAGAGAGAGATGGGGGCAGAAGAGAGTGATGGGGAGCAGAAGAGAGAGATGGGGGCAGAAGAGAGAGATGGGGGCAGAAGAGAGTGATGGGGAGCAGAAGAGAGAGATGGGGGCAGAAGAGAGAGAATGGGGGGCAGAAGAGAGAGATGGGGCAGAAGAGAGAGATGGGGGGCAGAAGAGAGAGATGGGGGGCAGAAGAGAGAGATGGGGCAGAAGAGAGAGATGGGGGCAGAAGAGAGAGATGGGGCGAAGAGAGAGATGGGGGAGCAGAGAGAGATGGGGAGAAGAGAGAGATGGGGAGAAGAGAGAGATGGGGAGCAGAGAGAGATGGGGAGAAGAGAGAGATGGGGGAGGAGAGACGGGAGGGAGAAGAGAGAGATGGGGGGGAGAAGAGAGAGATGGGTTGCAGAAGAGAGAGATGGGGCAGAAGAGAGAGATGGGGCAGATGAGAGAGATGGGGGCAGAAGAGAGAGATGGGGCAGAAGAGAGAGATGGGGGGCAGAAGAGAGAGATGGGGCAGAAGAGAGAGATGGGGGCAGAAGAGAGAGATGGGGCAGAAGAGAGAGATGGGGGGCAGAAGGGCGAGATGGGGGCAGAAGAGAGAGATGGAGGCAGAACAGAGAGATGGGGGGCAGAAGAGTGAGATGGGGGCAGAAGAGAAAGATGGGGGGCTGAAGAGAGAGATGGGGGGCAGAAGAGAGAGATCGGGGGCAGAAGAGAGAGATGGGGGGCAGAAGAGAGAGATGGGGGGCAGAATAGAGAGATGGAGGCAGAAGAGAGAGATGGGGCAGAAGAGAGAGGTGGGGGGCAGAAGAGAGAGATGGGGCAGAAGAGAGAGATGGGGCAGAAGAGAGAGATGGGGCAGAAGAGAGAGATGGGGCAGAAGAGAGTGATGGGGCAGAAGAGAGAGATGGGGCAGAAGAGAGAGATGGGGCAGAAGAGAGAGATGGAGGCAGAAGAGAGAGATGGGGGCAGAAGAGAGAGATGGGGAGAAGAGAGAGATGGGGAGAAGAGAGAGATGGGAGAGAAGAGAGAGATGGTGGGAGAAGAGAGAGATGGGAGGAAGAGAGAGATGGGGAAGAGAGAGATGGGGGGCAGAAGAGTGAGATGGGGGGCAGAAGAGAAATATGGGGGGCAGAAGATAGCGATGGGGGGCAGAAGAGAGAGATGGGGAAGAGAGAGATGGGGGCAGAAGAGAGAGATGGGGCAGAAGAGAGAGATGGGGCAAAAGAGAGAGATGGGGTGCAGAAGAGAGAGGTGGGGGGCAGAAGAGAAATATGGGGGGCAGAAGAGAGCGATGGGGGGCAGAAGAGAGAGATGGGGGGCAGAAGAGAGAGATGGGGCAGAAGAGAGAGATGGGGCAGAAGAGAGAGGTGGGGGGCAGGAGAGAGAGATGGGGCAGAAGAGAGAGGTGGGGGGCAGAAGAGAGAGATGGGGGCAGAAGAGAGAGATGGGGGGCAGAAGAGAGAGATGGGGGCAGAAGAGAGAGATGGGGGCAGAAGAGAGTGATGGGGGCAGAAGAGAGAGATGGGGCAAAAAAGAGAGATGGGGTGCAGAAGAGAGAGATGGGGGCAGAAGAGAGAGATGGGGGCAGAAGAGAGAGAAGGGGGAGAAGAGAGAGATGGGGAGAAGAGAGAGATGGGGAGAAGAGAGAGATGGGGGAGAAGAGAGAGATGGGGGAGAAGAGAGAGATGGGGAGAAGAGAGAGATGGGAGAGAAGAGAGAGATGGGGCAGAAGAGAGAGATGGTGGGAGAAGAGAGAGATGGGAGGAAGAGAGAGATGGGGAAGAGAGAGATGGGGGCAGAAGAGTGAGATGGGGGGCAGAAGAGACAGATGGGGCAGAAGAGAGAGATGGGGCAAAAGAGAGAGATGGGGTGCAGAAGAGAGAGGTGGGGGGCAGAAGAGAAATATGGGGGGCAGAAGAGAGCGATGGGGGGCAGAAGAGAGAGATGGGGGGCAGAAGAGAGAGATGGGGCAGAAGAGAGAGATGGGGAGAAGAGAGAGATGGGAGAGAAGAGAGAGATGGGAGAGAAGAGAGAGATGGGGCAGAAGAGAGAGATGGTGGGAGAAGAGAGAGATGGGAGGAAGAGAGAGATGGGGAAGAGAGAGATGGGGGCAGAAGAGTGAGATGGGGGGCAGAAGAGACAGATGGGGGCAGAAGAGAGAGATGGGGCAAAAGAGAGAGATGGGGTGCAGAAGAGAGAGGTGGGGGGCAGAAGAGAAATATGGGGGGCAGAAGAGAGCGATGGGGGGCAGAAGAGAGAGATGGGGGGCAGAAGAGAGAGATGGGGCAGAAGAGAGAGATGGGGGGCAGAAGAGAGAGGTGGGGGGCAGGAGAGAGAGATGGGGCAGAAGAGAGAGGTGGGGGGCAGAAGAGAGAGATGGGGGGCAGTAGAGAGAGATGGGGGCAGAAGAGAGAGATGGGGGGCAGAAGAGAGAGATGGGGCAGAAGAGAGTGATGGGGCAGAAGAGAGAGATGGGGCAGAAGAGAGAGATGGGGGCAGAAGAGAGAGATGGGGGCGAAGAGAGAGATGGGGGGAAGAGAGAGATGGGGGAAGAGAGAGATGGGGAGAGAGAGATGGGGAGAAGAGATAGATGGGGAGAAGAGAGAGATGGGGAGAAGAGAGAGATGGGGGAGAAGAGAGAGATGGGGGAAGAGAGATGGGGAGAAGAGAGAGATGGGGAGATGAGAGAGATGGTGGGGAGAAGAGAGAGATGGGGGAGAGGAGAGAGATGGGGAGAAGAGAGAGATGGGGAAGAAGAGAGAGATGGGGGGCAGAAGAGAGAGATGGGGGGCAGAAGAGAGAGATGGGGGGCAGAAGAGAGAGATGGGGGGCAGAAGAGAGAGATGGGGGGCAGAAGAGAGAGATGGGGGCAGAAGAGAGAGGTGGGGGGCAGAAGAGAGAGATGGGGGCAGAAGAGAGAGATGGGGGCAGAAGAGAGAGATGGGGCAGAAGAGAGTGATGGGGCAGAAGAGAGAGATGGGGCAGAAGAGAGGGATGGGGCAGAAGAGAGAGATGGGGGCAGAAGAGAGAGATGGAGGCAAAAGAGAGAGATGGGGCAGAAGAGAGAGATGGGGGCAGAAGAGAGAGATGGGTGCAGAAGAGAGAGAGGGGGGCGGAAGAGAGAGATGGGGGAGAAGAGAGAGATGGGGGCAGAAGAGAGAGATGGGGGAGAAGAGAGAGATGGGGAGAAGAGAGAGATGGGGAGAAGAGAGAGATGGGGAGAAGAGAGAGATGGGGGAGAAGAGAGAGATGGGGCAGAAGAGAGAGATGGTGGGAGAAGAGAGAGATGGGAGGAAGAGAGAGATGGGGGAAGAGAGAGATGGGGCAGAAGAGTGAGATGGGGGGCAGAAGAGACAGATGGGGGCAGAAGAGAGAGATGGGGCAGAAGAGAGAGATGGGGCAAAAGAGAGAGATGGGGTGCAGAAGAGAGAGATGGGGGGCAGAAGAGAAAGATGGGGGGCAGAAGAGAGCGATGGGGGGCAGAAGAGAGAGATGGGGCAGAAGAGAGAGATGGGGCAGAAGAGAGAGATGGGGGGCAGAAGAGAGAGGTGGGGGGCAGGAGAGAGAGATGGGGGGCAGAAGAGAGAGATGGGGGGCAGAAGAGAGAGATGGGGGGCAGAAGAGAGAGATGGGGGCAGAAGAGAGAGATGGCGGCAGAAGAGAGAGATGGGGGCGAAGAGAGAGATGGGGGGAAGAGAGAGATGGGGGGAAGAGAGAGATGGGGGAGAGAGAGATGGGGAGAAGAGAGAGATGGGGAGAAGAGAGAGATGGGGAGAAGAGAGAGATGGGGGAGAAGAGAGAGATCGGGGGAAGAGAGAGATGGGGAGAAGAGAGAGATGGGGGGAAGAGAGAGATGGGGGCAGAAGAGAGTGATGGGGGGAAGAGAGAGATGGGGGCAGAAGAGAGTGATGGGGGGCAGAAGAGAGAGATGGGGGCAGAAGAGAGAGATGGCGGCAGAAGAGAGAGATGGGGGCGAAGAGAGAGATGGGGGGAAGAGAGAGATGGGGGAAGAGAGAGATGGGGGAGAGAGAGATGGGGAGAAGAGAGAGATGGGGAGAAGAGAGAGATGGGGAGAAGAGAGAGATGGGGAGAAGAGAGAGATCGGGGGAAGAGAGAGATGGGGAGAAGAGAGAGATGGGGAGAAGAGAGAGATGGGGAGATGAGAGAGATGGTGGGGAGAAGAGAGAGATGGGGGAGAGGAGAGAGATGGGGGAGAAGAGAGAGATGGGGAAGAAGAGAGAGATGGGGAGAAGAGAGTGATGGGAGGCAGAACAGAGCGATGGGGGGCAGAATAGAGAGATGGGGGCAGAAGAGAGAGATGGGGCAGAAGAGAGAGGTGGGGGGCAGAAGAGAGAGATGGGGGGCAGAAGAGAGAGATGGGGCAGAAGAGAGAGATGGGGGCAGAAGAGAGTGATAGGGCAGAAGAGAGAGATGGGGCAGAAGAGAGAGATGGGGGCAGAAGAGAGAGATGTGGGGCAGAAGAGAGAGATGGGGGGCAGAAGAGTGAGATGGGGCAGAAGAGAGAGATGGGGGGCAGAAGAGAGAGATGGGTGCAGAAGAGAGAGATGGGGGGCAGGAGAGAGAGATGGGGGCAGAAGAGAGAGATGGGGCAGAAGAGAGAGATGGGGAGAACAGAGAGATGGGGGAGAAGAGAGAGATGGGGAGAAGAGAGAGATGGGGAGAAGAGAGAGATGGGGAGAAGTGAGAGATGGTGGGAGGAGAGAGAGATGGGGGAAGACAAAGATGGGGGGAAGAGGGAGATGGGGGAAGAGAGAGATGGGGAGAGAGAGATGGAGAGACGAGAGAGATGGGGGGAGAAGAGAGAGATGGGGAGAAGAGAGAGATGGGGGAGAAGAGAGAGATGGTGGGAGAAGAGAGAGATGGGGAGAAGAGAGATGGGAGAAGAGAGAGATGGGGAGAATACTGAGATGGGGAGAAGAGAGAGATGGGGGAGAAGAGAGACATGGGGAGAAGAGAGAGATCGGGGAGAACAGAGAGATGGGGGAGAGAGAGAGATGGGGGGAGAGAGAGAGATGGGGAGAAGAGAGAGATGGGGGAAGAGAGAGATGGGGGGAAGAGAGAGATGGGGGAAGAGTGAGGGGGGGAAGAGAGAGATGGGAGGAAGAGAGAGATGGGGGGAAGAGAGATATGGGGGGAAGAGAGAGATGGGGAGAAGAGAGATGGGGAGAAGAGAAAGATGGGGAGAAGATAGAGATGGGGAAGAGAGAGATGGGGAGAAGAGAGAGATGGGGGAGAAGAGAGAGATGGGTAGAAGAGAGAGATGGGGAGAAGAGAGAGATGGGGAGAAGAGAGAGACGGGGGGAGAAGAGGGAGATGGGGGAGAAGAGAGAGATGGGGAGAGAGAGATGGGGAGAGAGAGATGGGGAGAGAGAGATAGGGAGAGAGATGGGGGAGAGAGAGATGGGGAGAAGAGAGAGATGGGGAGAAGAGAGAGATGGGGGATGACGAGAGAGATGGGGGGAAGAGAGAGATGGGGGAGAAAAGAGAGATGGGGGAGGAGAGACGGGAGGGAGAAGAGAGAGATGGGGGGGAGAAGAGAGAGATGGGGGCAGAAGAGAGAGATGGGGGGCAGAAGACAGAGATGGGGCAGATGAGAGAGAAGGGGGCAGAAGAGAGAGATGGGGCAGAAGAGAGAGATGGGGGGCAGAAGAGAGAGATGGGGCAGAAGAGAGAGATGGGGGCAGAAGAGAGAGATGGGGCAGAAGAGAGAGATGGGGGTCAGAAGGGAGAGATGGGGGCAGAAGAGAGAGATGGGGGGCAGAAGTGAGAGATGGGGGCAGAACAGAGAGATGGGGCAGAAGAGAGAGATGGGGGGCAGAAGAGAAAGATGGGGGGCAGAAGAGAGAGATGGGGGCAGAAGAGAGAGATGGGGCAGAAGAGTGAGATGGGGGGCAGAAGAGAGAGATGGGGGGCAGAAGAGAGAGATGGGGGCAGAAGAGAGAGGTGGGGGGCAGAAGAGAGAGATGGAGGGCAGAAGAGAGTGATGGGGCAGAAGAGAGAGATGGGGCAGAAGAGAGAGATGGGGCAAAAGAGAGAGATGGGGGCAGAAGAGTGAGATGGGGCAGAAGAGAGAGATGGGGGGCAGAAGAGAGAGATGGGGGCAGAAGAGAGAGATGGGGGCAGAAGAGAGAGATGGGGGCAGAAGAGAGAGATGGGTGCAGAAGAGAGAGATGGGGGGCAGAAGAGAGAGATGGGGCAGAAGAGAGAGATGGGGCAGAAGAAAGAGATGGGGCAGAAGACAGAGATGGGGCGAAGAGAGAGATGGGGAGAAGAGAGAGATGGGGAGAAGAGAGAGATGGGGAGAAGAGAGAGATGGGGGAGCAGAGAGAGATGGGGAGAAGAGAGAGATGGGGAGAAGAGAGAGATGGGGAGAAGAGAGAGATGGGGAGAAGAGAGAGATGTGGGATAAGAGAGAGATGGGGGAGAAGAAAGAGATGGGGAGAAAATAGAGATGGTGGGAGAAGAGAGAGATGGGGGAAGAGAGAGATGGGGGAAGAGAAAGATGGGGGAGAAGAGAGAGATGGTGGGGAGAAGAGAGAGATGGGGGGAGAAGAGAGAGATTTGGGGAGAAGAGAGAGATGGGGGAGAGGAGAGAGATGGGGGTGAAGAGAGAGATGGGGAGAAGAGAGAGGTGGGGGAGCAGAGAGAGATGGGGGAGAAGAGAGAGAATGGGGGCAGAAGAGAGAGATGGGGGCAGAAGAGAGAGATGGGGGGCAGAAGAGAGAGATGGGGGGCAGAAGAGAGAGATGGGGCAGAAGAGAGAGATGGGGGCAGAAGAGAGAGATGGGGCGAAGAGAGAGATGGGGAGAAGAGAGAGATGGGGAGAAGAGAGAGATGGGGAGAAGAGAGAGATGGGGAGCAGAGAGAGATGGGGAGAAGAGAGAGATGGGGAGGAGAGACGGGAGGAGAAGGGAGAGATGGGGGGAGAAGAGAGAGATGGTTGCGGAGAGAGAGATGGGGGCAGAAGAGAGAGATGGGGCAGATGAAGAGATGGGGGCAGAAGAGAGAGATGGGGCAGAAGAGAGAGATGGGGCAGAAGGGTGAGATGGGGGCAGAAGAGAGAGATGGGGGCAGAACAGAGAGATGGCGGGCAGAAGAGAGAGATGGGCAGAAGAGAAGATGGGGGGCTGAAGAGAGAGATGGGGGGTAGAAGAGAGAGATGGGGGGCAGAAGAGAGAGATGGGGGCAGAAGAGAGAGATGGGGGGCAGAAGAGAGAGATGGGGGGCAGAAGAGAGAGATGGGCGGAAGAGAGAGGTGGGGGCAGAAGAGAGAGATGGGGGGCAGAAGAGAGAGATGGGGGCAGAAGAGAGAGATGGGGCAGAAGAGAGTGATGGGGCAGAAGAGAGAGATGGGGGCAGAAGAGAGAGATGGGGCAAGAGAGGAGAGATGGGGGCAGAAGAGAGAGATGGAGGCAGAAGAGGAGATGGGGCAGAAGAGAGAGATGGGGCAGAAGAGAGAGATGGGTGCAGAAGAGAGAGATGGGCGGAAAAGAGAGATGGGGGAGAAGAGAGAGATTGGGGCAGAAGAGAGAGATGGGGAGAAAGAGAGAGATGGGAGAAGAGAGAGATGGGGAGAAGAGAGAGATGGGAGGAGAGAGAGATGGGGGAAGAGAGAGATGGGGGGCAGAAGAGTGAGATGGGGGGCAGAAGAGAGAGATGGGGCAGAAGAGAGAGATGGGGCGAAGAGAGAGATGGGGTGCAGAAGAGAGAGATGGGGCAGAAGAGAAGATGGGGGGCAGAAGAGAGCGATGGGGGCAGAAGAGAGAGATGGGGGCAGAAGAGAGAGATGGGGCAGTAGAGAGAGATGGGGGCAGAAGAGAGAGGTGGGGGCAGGAGAGAGAGATGGGGCAGAAGAGAGAGGTGGGGGGCAGAAGAGAGAGATGGGGGGCAGAAGAGAGAGATGGGGCAGAAGAGAGAGATGGGGGCAGAAGAGAGAGATGGGGGCAGAAGAGAGTGATGGGGGGCAGAAGAGAGAGATGGGGGCAGAAGAGAGAGATGGGGGCAGAAGAGAGAGATGGGGGCGAAGAGGGAGATGGGGGAGAGAGAGATGGGGAGAGAGAGATGGGAAGAGAGAGATGGGGAGAGAGAGATGGGGAGAAGAGAGAGATGGGAGAAGAGAGAGATGGGAGAAGAGAGAGATGGGGATAAGAGAGAGATGGGGAGAAGAGAGAGATGGGGGAGAAGAGAGAGATGGGGGGAAGAGAGAGATGGGGAGAAGAGAGAGATGGGGAGAAGAGAGAGATGGGGGAGATAAGAGAGATGGTGGGGAGAAGAGAGAGATGTGGGAGAGGAGAGAGGTGGGGGAGAAGAGAGAGATGGGGAAGAAGAGAGAGATGGGGAGAAGAGAGAGATGGGGAGAAGAGAGAGATGGGGGAGAAGAGAGAGATGGGGGGCAGAACAGAGAGATGGGGTGCAGAATAGGGAGATGGGGGGCAGAAGAGAGAGATGGGGCAGAAGAGAGAGGTTGGGGGGGCAGAAGAGAGAGATGGGGGGCAGAAGAGAGAGATGGGCAGAAGAGAGAGATGGGGGCAGAAGAGAGTGATGGGGCAGAAGAGAGAGATGGGGCAGAAGGGAGAGATGGGGGGCAGAAGAGAGAGATGTGGGGCAGAAGAGAGAGATGGGGCAGAAGAGAGAGATGGGGCAGAAGAGAGAGATGGGGGGCAGAAGAGAGATGGTGCAGAAGAGAGAGATGGGGGGCAGAAGAGAGCGATGGGCAGAAGGAGAGAGATGGGGCAGAAGAGAGAGATGGGGAGATCAGAGAGATGGGGAGAAGACAGAGATGGGGAGAGAGAGAGATGGGAGAAGAGAGTGATGGGGAGAAGAGAGAGATGGAGGGAGGAGAGAGAGATGGGGGAAGACAAAGATGGGAGGGAAGAGAGAGATGGGGGGAAGAGAGAGATGGGGAGAGAGAGATGAGAGATCGAGATTGTGGGGGAGAAGAGAGAGATGGGGAGAAGAGAGAGATGGGGGAGAAGAGAGAGATGGTGGGAGAAGAGAGAGATGGGGAGAAGAGAGATGGGGAGAGAGAGAGATGGGGAGAAGACTGAGATGGGGAGAAGAGAGAGATGGGGGAGAAGAGAGAGATCGGGAGAAGAGAGAGATGGGGAGAAGAGAGAGATGGGGGAGAAGAGAGAGATGGGGAGAAGAGAGAGATGGGGGAGAAGAGAGAGATGGGAGAGAGAGAGAGATGGGGGAGAGAGAGAGATGGGGAGAAGAGAGAGATGGGGAAGAGAGAGATGGGGGGAAGAGAGAGATGGGGGAAGAGAGAGGTGGGGGTAGAGAGAGATGGAGGAAGAGAGAGATGGGGGAAGAGAGATATGGGGGGAAGAGAGAGATGGGGGAAGAGAGATATGGGGAGAAGAGAGAGATGGGGAGAAGAGAGATGGGGAGAGAAGAGAAGATGGGGAGAAGATAGAGATGGGGAAGAGAGAGATGGGGAGAAGAGAGAGATGGGGGAGAAGAGAGAGATGGGTAGAAGAGAGAGATGGGGAGAAGAGAGAGATGGGGAGAGAGAGAGATGGGGAGAAGAGGGAGATGGGGGAGAAGAGAGAGATGGGGGGAGAGAGAGATGGGGGAGAGAGAGATGGGGGAGAGAGAGATGGGGAGAGAGATGGGGGAGAGAGAGATGGGGAGAAGGGAGACATGGGAGAAGAGAGAGATGGGGAGAAGAGAGAGATGCGGGGTGAAGAGAGAGATGGGGAGAAGAGAGAGATGGGAGGAAGAGAGAGATGGGGGGGAAGAGAGATATGTGGGGGAAGAGAGAGGTGGGGAGAAGAGAGATGGGGGAAGAGAAAGATGGGGAGAAGATAGAGATGGGGAAGAGAGAGATGGGGAGAAGAGAGAGATGGGAGAAGAGAGAGATGGTAGAAGAGAGAGATGGGGAGAAGAGAGAGATGGGGAGAAGAGAGAGATGGGGAGAAGAGGGAGATGGGGGAGAAGAGAGAGATGGGGGAGAGAGAGATGGGGAGAGAGAGATGGGGAGAGAGAGATGGGGGAGAGAATGGGGGAGAGAGAGATGGGGAGAAGAGAGAGATGGGGAGAAGAGAGAGATGGGGAGAAGAGAGAGAGGGGGGTGACGAGAGAGATGGGGGGAGAAGAAAGAGATGGGGGAGAAAAGAGAGATGGGGGAGGAGAGACGGGAGGGAGAAGAGAGAGATGGCGGGGAGAAGAGAGAGATGGGGGGCAGAAGAGAGAGATGGGGGGCAGAAGACAGAGATGGGGCAGATGAGAGAGAAGGGGGCAGAAGAGAGAGATGGGGCAGAAGAGAGAGATGGGGGGCAGAAGAGAGAGATGGGGCAGAAGAGAGAGATGGGGGCAGAAGAGAGAGATGGGGCAGAAGAGAGAGATGGGGGGCAGAAGGGAGAGATGGGGCAGAAGAGAGAGATGGGGGGCAGAACAGAGAGATGGGGGCAGAACAGAGAGATGGTGGGCAGAAGAGAGAGATGGGGGCAGAAGAGAATGATGGGGGGCAGAAGAGAGATATGGGGGGCAGAAGAGAGAGATGGGGGGCAGAAGAGAGAGATGGGGCAGAAGAGTGAGATTGGGGGCAGAAGAGAGAGATGGGGGGCAGAGGAGAGAGATGGGGCAGAAGGGAGAGGTGGGGGCCGAAGAGAGAGATGGGGGCAGAAGAGAGAGATGGGGGCAGAAGAGAGAGATGGGGCAGAAGAGAGTGATGGGGCAGAAGAGAGAGATGGGGCAGAAGAGAGAGATGGGGCAGAGAGAGAGATGGGGCAGAAGAGTGAGATGGGGCAGAAGAGAGAGATGGGGCAGAAGAGAGAGATGGGGGGCAGAAGAGAGAGGTGGGGAGAAGAGAGAGATGGGGAGCAGAGAGAGATGGGGAGAAGAGAGAGATGGGGAGAAGAGAGAGATGGGGAGAAGAGAGAGATGGGAGAAGAGAGAGATGTGGGATAAGAGAGAGATCGGGGGAGAAGAGAGAGATGGGGAGAAGAGAGAGATGGTGGGAGAAGAGAGAGATGGGGAAGAGAGAGATGGGGGAAGAGAAAGATGGGGGAGAAGAGAGAGATGGTGGGGAGAAGAGAGAGATGGGGAGAAGAGAGATTTGGGGAGAAGAGAGAGATGGGGGAGAGGAGAGAGATGGGGGTGAAGAGAGAGATGGGGAGAAGAGAGAGGTGGGGGAGCAGAGAGAGATGGGGGAGACGAGAGAGAATGGGGGGGCAGAAGAGAGAGATGGGGCATAAGAGAGAGATGGGGCAGAAGAGAGAGATGGGGGGCAGAAGAGAGAGATGGGGGCAGAAGAGAGAGATGGGGCAGAAGAGAGAGATGGGGGCGAAGAGAGAGATGGGGAGAAGAGAGAGATGGGGAGAAGAGAGAGATGGGGAGAAGAGAGAGATGGGGAGCAGAGAGAGATGGGGAGAAGAGAGAGATTGGGGGAGGAGAGACGGGAGGGAGAAGAGAGAGATGGGGGGGAGAAGAGAGAGATGGGTTGCAGAAGAGAGAGATGGGGCAGAAGAGAGAGATGGGGCAGATGAGAGAGATGGGGGCAGAAGAGAGAGATGGGGCAGAAGAGAGAGATGGGGGCAGAAGAGAGAGATGGGGCAGAAGAGAGAGTTGGGGGCAGAAGAGAGAGATGGGCCAGAAGTGAGAGATGGGTTCAGAAGGGAGAGATGGGGCAGAAGAGGGAGATGGGGCAGAACAGAGAGATGGGGGGCAGAAGAGAGAGATGGGGGCAGAAGAGAAAGATGGGGGGCTGAAGAGAGAGATGGGGGCAGAAGAGAGAGATGGGGGGCAGAAGAGAGAGATGGGGGGCAGAAGAGAGAGATGGGGGGCAGAAGAGAGAGATGGGGGGCAGAAGAGAGAGATGGGGCAGAAGAGAGAGGTGGGGCAGAAGAGAGAGATGGGTGCAGAAGAGAGAGATGGGGCAGAAGAGAGAGATGGGGCAGAAGAGAGTGATGGGGCAGAAGAGAGAGATGGGGCAGAAGAGAGAGATGGGGCAGAAGAGAGAGATGGGGGCAGAAGAGAGAGATGGAGGGCAGAAGAGAGAGATGGGGGCAGAAGAGAGAGATGGGGCAGAAGAGAGAGATGGGTGCAGAAGAGAGAGATGGGGGCGGAAGAGAGAGATGGGGGAGAAGAGAGAGATGGGGGCAGAAGAGAGAGATGGGGGAGAAGAGAGTGATGGGGAGAAGAGAGAGATGGGGAGAAGAGAGAGATGGGGAGAAGAGAGAGATGGGGGCAGAAGAGAGTGATGGTGGGGAGAAGAGAGAGATGGGAGGAAGAGAGAGATGGGGAAGAGAGAGATGGGGGGCAGAAGAGTGAGATGGGGGGCAGAAGAGACAGATGGGGGCAGAAGAGAGAGATGGGGCAGAAGAGAGAGATGGGGCAAAAGAGAGAGATGGGTGCAGAAGAGAGAGATGGGGGGCAGAAGAGAATGATGGGGGGCAGAAGAGAGCGATGGGGGGCAGAGAGAGAGATGGGGGGCAGAAGAGAGAGATGGGGCAGAAGAGAGAGATGGGGGGCAGAAGAGAGAGGTGGGGGGCAGAAGACAGAGATGGGGCAGAAGAGAGAGATGGGGGGCAGAAGAGAGAGATGGGGGGCAGAAGAGAGAGATGGGGGCAGAAGAGAGTGATGGGGGCAGAAGAGAGAGATGGGGCAGAAGAGAGAGATGGGGGCAGAAGAGAGAGATGGGGGCGAAGAGAGAGATGGGGGAAGAGAGAGATGGGGGAAGAGAGAGATGGGGAGAGAGAGATGGGGAGAAGAGAGAGATGGGGAGAAGAGAGAGATGGGGAGAAGAGAGAAATGGGGGAGAAGAGAGAGATGGGGAGAAGAGAGAGATGGGGAGAAGAGAGAGATGGGGAGAAGAGAGAGATGGGGGAGATGAGAGAGATGGTGGGGAGAGAGAGAGATGGGGGAGAAGAGATGGGGGAGAAGAGAGAGATGGGGAAGAAGAGAGAGATGGGGAGAAGAGAGAGATGGGGAGAAGAGAGAGATGGGGGAGAAGAGAGAGATGTGGAGCAGAACAGAGAGATGGGGGGCAGAATAGAGAAGATGGGCAGAAGAGAGAGATGGGGCAGAAGAGAGAGGTGGGGGGCAGAAGAGAGAGATGGGGGCAGAAGAGAGAGATGGGGCAGAAGAGAGAGATGGGGGCAGAAGAGAGTGGTGGGCAGAGAGAGAGATGGGGCAGAAGAGAGAGAAGGGGGGCAGAAGAGAGAGATGTGGGGCAGAAGAGAGAGATGGGGGGCAGAAGAGAGAGATGGGGGCAGAAGAGAGAGATGGGGGCAGAAGAGAGAGATGGGTGCAGAGAGAGAGAGATGGGGGCAGAAGAGAGAGATGGGGGCAGAAGAGAGAGATGGGGGGAGAAGAGAGAGATGGGAGAACAGAGAGATGGGGGAGAAGAGAGAGATGGGGAGAAGAGAGAGATGGGAGAAGAGAGAGATGGGAGAAGAGAGAGATGGTGGGAGGAGAGAGAGATGGGGAAGACAAAGATGGGGAAGAGAGAGATGGGGGGAAGAGAGAGATGGGGGAGAGAGAGATGGAGAGACGAGAGAGATGGGGGGAGAAGAGAGAGATGGGGGAGAAGAGAGAGATGGGGAGAAGAGAGAGATGGTGGGAGAAGAGAGAGATGGGGAGAAGAGAGATGGGGAGAAGAGAGAGATGGGGAGAAGACTGAGATGGGGAGAAGAGAGAGATGGGGGAGAGAGAGAGATGGGGAAAGAGAGAGATGGGGAGAAGAGAGAGATGGGGGACAGAGAGAGATGGGGGAGAGAGAGAGATGGGGAGAAGAGAGAGATGGGGGAAGAGAGAGATGGGGGGAAGAGAGAGATGGGGAAGAGAGAGGTGGGGGAGGAGAGAGATGGGAAAAGAGAGAGATGGGT
>NW_028225183.1:35555463-35579013 GCF_052327205.1 Somniosus microcephalus
GGCAGAAGTGAGAGATGGGGCAGAAGAGAGAGATGGGGGTAGAAGAGTGAGATGGGGGGCAGAAGAGAGAGATGGGGGGCAGAAGAGAGAGATGGGGGCAGAAGAGAGAGGTGGGGGGCAGAAGAGAGAGATGGGGGGCAGAAGAGAGAGATGGGGGCAGAAGAGAGAGATGGGGCAGAAGAGAGTGATGCGGCAGAAGAGAGAGATGGGGCAGAAGAGAGAGATGGGGCAGAAGAGAGAGATGGGGCAGAAGAGTGAGATGGGGCAGAAGAGTGAGATGGGGGGCAGAAGAGAGAGATGGGGGGCAGAAGAGAGAGATGGGGCAGAAGAGAGAGATGGGGGCAGAAGAGAGAGGTGGGTGCAGAAGAGAGAGATGGGGCAGAAGAGAGAGATGGGGCAGAAGAGAGAGATGGGGCAGAAGACAGAGATGGGGCAAAGAGAGAGATGGGGGAGAAGAGAGAGATGGGGAGAAGAGAGAGATGGGGAGAAGAGAGAGATGGGGAGAAGAGAGAGATGGGGGATCAGAGAGAGATGGGGAGAAGAGAGAGATGGGGAGAAGAGAGAGATGGGGAGAAGAGAGAGATGGGGCGAAGAGAGAGATGTGGGATAAGAGAGAGATAGGGGGAGAAGAGAGAGATGGGGAGAAGAGAGAGATGGTGGGAGAAGAGAGAGATGGGGGAAGAGAGAGATGGGGGAAGAGAAAGATGGGGGAGAAGAGAGAGATGGTGGGGAGAAGAGAGAGATGGGGAGAAGAGAGAGATTTGGGGAGAAGAGAGAGATGGGGGAGAGGAGAGAGATGGGGAGAAGAGAGAGATGGGGAGAAGAGAGAGATGGGGAGCAGAGAGAGATGGGGAGAAGAGAGAGATGGGGGAGGAGAGACGGGAGGGAGAAGAGAGAGATGGGGTGGAGAAGAGATAGATGGGTTGCAGAAGAGAGAGATGGGGCAGAAGAGAGAGATGGGGCAGATGAGAGAGATGGGGGCAGAAGAGAGAGATGGGGCAGAAGAGAGAGATGGGGGGCAGAAGAGAGAGATGGGGCAGAAGAGAGAGTTGGGGGCAGTAGAGAGAGATGGGGCAGAAGAGAGAGATGGGGGCAGAAGGGAGAGATGGGGGCAGAAGAGGGAGATGGGGGCAGAACAGAGAGATGGGGCAGAAGAGAGAGATGGGGGCAGAAGAGAGAGATGGGGCAGAAGAGAGAGGTGGGGGCAGAAGAGAGAGATGGGGGGCAGAAGAGAGAGATGGGGGCAGAAGAGAGAGATGGGGCAGAAGAGAGTGATGGGGCAGAAGAGAGAGATGGGGCAGAAGAGAGAGATGGGGCAGAAGAGAGAGATGGGGGGCAGAAGAGAGAGATGGAGGCAGAAGAGAGAGATGGGGGCGGAAGAGAGAGATGGGGGCAGAAGAGAGAGATGGGTGCAGAAGAGAGAGATGGGGCGGAAGAGAGAGATGGGGGCAGAAGAGAGAGATGGGGGAGAAGAGAGAGATGGGGAGAAGAGAGAGATGGGGAGAAGAGAGAGATGGGGGAGAAGAGAGAGAGGGGAGAAGAGAGAGATGGTGGCAGAAGAGAGAGATGGTGGGAGAAGAGAGAGATGGGAGGAAGAGAGAGATGGGGAAGAGAGAGATGGGGGGCAGACGAGTGAGATGGGGGGCAGAAGAGACAGATGGGGGCAGAAGAGAGAGATGGGGCAGAAGAGAGAGATGGGGCAAAAGAGAGAGATGGGGTGCAGAAGAGAGAGATGGGGGCAGAAGAGAAAGATGGGGGGCAGAAGAGAGCGATGGGGGGCAGAAGAGAGAGATGGGGGCAGAAGAGAGAGATGGGGCAGAAGAGAGAGATGGGGGCAGAAGAGAGAGGTGGGGGGGCAGGAGAGAGAGATGGGGCAGAAGAGAGAGGTGGGGGGCAGAAGAGAGAGATGGGGGCAGAAGAGAGAGATGGGGTGCAGAAGAGAGAGATGGGGGGCAGAAGAGAGAGATGGGGGCAGAAGAGAGTGATGGGGGCAGAAGAGAGAGATGGGGGCAGAAGAGAGAGATGGGGGCAGAAGAGAGAGATGGGGACGAAGAGAGAGATGGGGGGAAGAGAGAGATGGGGGGAAGAGAGAGATGGGGGAGAGAGAGATGGGGAGAAGAGAGAGATGGGGGCAGAAGACAGAGATGGGGCAGATGAGAGAGAAGGGGGCAGAAGAGAGAGATGGGGCAGAAGAGAGAGATGGGGGCAGAAGAGAGAGATGGGGCAGAAGAGAGAGATGGGGCAGAAGAGAGAGATGGGGCAGAAGAGAGAGATGGGGGGCAGAAGGGAGAGATGGGGGCAGAAGAGAGAGATGGGGGCAGAAGAGAGAGATGGGGCAGAACAGAGAGATGGGGGCAGAAGAGAGAGATGGGGGGCAGAAGAGAAAGATGGGGGGCAGAAGAGGGAGATGGGGGGCAGAAGAGAGAGATGGGGGCAGAAGAGAGAGATGGGGGCAGAAGAGTGAGATGGGGGGCAGAAGAGAGAGATGGGGGGAAGAAGAGAGAGATGGGGCAGAAGAGAGAGATGGGGCAGAAGAGAGTGATGGGGCAGAAGAGAGAGATGGGGCAGAAGAGAGAGATGGGGCAGAAGAGAGAGATGGGGGCAGAAGAGTGAGATGGGGCAGAAGAGTGAGATGGGGGGCAGAAGAGAGAGATGGGGCAGAAGAGAGAGATGGGGCAGAAGAGAGAGATGGGGGCAGAAGAGAGAGGTGGGTGCAGAAGAGAGAGATGGGGGCAGAAGAGAGAGATGGGGCAGAAGAGAGAGATGGGGGCAGAAGAGAGAGATGGGGCAGAAGACAGAGAAGGGCCAAGAGAGAGATGGGGGAGAAGAGAGAGATGGGGAGAAGAGAGAGATGGGGAGAAGAGAGTGATGGGGAGAAGAGAGAGATGGGGAGCAGAGAGAGATGGGGAGAAGAGAGAGATGGGGAGAAGAGAGAGATGGGGAGAAGAGAGAGATGGGGCGAAGAGAGAGATGTGGGATAAGAGAGAGATAGGGGGAGAAGAGAGAGATGGGGAGAAGAGAGAGATGGTGGGAGAAGAGAGAGATGGGGAAGAGAGAGATGGGGGAAGAGAAAGATGGGGGAGAAGAGAGAGATGGTGGGGAGAAGAGAGAGATGGGGGAGAAGAGAGAGATTTGGGGAGAAGAGAGAGATGGGGGAGAGGAGAGAGATGGGGAGAAGAGAGAGATGGGGAGAAGAGAGAGATGGGGAGCAGAGAGAGATGGGGAGAAGAGAGAGATGGGGGGAGGAGAGACGGGAGGGAGAAGAGAGAGATGGGGGGGAGAAGAGAGAGATGGGTTGCAGAAGAGAGAGATGGGGCAGAAGAGAGAGATGGGGCAGATGAGAGAGATGGGGGCAGAAGAGAGAGATGGGGCAGAAGAGAAAGATGGGGGGCAGAAGAGAGAGATGGGGCAGAAGAGAGAGTTGGGGGCAGAAGAGAGAGATGGGGCAGAAGAGAGAGATGGGGGCAGAAGGGTGAGATGCGGGCAGAAGAGGGAGATGGGGGCAGAACAGAGAGATGGGGAGCAGAAGAGAGAGATGGGGGCAGAAGAGAAAGATGGGGAGCTGAAAAGAGAGATTGGGGCAGAAGAGAGAGATGGGGGGCAGAAGAGAGAGATGGGGGGCAGAAGAGAGAGATGGGGGCAGAAGAGAGAGATGGGGGGCAGAAGAGAGAGATGGGGCAGAAGAGAGAGGTGGGGGCAGCAGAGAAAGATGGGGGGCAGAAGAGAGAGATGGGGCAGAAGAGAGAGATGGGGCAGAAGAGAGTGATGGGGCAGAAGAGAAAGATGGGCAGAAGAGAAAGATAGGGCAGAAGAGAGAGATGGGGCAGAAGAGAGAGATGGGGGGCAGAAGAGAGAGATGGAGGCAGAAGAGAGAGATGGGGCGGAAGAGAGAGATGGGGGCAGAAGAGAGAGATGGGTGCAGAAGAGAGAGATGGGGCGGAAGAGAGAGATGGGGAGAAGAGAGAGATGGGGCAGAAGAGAGAGATGGGGGAGAAGAGAGAGATGGGGAGAAGAGAGAGATGGGGAGAAGAGAGAGATGGGGAGAAGAGAGAGATGTGGAGAAGAGAGAGATGGGGGCAGAAGAGAGAGATGGTGGGAGAAGAGAGAGATGGGAGGAAGAGAGAGATGGGGGAAGAGAGAGATGGGGGGCAGAAGAGTGAGATGGGGGGCAGAAGAGACAGATGGGGGCAGAAGAGAGAGATGGGGCAGAAGAGAGAGATGGGGCAAAAGAGAGAGATGGGGTGCAGAAGAGAGAGATGGGGGGCAGAAGAGAAAGATGGGGGGCAGAAGAGAGCGATGGGGGCAGAAGAGAGAGATGGGGGCAGAAGAGAGAGATGGGGCAGAAGAGAGAGATGGGGGGCAGAAGAGAGAGGTGGGGGGCAGGAGAGAGAGATGGGCAGAAGAGAGAGGTGGGGGCAGAAGAGAGAGATGGGGGCAGAAGAGAGAGATGGGGGCAGAAGAGAGAGATGGGGGGCAGAAGAGAGAGATTGGGGGCAGAAGAGAGTGATGGGGGCAGAAGAGAGAGATGGGGGCAGAAGAGAGAGATGGGGGCGAAGAGAGAGATGGGGGGAAGAGAGAGATGGGGGGAAGAGAGAGATGGGGAGAGAGAGATGGGAGAAGAGAGAGATGGGGAGAAGAGAGAGATGGGGAGAAGAGAGAGATGGGGAGAAGAGAGAGATTGGGAGAAGAGAGAGATCGGGGAGAAGAGAGAGATGGGGGGAAGAGAGAGATGGGGAGAAGAGAGAGATGGGGAGAAGAGAGAGATTGGGGGAGATGAGAGAGATGGTGGGGAGAAGAGAGAGATGGGGAGAGGAGAGAGATGGGGGAGAAGAGAGAGATGGGGAAGAAGAGAGAGATGGGGAGCAGAGAGAGATGGGGGAGAAGAGAGAGATGGGGGAGAAGAGAGAGATGGGGGGCAGAACAGAGAGATGGGGGGCAGAATAGAGAGATGGGGGGCAGAAGAGAGAGATGGGGCCGAAGAGAGAGGTGTGGGCAGAAGAGAGAGATGGGGGGCAGAAGAGAGAGATGGGGCAGAAGAGAGAGATGGGGAGAACAGAGAGATGGGGGAGAAGAGAGAGATGGGGAGAAGAGAGAGATGGGGAGAAGAGAGGAGATGGGGAGAAGGGAGAGATGGTGGGAGGAGAGAGAGATGGGGAAGACAAAGATGGGGGGAAGAGAGAGATGGGGGGAAGAGAGAGATGGGGGAGAGAGAGATGGAGAGACGAGAGAGATGGGGGAGAAGAGAGAGATGGGGAGAAGAGAGAGATGGGGAGCAGAGAGAGATGGGGAGAAGAGAGAGATGGGGGGAGGAGAGACGGGAGGGAGAAGAGAGAGATGGGGGGGAGAAGAGAGAGATGGGTTGCAGAAGAGAGAGATGGGGGCAGAAGAGAGAGATGGGGCAGATGAGAGAGATGGGGGCAGAAGAGAGAGATGGGGCAGAAGAGAAAGATGGGGGGCAGAAGAGAGAGATGGGGCAGAAGAGAGAGTTGGGGGCAGAAGAGAGAGATGGGGCAGAAGAGAGAGATGGGGGCAGAAGGGAGAGATGCGGGCAGAAGAGGGAGATGGGGGCAGAACAGAGAGATGGGGAGCAGAAGAGAGAGATGGGGGCAGAAGAGAAAGATGTGGAGCTGAAAAGAGAGATTGGGGCAGAAGAGAGAGATGGGGGCAGAAGAGAGAGATGGGGGGCAGAAGAGAGAGATGGGGGCAGAAGAGAGAGATGGGGTGCAGAAGAGAGAGATGGGGCAGAAGAGAGAGGTGGGGGCAGCAGAGAGAGATGGGGGGCAGAAGAGAGAGATGGGGGCAGAAGAGAGAGATGGGGCAGAAGAGAGTGATGGGGCAGAAGAGAAAGATAGGGCAGAAGAGAGAGATGGGGCAGAAGAGAGAGATGGGGGCAGAAGAGAGAGATGGAGGCAGAAGAGAGAGATGGGGGCGGAAGAGAGAGATGGGGGCAGAAGAGAGAGATGGGTGCAGAAGAGAGAGATGGGGCGGAAGAGAGAGATGGGGAGAAGAGAGAGATGGGGGCAGAAGAGAGAGATGGGGAGAAGAGAGAGATGGGGAGAAGAGAGAGATGGGGAGAAGAGAGAGATGGGGAGAAGAGAGAGATGTGGAGAAGAGAGAGATGGGGGCAGAAGAGAGAGATGTGGAGAAGAGAGAGATGGGGGCAGAAGAGAGAGATGGTGGGAGAAGAGAGAGATGGGAGGAAGAGAGAGATGGGGGAAGAGAGAGATGGGGGGCAGAAGAGAGAGATGGGGCAGAAGAGAGAGATGGGGCAAAAGAGAGAGATGGGGTGCAGAAGAGAGAGATGGGGGCAGAAGAGAAAGATGGGGGGCAGAAGAGAGCGATGGGGGGCAGAAGAGAGAGATGGGGGGCAGAAGAGAGAGATGGGGCAGAAGAGAGAGATGGGGGGCAGAAGAGAGAGGTGGGGGGGCAGGAGAGAGAGATGGGGCAGAAGAGAGAGGTGGGGGGCAGAAGAGAGAGATGGGGCAGAAGAGAGAGATGGGGGCAGAAGAGAGAGATGGGGGGCAGAAGAGAGAGATGGGGGCAGAAGAGAGTGATGGGGCAGAAGAGAGAGATGGGGGCAGAAGAGAGGGATGGGGGCAGAAGAGAGAGATGGGGGCGAAGAGAGAGATGGGGGGAAGAGAGAGATGGGGGGAAGAGAGAGATGGGGGAGAGAGAGATGGGGAGAAGAGAGAGATGGGGAGAAGAGAGAGATGGGGAGAAGAGAGAGATGGGGAGAAGAGAGAGATTGGGAGAAGAGAGAGATCGGGGAGAAGAGAGAGATGGGGGGAAGAGAGGGATGGGGAGAAGAGAGAGATGGGGAGAAGAGAGAGATGGGGGAGATGAGAGAGATGGTGGGGAGAAGAGAGAGATGGGGGAGAGGAGAGAGATGGGGGAGAAGAGAGAGATGGGGAAGAAGAGAGAGATGGGGAGCAGAGAGAGATGGGGGAGAAGAGAGAGATGGGGGAGAAGAGAGAGATGGGGGGCAGAACAGAGAGATGGGGGGCAGATTAGAGAGATGGGGGGCAGAAGAGAGAGATGGGGCCGAAGAGAGAGGTGTGGGGCAGAAGAGAGAGATGGGGGGCAGAAGAGAGAGATGGGGCAGAAGAGAGAGATGGGGAGAACAGAGAGATGGGGGAGAAGAGAGAGATGGGGAGAAGAGAGAGATGGGGAGAAGAGAGAGATGGGGAGAAGGGAGAGATGGTGGGAGGAGAGAGAGATGGGGAAGACAAAGATGGGGGGAAGAGAGAGATGGGGGGAAGAGAGAGATGGGGGAGAGAGAGATGGAGAGACGAGAGAGATGGGGGAGAAGAGAGAGATGGGGGAAGAGAGAGATGGGGGAGAAGAGAGAGATGGTGGGAGACGAGAGAGATGGGGGAGAAGAGAGATGGGGAGAAGAGAGAGATGGGGAGAAGGCTGAGAAGGGGAGAAGAGAGAGATGTGGGAGAAGAGAGAGATGGGGAGAAGAGAGAGATGGGGGAGAAGAGAGAGATGGGGGTGAGAGAGAGATGGGGGGAGAGAGAGAGATGGGGAGAAGAGAGAGATGGGGGAAGAGAGAGATGGGGGGGAAGAGAGAGATGGGGAAGAGAGAGGTGGGGGAAGAGAGAGATGGGAGGAAGAGAGAGATGGGGGGAAGAGAGATATGGGGGGAAGAGAGAGATGGGGAGAAGAGAGATGGGGAGAAGAGAAAGATGGGGAGAAGATAGAGATGGGGAAGAGAGAGATGGGGAGAAGAGAGAGATGGGGGAGAAGAGAGAGACGGGTAGAAGAGAGAGATGGGGAGAAGAGAGTGATGGGGAGAAGAGAGAGATGGGGGGAGAAGAGGGAGATGGGGGAGAAGAGAGAGATGGGGGAGAGAGAGATGGGGGAGAGAGAGATGGGGGAGAGAGAGATGGGGGAGAGAGAGATGGGGGAGAGAGAGAGATGGGGAGAAGAGAGATGGGGAGAAGAGAGAGATGGGGGTGAGAGAGAGATGGGGAGAAGAGAGAGATGGGGGAGAAAATAGAGATGGGGGGAGGAGAGACGGGAGGGAGAAGAGAGAGATGGGGGGGGAGAAGAGAGAGGTGGGGGGCAGAAGAGAGAGATGGGGGGCAGAAGACAGAGATGGGGCAGTTGAGAGAGAAGGGGGCAGAAGAGAGAGATGGGGCAGAAGAGAGAGATGGGGGGCTGAAGAGAGAGATGGGGCAGAAGAGAGAGATGGGGGCAGAAGAGAGAGATGGGGCAGAAGAGAGAGATGGGGGGCAGAAGGGAGAGATGGGGCAGAAGAGAGAGATGGGGGGCAGAAGAGAGAGATGGGGCAGAACAGAGAGATGGGGGGCAGAAGAGAGAGATGGGGGGCAGAAGAGAATGATGGGGGCAGAAGAGAGAGATGGGGGCAGAAGAGAGAGATGGGGGGCAGAAGAGAGAGATGGGGCAGAAGAGTGAGATGGGTGGCAGAAGAGAGAGATGGGGGCAGAAGAGAGAGATGGGGCAGAAGAGAGAGGTGGGGGGCAGAAGAGAGAGATGGGGGGCAGAAGAGAGAGATGGGGGCAGAAGAGAGAGATGGGGCAGAAGAGAGTGATGGGGCAGAAGAGAGAGATGGGGCAGAAGAGAGAGATGGGGCAGAAGAGAGAGATGGGGCAGAAGAGTGAGATGGGGCAGAAGAGAGAGATGGGGGGCAGAAGAGAGAGATGGGGGCAGAAGAGAGAGATGGGGCAGAAGAGAGAAATAGGGGGCAGAAGAGAGAGATGGGGCAGAAGAGAGAGATGGGGGCAGAACAGAGAGATGGGGCAGAAGACAGAGGTGGGGCGAAGAGAGAGATGGGGGAGAAGAGAGAGATGGGGAGAAGAGAGAGATGGGGAGAAGAGAGAGATGGGGGAGCAGAGAGAGATGGGGAGAAGAGAGAGATGGGGAGAAGAGAGAGATGGGGAGAAGAGAGAGATGTGGGATAAGAGAGAGATAGGGGGAGAAGAGAGAGATGGGGAGAAGAGAGAGATGGTTGGAGGAGAGAGAGATGGGGAAGAGAGAGATGGGGAAGAGAAAGATGGGGGAGAAGAGAGAGATGGTGGGGAGAAGAGAGAGATGGGGGGAGAAGAGAGAGATTTGGGGAGAAGAGAGAGATGGGGGAGAGGAGAGAGATGGGGTGAAGAGAGAGATGGGGAGAAGAGAGAGGTGGGGGAGCAGAGAGAGATGGGGAGAAGAGAGAGATGGTGGAGAAGAGAGAGAGGGAGAAGAGAGAGATGGGGAGAAGAGAGAGATGGGGAAGAAGAGAGAGATGGGGAGAAGAGAGAGATGGGGGAGAAGAGAGAGATGGGGGAGAAGAGAGGGACGGGGAGAAGAGAGAGATGGGGGAGAAGAGAGAGATGGGGGGCAGAAGTGAGAGATGGGGGCAGAAGAGAGAGATGGGGGGCAGAAGAGAAAGATGGGGGGCAGAAGAGAGAGATGGGGGCAGAAGAGAGAGATGGTGGGCAGAAGAGAGAGATGGGGCAGAAGAGTGAGATGGGGGGCAGAAGAGAGAGATGGGGGCAGAAGAGAGAGATGGGGGCAGAAGAGAGAGATGGGGGCGGAAGAGAGAGATGGGGCAGAACAGAGAGAAGGGGGCAGAAGAGAGAGATGGGGGCAGAAGAGAAAGATGGGGGGCAGAAGAGAGAGATGGGGGGCAGAAGAGAGAGATGGGGGCAGAAGAGAGAGATGGGGGGCAGAAGAGAGAGATGGGGGCAGAAGAGAGAGATGGGGGGCAGAAGAGAAAGATGGGGGGCAGAAGAGAGAGATGGGGGCAGAAGAGAGAGATGGTGGGCAGAAGAGAGAGATGGGGCAGAAGAGTGAGATGGGGGCAGAAGAGAGAGATGGGGGCAGAAGAGAGAGATGGGGGCAGAAGAGAGAGATGGGGGCAGAAGAGAGAGATGGGGCAGAACAGAGAGATGGGGGCAGAAGAGTGAGATGGGGGGCAGAAGAGAGAGATGGGGGGCAGAAGAGAGAGATGGGGGGCAGAAGAGAGAGATGGGGCAGAAGAGAGAGATGGGGCAGAAGAGAGTGATCGGGCACAAAGAGAGATGGGGCAGAAGAGAGAGATGGGGGCAGAAGAGAGAGATGGGGGCAGAAGAGAGAGATGGGGCAGAAGAGAGAGATGGGGGCAGAAGAGAGAGATGGGGGGCAGAAGAGAGAGATGGGGGCAGAAGAGAGAGATGGGGGCAGAAGAGAGAGATGGGTGCAGAAGAGAGAGATGGGGGGCAGAAGAGAGAGATGGGGCAGAAGAGAGAGATGGGGGCAGAAGAGAGAGATGGGGGCAGAAGAGAGAGATGGGGCAGAAGAGAGAGATGGGGGGCAGAAGAGAGAGATGGGGGGAAGAGAGAGATGGGGAAGAGAGAGATGGGGGGAAGAGAGAGATGGGGGGAGGAGAGTGATGGTGGGGAGAAGAGAGAGGTGGGGAGAAGAGAGAGATGGTGGGAGAAGAGAGAGATGGGGGGAAGAGAGAGATGGGGGAGAGGAGAGAGGTGGGGGAGAAGAGAGAGATGGGGAATAAGAGAGAGATGGGGAGAAGAGAGAGAAGGGGGAGAAGAGAGAGATGGGGAGAAGAGAAGGGACGGGGAGAAGAGAGAGATGGGGGAGAAGAGAGAGATGGGGGCAGAAGAGAGAGAAGGGGGAGAAGAGAGAGATGGGGGAGAAGAGAGGGACGGGGAGAAGAGAGAGATGGGGGAGAAGAGAGAGATGGGGCAGAAGAGAGAGATGGGGGCAGAAGAGAGAGATGGGGGGCAGAAGAGAGTGATGGGGCAGAAGAGAGAGATGGGGGCAGAAGAGAGAGATGGGGCAGAAGAGAGAGATGGGGCAGAAGAGAGAGATGGGGCAGAAGAGAGAGATGGGGTGCAGAAGAGAGAGATGTGGGGCAGAAGAGAGAGATGGGGGGCAGAAGAGAGTGATGGGGCAGAAGAGAGAGATGGGGGAGAAGAGAGAGATGGGGGCAGAAGAGAGAGATGGGGGCAGAAGAGAGAGATGGGGGGCAGAAGAGAGAGATGGGGCAGAAGAATGAGGTGGGGGGCAGAAGAGAGAGATGGGGGCAGAAGAGAAAGATGGGGGCAGAAGAGAGAGATGGGGGCAGAAGAGAGTGATGGGGCAGAAGAGAGAGATGGGGGCAGAAGAGAGAGATGGGGCAGAAGAGAGAGATGGGGTGCAGAAGAGAGAGATGTGGGGCAGAAGAGAGAGATGGGGGCAGAAGAGAGAGATGGGGGCAGAAGAGAGTGATGGGGGGCAGAAGAGAGAGATGGGGGCAGAAGAGAGAGATGAGGGAGAAGAGAGAGATGGGGGAGAAGAGAGAGATGGGGGAGATGAGAGAGATGGGGAGAAGAGAGAGATGGGGAGAAGAGAGAGATGGGGGGAGAAGAGAGAGATGAGGGAGAAGAGAGAGATGGGGAGAGGAAAAGAGAGATGGGGGAGATGAGAGAGATGGGGAGAAGAGAGAGATGGGGAGAAGAGAGAGATGGGGAGAAGAGAGAGATGGTGGGAGAAGAGAGAGATGGGGGGAAGAGAGAGATGGGGAAGAGAGAGATATGGGGGAAGAGAGAGATGGGGAGAAGAGAGAGATGGTGGGGAGAAGAGAGAGATGGGCGAGAAGAGAGAGATGGGGAGAAGAGAGAGATGGAGAGAAGAGAGAGATGGGGGAGAAGAGAGAGATGGGGAGAAGAGAGAGATGGGGAGAAGAGAGAGATGGGGAGAAGAGAGAGAAGGGGGGAGAAGAGAGAGATGGGGGAGAAGAGGGGGACGGGGAGAAGAGAGAGATGGGGGAGAAGAGAGAGATGGGGGCTGAAGAGAGAGAAGGGGAGAAGAGGGAGATGGGGGAGAAGAGAGAGATGGTGGGAGAAGAGAGAGATGGGGGCAGAAGAGAGAGATTGGGGGGCAGAAGAGAGAGATGGGTGCAGAAGAGAGAGATGGGGGGCAGAAGAGAGAGATCGGGGCAGAAGAGAGAGATGGGGGCAGAAGAGAGAGATGGGGGCAGAAGAGAGAGATGGGGGCGAAGAGAGAGATGGGGAGAAGAGAGAGATGGGGAGAAGAGAGAGATGGCGGAGAAGAGAGAGATGGGGAGAAGAGAGAGATGGGGAGAAGAGAGACATGGGGAGGAGAGAGAGATGGGGGAGAAGAGAAGATGGGGAGAAGAGAGAGATGGGGAGAAGAGAGCGATGGTGAGAAGAGAGAGATGGGGGGAAGAGAGAGATGGGGAAGAGGGAGATGGGGAGAGAGAGATGGGGAGAAGAGAGAGATGGGGAGAAGAGAGAGATGGGGGAAGAGAGAGATGGGGAGAAGAGAGAGATGGGGAAGAGAGAGATGGGGGAGAGAGAGATGGGCGAGAAGAGAGAGATGGAGAGAAGAGAGAGATGGGGAGAAGAGAGAGATGGGGATAAGAGAGAGATGGGGGAGAAGAGAGAGATGGGGAGAAGAGAGAGATGGAGAGAAGAGAGAGATGGGGAGAAGAGAGGGATGGGGAGAAGAGAGAGATGGGGGAGAAGAGAGAGATGGGGAGAAGAGAGAGATGGAGAGAAGAGAGAGATGGGTGAGAAGAGAGAGATGGGGGAGAAGAGAGAGATGGGGGAGATGAGAGAGATGGGGAGAAGAGAGAGATGGGGAGAAGAGAGACATGGGGAGAAGAGAGAGATGGGGAGAAGAGAGAGATGGTGGGAGAAGAGAGAGATGGGGGGAAGAGAGAGATGGGGAAGAGAAAGATGGGGGGAAGAGAGAGATGGGGAAGAGGGAGATGGGGGGAGAGAGAGATGGGGAGAAGGGAGAGATGGGGAGAAGAGAGAGATGGGGGGAGAGAGAGAGATGGGGAGAAGATAGAGATGGGGGAAGAGAGAGATGGGGGAGAGAGAGAGATGGGCAAGAAGAGAGAGATGGAGAGAAGAGAGAGATGGAGAGAAGAGAGAGATGGGGGAGAAGAGAGAGATGGGGAGAAGAGAGAGATGGGGGAGAAGAGAGAGATGGGGAAGAAGAGAGAGATGGGGAGAAGGGAGAGAAGGGGGAGAAGAGAGAGATGGGGGAGAAGAGAGAGATGGGGAGAAGAGAGAGATGGGGAGAAGAGAGAGATGGGGGGAGAAGAGAGAGATGGGGAGAAGAGAGAGATGGGGAGAAGAGAGACATGGGGAGGAGAGAGAGATGGGGGAGAAGAGAGAGATGGGGGAGAAGAGAGAGATGGGGAGAAGAGAGCGATGGGGAGAGAGAGAGATGGGGGGAAGAGAGAGATGGGGAAGAGAAAGATGGGGAAGAGAGAGATGGGGAAGAGGGAGATGGGGGGAGAGAGAGATGGGGAGAAGAGAGAGATGGGGAGAAGAGAGAGATGGGGGAAGAGAGAGATGGGAGAAGAGAGTGATGGGGGAAGAGAGAGATGGGGGGAAGAGAGAGATGGGCGAGAAGAGAGAGATGGAGAGAAGAGAGAGATGGGGAGAAGAGAGAGATGGGGAGAAGAGAGAGATGGGGAGAAGAGAGAGATGGGGAGAAGAGAGAGATGGAGAGAAGAGAGAGATGGGGGAGAAGAGAGAGATGGGGAGAAGAGGAATGGGGGAGAAGAGAGAGATGGGGAGAAGAGAGAGATGGAGAGAAGAGAGAGATGGTGAGAAGAGAGAGATGGGGGAGAAGAGAGAGATGGGGGAGATGAGAGAGATGGGGAGAAGAGAGATGGGAGAAGAGAGACATGGGGAGAAGAGAGAGATGGGGAGAGAGAGAGATGGTGGGAGAAGAGAGAGATGGGGGGGAAGAGAGAGATGGGGAAGAGAAAGATGGGGGGAAGAGAGAGATGGGGAAGAGGGAGATGGGGGGAGAGAGAGATGGGAGAAGAGAGAGATGGGGAGAAGAGAGAGATGGGGAAGAGAGAGATGGGGCAGAAGAGAGAGATGGGGAAGAGAGAGATGGGGGGAGAGAGAGAGATGGGCAAGAGAGAGAGATGGTGGAGAAGAGAGAGATGGGGAGAAGAGAGAGATGGGGAGAAGAGAGAGATGGGAGAAGAGAGAGATGGGGAGAAGAGAGAGATGGGGAGAAGAGAGAGATGGGGAGAAGAGAGAGATGGGGAGAAGAGAGAGATGGGGAGAAGAGAGAGATGGGGAAGAAGAGAGAGATGGGGGAGAAGAGAGAGATGGGGAGAAGAGAGAGATGGGGAGAAGAGAGAGATGGGAGAAGAGAGAGATGGGGGAAAGAGAGAGATGGGAGAAGAGAGAGATGGGGGAGAAGAGAGAGATGGGGAGAAGAGAGAGATGGGAGCAGATGAGAGACTGGGGGAGAAGAGAGAGATGGGGAGTAAGAGAGAGATGGGGTAGAAGAGAGAGATGGGGGCAGAGAGAGATGGGGAGAGAGAGAGATGGGGAGAAGAGGGGACGGGGGAGAAGAGAGAGATGGGGGAGAGAGAGAGATGGGCGGCTGAAGAGAGAGATGGGGGAGAAGAGGGAGATGGGGGGAGAAGAGAGAGATGGTGAGAGAAGA
Source organism: Somniosus microcephalus (assembly GCF_052327205.1). Classification (NCBI taxonomy): domain Eukaryota; kingdom Metazoa; phylum Chordata; class Chondrichthyes; order Squaliformes; family Somniosidae; genus Somniosus; species Somniosus microcephalus. The sequence continues at coordinate 35,569,897 of NW_028225183.1, forward strand.
TGAGAGAGATTGGGGGCAGAAGAGAGAGATTGGGGGCAGAAGAGAGAGATGGGGGGCAGAAGAGAGAGATGGGGGCAGAAGAAGAGAGATGGGGCAGAAGAGAGAGATGGGGCCAGAGAGAGAGATGGGGGCAGAAGAGAGAGATGGGGGCGAAGAGAGAGATGGGGAGAAGAGAGGAGTGGGGGGCAAGCAAAGAGAGAGAATGCCGCGTGGGGAGAAGAGAGAGATGGGGAGAAGAGAGACATGGGGAGGAGAGAGAGATGGGGGAGAAGAGAAAGATGGGGAGAAGAGAGAGATGGGGAGAAGAGAGCGATGGTGAGAAGAGAGAGATGGGGGGAAGAGAGAGATGGGGAAGAGGGAGATGGGGGAGAGAGAGATGGGGAGAAGAGAGAGATGGGGAGAAGAGAGAGATGGGGGGAAGAGAGAGATGGGGAGAAGAGAGAGATGGGGAAGAGAGAGATGGGGGAGAGAGAGATGGGCGAGAAGAGAGAGATGGAGAGAAGAGAGAGATGGGGAGAAGAGAGAGATGGGATAAGAGAGAGATGGGGGAGAAGAGAGAGATGGGGAGAAGAGAGAGATGGAGAGAAGAGAGAGATGGGGAGAAGAGAGGGATGGGGAGAAGAGAGAGATGGGGGAGAAGAGAGAGATGGGGAGAAGAGAGAGATGGAGAGAAGAGAGAGATGGGTGAGAAGAGAGAGATGGGGGAGAAGAGAGAGATGGGGGAGATGAGAGAGATGGGGAGAAGAGAGAGATGGGGAGAAGAGAGAATGGGGAGAAGAGAGAGATGGGGAGAAGAGAGAGATGGTGGGAGAAGAGAGAGATGGGGGGAAGAGAGAGATGGGGAAGAGAAAGATGGGGGGAAGAGAGAGATGGGGAAGAGGGAGTTGGGGGGAGAGAGTGAGTGGGAGAAGGGAGAGATGGGGAGAAGAGTGAGATGGGGGGGAAGAGAGAGATGGGGAGAAGTTAGAGATGGGGGAAGAGTGAGATGGGGGATGAGAGAGAGATGGGCAGAAGAGAGAGATGGAGAGAAGAGAGAGATGGAGAGAGAGAGAGATGGGGGAGAAGAGAGAGATGGGGAGAAGAGAGAGATGGGGGGAGAGAGAGTGATGGGAGAAGGAGTGTTGGGGAGAAGGGAGAGAAGGGGGAGAAGAGAGAGATGGGGGCGAAGAGAGAGATGGGGAGAAGAGAGAGATGGGGAGAAGAGAGAGATGGGGGAGAAGAGAGAGATGGGGAGAAGAGTGAGATGGGGGAGTAGTGAGAATGGGGAGGTGGAGAGAGATGGGGGAGAAGAGAGAGATGGGGAGAGAGAGAGATGGGGAGAAGAGAGCGATGGGGAGAAGAGAGAGATGGGGGAAGAGAGAGATGGGAAGAGAAGATGGGGGAAGAGAGAGATGGGGAAGAGGGAGATGGGGGAGAGAGAGATGGGGAGAAGAGAGAGATGGGGAGAAGAGAGAGATGGGGGGAAGAGAGAGATGGGGAGAAGAGAGAGATGGGGGAAGAGAGAGATGGGGGGAGAGAGAGATGGGCGAGAAGAGAGAGATGGAGAGAAGAGAGAGATGGGGAGAAGAGAGAGATGGGGAGAAGAGAGAGATGGGGAGAAGAGAGAGATGGGGAGAAGAGAGAGATGGAGAGAAAAGAGAGATGGGGGAGAAGAGAGAGATGGGGAGAAGAGAAATGGGGGAGAAGAGAGAGATGGGGAGAGAGAGAGATGGAGAGAAGAGAGAGATGGGTGAGAAGAGAGAGATGGGGGAGAAGAGAGAGATGGGGGAGATGAGAGAGATGGGGAGAAGAGAGAGATGGGGAGAAGAGAGACATGGGGAGAAGAGAGAGATGGGGAGAAGAGAGAGATGGTGGGAGAAGAGAGAGATGGGGGGAAGAGAGAGATGGGGAAGAGAAAGATGGGGGGAAGAGTGTGATGGGGAAGAGGGAGATGGGGGGAGAGAGAGATGGGGAGAAGAGAGAGATGGGGAGAAGAGAGAGATGGGGAAGAGAGAGATGGGGAGAAGAGAGAGATGGGGGAAGAGAGAGATGGGGGGAGAGAGGGAGAGATGGGCAAGAAGAGAGAGATGGAGGAGAAGAGAGAGATGGGGGAGAAGAGAGAGATGGGGAGAAGAGAGAGATGGGGGAGAAGAGAGAGATGGAGAGAAGAGAGAGATGGGGAGAAGAGAGAGATGGGGAGAAGAGAGAGATGGAGAGAAGAGAGAGATGAGGGAGAAGAGAGAGATGGGAAGAAGAGAGAGATGGGGAGAAGAGAGAGATGGGGAGAAGAGAGAGATGGAGAGAAGAGAGAGATGGGGAGAAGAGAGAGATGGGGAGAAGAGAGAGATGGGGGAGAAGAGAGAGATGGGGAAGAAGAGAGAGATGGGGAGAGGGGAGAGAAGGGGAGAAGAGAGAGATGGGGAGAAGAGAGAGATGGGGAGAAGAGAGAGATGGGGGAGAAGAGCGAGATGGAGAGAAGAGAGAGATGGGAGAAGAGAGAGATGGAAGAAGAGAGAGATGGGGGAGAAGAGAGAGATGGGGAGAAGAGAGGAGAGGTGAGAAGAGAGAGATGGGGGAAGAGAGAGATGGGGAGAGAGAGAGATGGGGGAGAAGAGAGAGATGGGAAGAAGAGAGAGATGGGGGCGAAGAGAGAGATGGGGAGAAGAGAGAGATGGGGAGAATAGAGAGATGGGGGAGCAGAGAGAGATGGGGAGAAGAGAGAGATGGGGAGAAGAGAGAGATGGTGGAGAAGAGAGAGATGGGGGAGCAGAGAGAGATGGGGAGAAGAGAGAGATGGGGAGAAGAGAGAGATGGGAGAAGAGAGAGATGGGGGAGAAGAGAGAGATGGGGAGAAGAGAGAGATGGGGAGAGAAGAGAGAGATGGGGAGAAGAGAGAGATGGGGGAGAAGAGAGAGATGGGGAGAAGAGAGAGATGGGATAGAAGAGAGAGATGGGGGGCAGAAGAGCGTGATGGGGCAGAAGAGAGTGATGGGGCAGAAGAGAGAGCTGGGGGCAGAAGAGAGAGATGGGGGGCAGAAGAGAGAGATGGGGCAGAAGAGAGAGATGGGGGGCAGAAGAGAGAGATGGGGAGAGAAGAGAGAGATGGGGCAGAAGAGAGAGATGGGGGGCAGAAGCGAGAGATGGGGTCAGAAGAGAGAGATGGGGCAGAAGAGAGAGATGGGGGAGAAGAGAGAGATGGGGGGAAGAGAGAGATGGGGAAGAGAAAGATGGGGGGAGAGAGAGATGGGGAGAAGAGAGAGATGGGCAGAAGAGAGAGATGGGGAGAAGAGAGAGATGGGGGAGAAGAGAGAGATTGGGGAGAAGAGAGAGATGGGGAGAAGAGAGAGATGGAGAGAAGAGAGAGATGGGGGGAGAAGAGAGAGATGGGGGAAGAGAGAGATGGGGAAGAGAAAGATGGGGGAACAGAGAGATGGGGGAAGAGAGAGATGGGGAGAGAGAGATGGGGAGAAGAGAGAGATGGGGAGAAGAGAGAGATGGGGGAGAAGAGAGAGATGGGGGAGAAGAGAGAGATGGGGAGAAGAGAGAGATGGGGGGAGAAGAGAGAGATGGGGGAGAAGAGAGAGATGGGGAGAAGAGAGAGATGGGGAGAAGAGAGAGATGGGGGAGAAGAGAGCGATGGGGGCAGAAGAGAGAGAAGGGGGAGAAGAGAGAGATGGGGGAGAAGAGAGGGACGGGGAGAAGAGAGAGATGGGGGAGAAGAGAGAGATGGGGCAGAAGAGAGAGATGGGGGCATAAGAGAGAGATGGGGGGCAGAAGAGAGAGATGGGGCAGAAGAAAGAGGTGTGGGGCAGAAGAGAGAGATGGGGGGCAGAAGAGAGAGATGGGGGCAGAAGAGAGAGATGGGGCAGAAGAGATTGATGGGGCAGAAGAGAGAGATGGGGGCAGAAGAGAGAGATGGGGCAGAAGAGAGAGATGGGGTGCAGAAGAGAGAGATGTGGGGCAGAAGAGAGATTAGGGAGCAGAAGAGAAAGATGGGGCAGAAGAGAGAGATGGGGCAGAAGAGAGAGATGGGTGCAGAAGAGAGAGATGGGGGGCAGAAGAGAGAGATGGGGCAGAATAGAGAGATGGGGGCAGAAGAGAGAGATGGGGGCAGAAGAGAGAGATGGGGGTGAAGAGAGAGATGGGGAGTAGAGTGAGATGGGCAGAAGAGAGAGATGGGGGGAGAAGAGAGAGATGAGGGAGAAGAGAGAGATGGGGGAGAAGAGAGAGATGGGGAGATGAGAGAGATGGGGAGAAGAGAGAGATGGGAGAAGAGAGAGATGGGGAGAAGAGAGAGATGGGGAGAAGAGAGAGATGGTGGGAGAAGAGAGAGATGGGGGGAAGAGAGAGATGGGGAAGAGAGAGATATGGGGGAAGAGAGAGATGGGGAGAAGAGAGAGATGGTGGGGAGAAGAGAGAGATGGGCGAGAAGAGAGAGATGGGGAGAAGAGAGAGATGGAGAGAAGAGAGAGATGGGGGAGAAGAGAGAGATGGGGAGAAGAGAGAGATGGGGGAGAAGAGAGAGATGGGGGGAAGAGAGAGAAGGGGGAGAAGAGAGAGATGGGGGAGAAGAGAGGGACGGGGAGAAGAGAGAGATGGGGAGAAGAGAGAGATGGGGCAGAAGAGAGAGAAGGGGGAGAAGAGAGAGATGGGGGGAGAAGAGAGAGATGGTGGGAGAAGAGAGAGTTGGGGGCAGAAGAGAGAGATGGGGGCAGAAGAGAGAGATGGGTGCAGAAGAGAGAGATGGGGGGCAGAAGAGAGAGATGGGGGCAGAAGAGAGAGATGGGGCAGAAGAGAGAGATGGGGGCAGAAGAGAGAGATGGGGGCGAAGAGAGAGATGGGGAGAAGAGAGAGATGGGGAGAAGAGAGAGATGGGGGGAGAAGAGAGAGATGGGAGGGGAGAAGAGAGAGATGGGGAGAAGAGAGACATGGGGAGAAGAGAGAGATGGGGGAGAAGAGAGAGATGGGGAGAAGAGAGAGATGGGGAGAAGAGAGCGATGGGGAGAAGAGAGAGATGGGGGGAAGAGAGAGATGGGGAAGAGAAAGATGGGGGGAAGAGAGAGATGGGGAAGAGGGAGATGGGGGAGAGAGAGATTGGGAGAAGAGAGAGATGGGGAGAAGAGAGAGATGGGGGAAGAGAGAGATGGGGAGAAGAGAGAGATGGGGAAGAGAGAGATGGGGGAGAGAGAGATGGGTGAGAAGAGAGAGATGGAGAGAAGAGAGAGATGGGGAGAAGAGAGAGATGGGGAGAAGAGAGAGATGGGGGAGAAGAGAGAGATGGGGAGAAGAGAGAGATGGAGAGAAGAGAGAGATGGGGGAGAAGAGAGAGATGGGGAGAAGAGAGAGATGGGGGAGAAGAGAGAGATGGGGAGAAGAGAGAGATGGAGAGAAGAGAGAGATGGGGGTGAAGAGAGAGATGGGGAGAAGAGAGAGATGGGGGAGATGAGAGAGATGGGGAGAAGAGAGAGATGGGGAGAAGAGAGACATGGGGAGAAGAGAGAGATGGGGAGAAGAGAGAGATGGTGGGAGAAGAGAGAGATGGGGGGAAGAGAGAGATGGGGAAGAGAAAGATGGGGGGAAGAGAGAGATGGGGAAGAGGGAGATGGGGGGAGAGAGAGATGGGGAGAAGAGAGAGATGGGGAGAAGAGAGAGATGGGGGGAAGAGAGAGATGGGGAGAAGAGAGAGATGGGGGAAGAGAGAGATGGGGGGAGAGAGAGAGATGGGCGAGAAGAGAGAGATGGAGAGAAGAGAGAGATGGGGAGAAGAGAGAGATGGGGAGAAGAGAGAGATGGGGAGAGAGAGCGATGGGGAGAAGAGAGAGATGGGGGGAAGAGAGAGATGGGGAAGAGAAAGATGGGGGAAGAGAGAGATGGGGAGAGGGAGATGGGGGAGAGAGAGATGGGGAGAAGAGAGAGATGGGGAGAAGAGAGAGATGGGGGGGAAGAGAGGGATGGGGAGAAGAGAGAGATGGGGGAAGAGAGAGATGGGGAGAGAGAGATGGGCGAGAAGAGAGAGATGGAGAGAAGAGAGAGATGGGAGAAGAGAGAGATGGGGAGAAGAGAGAGATGGGGGAGAAGAGAGAGATGGGGAGAAGAGAGAGATTGAGAGAAGAGAGAGATGGGGGAGAAGAGAGAGATGGGGAGAAGAGAGAGATGGGGGAGAAGAGAGAGATGGGGAGAAGAGAGAGATGGAGAGAAGAGAGAGATGGGTGAGAAGAGAGAGATGGGGGAGAAGAGAGAGATGGGGGAGATGAGAGAGATGGGGAGAAGAGAGAGATGGGGAGAAGAGAGAATGGGGAGAAGAGAGAGATGGGGTGAGAGAGAGATGGTGGGAGAAGAGTGGATGGGGGGTAGAGAGAGATGGGGTGAGAAAGATGGGGGGAAGAGAGAGATGGGGAAGAGGGAGATGGGGGGAGAGAGTGTGGGGGAGAGAGAGATGGGGAGAAGAGAGAGATGGGGGGAAGAGAGAGATGGGGAGAAGAGAGAGATGGGGGAAGAGAGAGACGGGGGGAGAGAGAGAGATGGGCAAGAAGAGAGAGATGGAGAGAAGAGAGAGATGGGGGAGAAGAGAGAGATGGGAGAAGAGAGAGATGGGGAGAAGAGAGATGGAGAGAAGAGAGAGATGGGGAGAAGAGAGAGATGGGGAGAAGAGAGAGATGGGGGAGAAGAGAGAGATGGGGAGAAGAGAGAGATGGAGAGAAGAGAGAGATGAGGGAGAAGAGAGAGATGGGGAGAAGAGAGAGATGGGGAGAAGAGAGAGATGGGGGAGAAGAGAGAGATGGGGAGAAGAGAGAGATGGAGAGAAGAGAGAGAGGGAGAAGAGAGAGATGGGAAGAAGAGAGAGATGGGGAGAAGAGAGAGATGGGGAGAAGAGAGAGATGGAGAGAAGAGAGAGATGGGGGAGAAGAGAGAGATGGGGAGAAGAGAGAGATGGGAAGAAGAGAGAGATGGGGAGAAGGGAGAGAAGGGGGAGAAGAGAGAGATGGGGGAGATGAGAGTGATGGGGGAGAGTGTGAGATGGGGTGTTGAGAGTGTTGGGAGAAGAGGAGTTGGGGTGAGAGAGTGTTGGGAGATGAGAGAGATGGGGAGAAGAGTGAGATGGGGAGATGAGAGTGATGGAGAGAGAGTGAGATGGGGTGAAGAGAGTGTGGGGGTTGTTGTGTGGGGAGAGTGTGTGTGGGTTGAAGTGAGAGTTGGGGGAGTTGTGTGTGTGGGGGGTTTGTGTGTGTGGGGGTTGAGTGTGGTGGGGAGAGTGTGAGTGGGAGATGAGTGTGTGGGGAGTTGAGTGTGTGGGGTGTTGTGTGTGTGGGTGTTGTGTGTGATGGGGTGAGAGTGTGTGGGGGAGTGTGTGTTGGGGAGTTGTGTGTGTTGGGGAGTGGGTGTGTTGGGGGTGTTGTGTGTGTGGGGGTTGTGTGTGTGGGGGAGTGGTGTGATGGGGTGAGGTGTGTGGGTGAGTGTGAGTTGGGGTGAAGAGTGTGGGTTGTTGTGTGTGTGGGGTGAGGTGTGTTGGGGAGTTGTGGGTGTGGGAGAGAGAGTGGGGAGAGAGAGAGATGGGGAGAAGAGAGAGATGGGGAGAAGAGAGAGATGGGAAGAAGAGAGAGATGGGGCGAAGAGAGAGATGGGGAGAAGAGAGAGATGGGAGAGAGAGAGATGGGGGAGCAGAGAGAGATGGGGAGAAGAGAGAGATGGGGAGAAGAGAGAGATGGTGGAGAAGAGAGAGATGGGGGAGCAGAGAGAGATGGGGAGAAGAGAGAGATGGGGAGAAGAGAGAGATGGGGAGAAGAGAGAGATGGGGAGAGAGAGAGATGGGGGGAGAAGTGAGAGATGGGGAGAAGAGAGAGATGGGGAGAGAAGAGAGAGATGGGGAGAAGAGAGAGATGGGGGAGAAGAGAGAGATGGGGAGAAGAGAGAGTGGGATAGAAGAGAGAGATGGGGGCAGAAGAGCGTGATGGGCAGAAGAGAGTGATGGGGCAGAAGAGAGAGCTGGGGGCAGAAGATAGAGATGGGGGCAGAAGAGAGAGATGGGGGCAGAAGAGAGAGATGGGGGGCAGAAGAGAGAGATGGGGAGAGAAGAGAGAGATGGGGCAGAAGAGAGAGATGGGGGGCAGAAGCGAGAGATGGGGTCAGAAGAGAGAGATGGGGCAGAAGAGAGAGATGGGGGAGAAGAGAGAGATGGGGGGAAGAGAGAGATGGGGGAAGAGAAAGATGGGGGGAGAGAGAGATGGGGAGAAGAGAGAGATGGGCATAAGAGAGAGATGGGGGAGAAGAGAGAGATGGGGGAGAAGAGAGAGATTGGGGAGAAGAGAGAGATGGGGAGAAGAGAGAGATGGAGAGAAGAGAGAGATCGGGGGAGAAGAGAGAGATGGGGGAAGAGAGAGATGGGGAAGAGAAGATGGGGGAAGAGAGAGATGGGGAAGAGAGAGATGGGGAGAGAGAGATGGGGAGAAGAGAGAGATGGGGAGAAGAGAGAGATGGGGGAGAAGAGAGAGATGGGGAGAAGGAGAGATGGGGAGAAGAGAGAGATGGGGGGAGAAGAGAGAGATGGGGGAGAAGAGAGAGATGGGGAGAAGAGAGAGATGGGGAGAGAGAGATGGGGGAGAAGAGAGAGATGGGGGCAGAAGAGAGAGAAGGGGGAGAAGAGAGAGATGGGGGAGAAGAGAGGGACGGGGAGAAGAGAGAGATGGGGGAGAAGAGAGAGATGGGGCAGAAGAGAGAGATGGGGGGCATAAGAGAGAGATGGGGGGCAGAAGAGAGAGATGGGGCAGAAGAAAGAGGTGGGGGGCAGAAGAGAGAGATGGGGGGCAGAAGAGAGAGATGGGGGCAGAAGAGAGAGATGGGGGGCAGAAGAGATTGATGGGGCAGAAGAGAGAGATGGGGGCAGAAGAGAGAGATGGGGCAGAAGAGAGAGATGGGGTGCAGAAGAGAGAGATGTGGGGCAGAAGAGAGATTAGGGAGCAGAAGAGAAAGATGGGGCAGAAGAGAGAGATGGGGGCAGAAGAGAGAGATGGGTGCAGAAGAGAGAGATGGGGGGCAGAAGAGAGAGATGGGGCAGAATAGAGAGCTGGGGGCAGAAGAGAGAGATGGGGGCAGAAGAGAGAGATGGGGGTGAAGAGAGAGATGGGGAGTAGAGTGAGATGG
>NW_028225183.1:35579513-35606004 GCF_052327205.1 Somniosus microcephalus
AGAAGAGAGAGACGGGGGGAGAAGAGAGAGACGGGGTAGAAGAGAGAGACGGGGGAGAAGAGAGAGACGGGGGCAGAAGAGAGAGACGGGGGGGAGACGAGAGAGACGGGGGGAGAAGAGAGAGACGGGGGGGAGAAGAGAGAGACCGGGGGGAGAAGAGAGAGACGGGGGGAGCAGAGAGAGAGACGGGGGGAGAAGAGAGAGATGGGGGGAGAAGAGAGAGACGGGGGGGAGAAGAGAGAGACGGGGGGGAGAAGAGAGAGACGGGGGGGAGAAGAGAGATACGGGGTAGAAGAGAGAGACGGGTGGGAGAAGAGGGAGACGGGGCGAGAAGAGAGAGAAGGGGGAGAAGAGAGAGACGGGGGGAGAAGAGAGGAATGGGGAGAAGAGAGAGACGGGGGGAGAAGAGAGAAATGGGGGGAGAAGAGAGAGACGGTGGGAGAAGAGAGAGACGGGGGAGAAGAGAGAGACGGGGGGAGAAGAGAGAGACGGGGGGAGAAGAGAGAGACGGGGGGAGAAGAGAGAGACGGGGGAGAAGAGAGAGACTGGGGGGAGAAGAGAGAGATGGGGGGAGAAGAGAGAGACGGGGTAGAAGAGAGAGACGGGGGGAGAAGAGAGAGACGGGGAGAAGAGAGAGACGGGGGGGAGAAGAGAGTGACGGGGGGAGAAGAGAGGGACGGGGGAGAAGAGAGAGATGGGGGGAGAAGAGAGAGACGGGGGAGAAGAGAGAGACGGGGTTGAAGAGAGAGACGGGGGGAGAAGAGAGAGACGGGGGGAGAAGAGAGAGACGGGGGGGGACGAGAGAGACGGGGGGGAGACGAGAGAGGACTGGGGGAGAAGAGAGAGGACGGGGGGAGAAGAGAGAGAGACAGGGGGGAGAAGAGAGAGACGGGGGAGAAGAGAGAGATGGGGAGAAGAGAGAGACGGGGGAGAAGCGAGAGACAGGGGAGAAGAGAGAGACGGGGGGAGAAGAGAGAGACGGGGGGAGAAGAGAGAGACGGGGTGAGAAGAGAGAGAGAGGGGGAGAAGAGAGAGACGGGGGAGAAGAGAGAGACAGTGGGAGAAGAGAGAGACGGGGGGATAAGAGAGTGACGGGGAGAAGAGAGAGAAGGGGGGAGAAGAGAGAGACGGGGGGAGACGAGAGAGACGGGGGGGAGTCGAGAGAGACTGGGGGGAGAAGAGAGAGACGGGGGGAGAAGAGAGAGAGACAGGGGGGAGAAGAGAGAGACGGGGGAGAAGAGAGAGATGGGGAGAAGAGAGAGACGGGGGAGAAGCGAGAGACAGGGGAGAAGAGAGAGACGGGGGGAGAAGAGAGAGACGGGGGGAGAAGAGAGAGACGGGGTGAGAAGAGAGAGACTGGGGGAGAAGAGAGAGACGGGGGGAGAAGAGAGAGACGGGGGAGAAGAGAGAGACCGGGGGTAGAAGAGAGAGACGGGGGGGAGAAGAGAGAGACGGGAGAGAAGCGAGAGACGGGGGGAGAAGAGAGAGGCGGGGGGTGAGACGAGAGAGACGGGGGGGAGACGAGAGAGACGGGGGGGAGAACAGAGAGGACGGGGGGAGAAGAGAGAGACGGGGGGGGAGACGAGAGAGACTGGGGGGAGAAGTGAGAGGCGGGGGAGAAGATAGAGACGGGGTAGAAGAGAGAGACGGGGGGAGAAGAGAGAGATGGGGGGAGAAGAGAGAGGACGGGGGGGAGAAGAGAGAGACGGGGGGAGAAGAGAGAGACGGGGGGAGAAGAGAGAGACGGGGGGAGAAGAGAGAGATGGGGGGAGAAGAGAGAGACGGGGGAGAAGAGAGAGACGGGGGGAGAAGAGAGAGACGGGGGGGAGAAGAGAGAGACGGGGGAGAAGAGAGAGACGGGGAGAAGAGAGAGACGGGGGTTAGAAGAGAAAGATGGGGAAGAAGAGAGAGACGGGGGGAGAAGAGAGAGACGCGGGGAGAAGAGAGAGACGGGGGGAGAAGAGAGAGACTGGGGGAGCAGAGAGAGACGGGGGACAGAAGTGAGAGACGGGGGGAGAAGAGAGAGACGGGAGGGAGAAGAGAGAGACGGGGGGGAGAAGAGAGAGATGGGGTAGAAGAGAGAGACGGGGGGAGAAGAGAGAGACGGGGGGAGAAGAGAGAGACGGGGGGGAGAAGAGAGAGACGGGGGGAGAAGAGAGAGACGGGGGGAGAAGAGAGAGACGGGGGGGAGAAGAGAGAGACGGGGGAGAAGAGAGAGACGGGGGGGAGAAGAGAGAGATGGGGGAGAAGAGAGAGACGGGGGGGAGAAGAGAGAGACGGGGGAGAAGAGAGAGACGGGGGGAGAAGGGAGAGACTGGGGGAGCAGAGAGAGACGGGGGGGAGAAGAGAGAGACGGGGGGAGAAGAGAGAGACGGGAGGGAGAAGAGAGAGACGGGGGGAGAAGAGAGAGATGGGGGGGAGGAGAGAGAGAACGGGGAGAAGAGAGAGACGGGGGAGAAGAGAGAGACGGGGGAGAAGAGAGAGACGGGGGTGGAGAGAGAGACGGGGGGAGAAGAGAGTGACTGGGGGAGAAGAGAGAGACGGGGGAGAAGAGAGAGACGGGGGAGAAGAGAGAGACGGCGGGAGAAGAGAGAGACGGGGGGGAGAAGAGAGAGACGGGGGGAGAAGAGAGAGACGGGGGGAGAAGAGAGAGACGGGGGAGAAGAGAGAGACGGGGGGAGAAGACAGAGACGGGGGAGAATAGAGAGACGGGGGGAGAAGAGAGAGACGGGGAGAAGAGAGAGACGGGGGGGAGATGAGAGAGACGGGGGAGAAGAGAGAGACGGGGGGAGAAGGGAGAGACTGGGGGAGCAGAGAGAGACGGGGGGAGAAGAGAGAGACGGGGGGAGAAGAGAGAGATGGGAGGGAGAAGAGGGAGACGGGGGAGAAGAGAGAGATGGGGGGAGGAGAGAGAGAACGGGGAGAAGAGAGAGACGGGGGAGAAGAGAGAGACGGGGGAGAAGAGAGAGGCGGGGGTGGAGAGAGAGACGGGGGAGAAGAGAGAGACTGGGGGAGAAGAGAGAGACGGGAGAGAAGAGAGAGACGGGGGAGAAGAGAGAGACGGGGTGGAGAAGAGAGAGACGGGGGAGAAGAGAGAGACGGGGGGAGAAGAGAGAGATGGGGGAGGAGAGAGAGACAGGGGGAGAAGAGAGAGACGGGGGAGAAGAGAGAGACGGGGGAGAAGAGAGAGACGGGGGGAGAAGAGAGAGACGGGGGGGAGAAGAGAGAGATGGGGGGAGAAGAGAGAGATGGGGGAGAAGAGAGAGACGGGGGAGAAGAGAGAGATGGGGGGAGAAGAGAGAGACGGGGTAGAAGAGAGAGACGGGGGGAGAAGAGAGAGACGGGGGGAGAAGAGAGAGACGGGGGAGAAGAGAGAGACGGGGGGAGAAGAGAGAGACGAGGGGGAGAAGAGAGAGACAGGGGAGAAGAGAGAGACTGGGGGAGAAGAGAGAGATGGGGGGATTAGAGAGAGACGGGGGAGAAGAGAGAGACGGGTGGAGAAGAGAGAGACGAGGGGATTAGAGAGAGACGGGGGGAGAAGAGAGAGACGGGGGAGAAGACAGAGATGGGTGGAGAAGAGAGAGATGGGGGGAGAAGAGAGAGACGGGAGAGAAGAGAGAGAGGGGGGAGAAGAGAGAGACGGGGTAGAAGAGAGAGATGGGGGAGAAGAGAGAGACAGGGGGGAGAAGAGAGAGTAGGGGGGAGAAGAGAGAGACGGGTGGGAGAAGAGAGAGACGGGCTAGAAGACAGAGACGGGGGGAGAAGAGATAGACGGGGGAGAAGAGGGAGACGGGGGGGAGAAGAGAGAGTTGAGGGGAGAAGAGAGAGACGGGGGGGAGAAGAGAGAGACGGGGTAGAAGAGAGAGACGGGGGGAGAAGAGAGAGACGGGGGGAGAAGAGAGAGTCGGGGGGGAGAAGAGAGAGACGGGGAGAGAAGAGAGAGACGGGGGGGAGAAGAGAGAGACGGGGGGGAGATGAGAGAGACGGGGGGGAGAAGAGAGAGACGGGGAGAGAGACGGGGGGAGAAGAGAGAGACGGGGGGGAGAAGAGAGAGACGGGGGGGAGAAGAGAGAGACGGGGGGGAGAAGAGAGAGACGGGGGAGAAGAGAGATACGGGGTAGAAGAGAGAGACGGGGGGAGAAGAGAGAGACGGGGGAGAAGAGAGAGACGGGGGGAGAAGAGAGAGACGGGGAGAAGAGAGAGACGGGGGTAGAAGAGAGAGATGGGGGAGAAGAGAGAGACGGGGGAGAAGAGAGAGACGGCGGGAGAAGAGAGAGAGACGGGGGGAGAAGAGAGAGACGGGGGGGTGAAGAGAGAGACATGGTAGAAGATAGAAGAGAGAGACGGGGGAGAAGAGAGAGATGGGGAGAAGAGAGAGACGGGGGGAGAAGAGAGAGATGGGGTAGAAGAGAGAGACGGGGGGAGATGAGAGAGACGGGGAGAAGAGAGAGACGGGGAGAAGAGAGAGACGGGGCAGAAGAGAGAGCGGGGGGGAGAAGAGAGAGACGGGGGAAGAAGAGAGGGACGGGGGAGAAGAGAGAGACGGGGGAGAAGAGAGAGACGGGGAGAGAGAGAGACGGGGGAGAAGGGAGAGACGGGGGAGAAGAGAGAGACGGGGGGAGAAGAGAGAGACGGTGGGAGAAGAGAGAGACGGGGGGAGAAGAGAGAGACGGGGGGGAGAAGAGAGAGATGTGGTAGAAGAGAGAGATGGTGGGAGAAGAGAGAGATGGGGAGAAGAGAGAGACGGGGGCTAGAAGAGAGAGACGGGATGAGAAGAGAGAGAAGGGGGAGAAGAGAGAGACCGGGGGGAGAAGAGAGAGACTGGGGGGAGAAGAGAGAGACGGGGAGAAGAGAGAGATGGGGGGAGAAGAGAGAGACGGGGTAGAAGAGAGAGACGGTGGGAGAAGAGAGAGACGGGGGGAGAAGAGAGAGACGGTGGGAGAAGAGAGAGACTGTGGGAGAAGAGAGAGATGGGTGGAGAAGAGAGAGATGGGGGGGAGAAGAGAGAGACGGGGGAGAAGAGAGAGAGGGGGAGAAGAGAGAGATGGGGGAGAAGAGAGAGACGGGGGAGAAGAGAGAGACGGGGGAGAAGAGAGAGATGGGGGAGAAGAGAGAGACGGGGGGAGACGAGAGAGACGGGGGAGAAGAGAGAGACGGGGGAGAAGAGAGAGACGGGGGGAGAAGAGAGAGACTGGGGGGAGAAGAGAGAGACGGGGGAGAAGAGAGAGACGGGAGGAGAAGAGAGAGACGGGGGGAGAAGAGAGACGGGGGGAGAAGAGAGAGACGGGGGAGAAGAGAGAGACGGGAGGAGAAGAGAGAGTTGGGGGGGGAGAAGAGAGATAAGGGGTAGAAGAGAGAGACGGTGGGAGAAGTGAGAGACGGTGGGAGAAGAGAGAGATGGGGGGAGAAGAGAGAGACGGGGTAGAAGAGAGACGGAGGGAGAAGAGAGAGAGGGGGGAGAAGAGAGAGACGGGAGGAGAAGAGAGAGACGGGGGGTGGGAGAAGAGAGAGACGGGAGGAGAAGAGAGAGTTGGGGGGGAGAAGAGAGAGACCGGGGGGAGAAGAGAGAGTTGGGGGGAGAAGAGAGAGATGGGGGGAAAAGAGAGAGAAGGGGGAGAAGAGAGAGTTGGGGGGGAGAAGAGAGAGACCGGGGGGAGAAGAGAGAGACGGGGGGGAGAAGAGAGAGGAGGGGGAGAAGAGAGAGTTGGGGGGGTGAAGAGAGAGACCGGGGGGAGAAGAGAGAGACGGGGGGAGAAGAGAGAGAAGGGGGAGAAGAGAGAGACCGGGCGGAGAAGAGAGAGATGGGGTAGAAGAGAGAGACGGGGGAGAAGAGAGAGTTGGGGGAGAAGAGAGAGACGGGGGGTAGAAGAGAGAGACGGGAGGAGAAGAGAGAGATGGGGGGAGAAGAGAGAGATGGGGGGAGAAGAGAGAGACTGGGGGAGAAGAGAGAGACGGGGGTAGAAGAGAGTGACGGGGGAGAAGAGAGAGACGGGGGGGAGAAGAGAGAGACGGGGGGAGAAGAGAGAGACGGGGGAGAAGAGAGAGACGGGGGAGAAGAGAGAGACGGGGGAAGTAGAGAGAGACGGGGGGAGAAGAGAGAGACGGGGGGAGAAGAGAGAGACGGGGGAGAGAAGAGAGAGACGGGGGGAGAAGAGAGAGACAGGGGGAGAAGAGAGAGACTGGGGGGAGAAGAGAGAGACTGGGGGAGAAGAGAGAGACGGGGGGTAGAAGAGAGAGACGGGGGGGAGAGAGAGATGGGAGAAGAGAGAGACTGAGGGAGAAGAGAGAGATGGGGGAGAAGAGAGAGACGGGGGAGAAGAGAGAGACGGGAGGAGAAGAGAGAGACGGGGGGAGAAGAGAGAGACGGGGGAGAAGAGAGAGACGGGGGAGAAGAGAGAGACGGGGGAGAAGAGAGAGACGGGGGCAGAAGAGAGAGACGGGGGGAGAAGAGAGAGACGGGGGAGAAGAGAGATACGGGGTAGAAGAGAGAGACGGGGGAGAAGAGAGAGACGGGGGGAGAAGAGAGAGACGGGGGAGAAGAGAGAGACGGGGGAGAAGAGAGAGATGGGGTAGAAGAGAGAGACGGGGGAGAAGAGAGAGACGGGGGGAGAAGAGAGAGACGGCGGGAGAAGAGAGAGAGACGGGGGGAGAAGAGAGAGACGGGGGGGGACAAGAGAGAGACGTGGTAGAAGAGAGAGAGCGGGGGGAGAAGAGAGAGACGGGGGAGAAGAGAGAGACGGGGGGAGAAGAGAGAGATGGGGTAGAAGAGAGAGACGGGGGGAGATGAGAGAGACGGGGGAGAAGAGAGAGACGGGGAGAAGAGAGAGACGGGGGGAGAAGAGAGAGACGGGGGGGAGAAGAGAGAGACGGGGAAGAAGAGAGGGACGGGGAGAAGAGAGAGATGGGGTAGAAGAGAGAGACGGGGGGTGATGAGAGAGACGGGGGAGAAGAGAGAGACGGGGGAGAAGAGAGAGACGGGGAGAAGAGAGAGACGGGGGGAGAAGAGAGAGACGGGGGAGAAGAGAGAGACGGGGGGAGAAGGGAGAGACGGGGGGAGAAGAGAGAGACGGGGGGAGAAGAGAGAGACGGTGGGAGAAGAGAGAGACGGGGGAGAAGAGAGAGACGGGGGGGAGAAGAGAGAGACGTGGTAGAAGAGAGAGACGGTGGGAGAAGAGAGAGATGGGGGAGAAGAGAGAGACGGGGGCTAGAAGAGAGAGACGGGGGGAGAAGAGAGAGAAGGGGGAGAAGAGAGAGACGGGGGGAGAAGAGAGAGACCGGGGGGAGAAGAGAGAGACTGGGGGGAGAAGAGAGAGACGGGGGAGAAGAGAGAGATGGGGGGAGAAGAGAGAGACGGGGTAGAAGAGAGAGACGGTGGGAGAAGAGAGAGACGGGGGGAGAAGAGAGAGACGGTGGGAGAAGAGAGAGACTGTGGGAGAAGAGAGAGATGGGTGGAGAAGAGAGAGACGGGGGGAGAAGAGAGAGACGGGGGAGAAGAGAGAGACGGGGAGAAGAGAGAGACGGGGGGAGAAGAGAGAGACGGGGGAGAAGAGAGAGACGGGGGAGAAGAGAGAGACGGGGGAGAAGAGAGAGACGGGGAGAAGAGAGAGATGGGGGAGAAGAGAGAGACGGGGAGAAGAGAGAGACTGGGGGGAGAAGAGAGAGACGGGGGAGAAGAGAGAGACGGGAGGAGAAGAGAGAGACGGGGGGAGAAGAGAGAGACGGGGGAGAAGACAGAGACGGGGAGAAGAGAGAGACGGGAGGAGAAGAGAGAGTTGGGGGGGAGATGAGAGAGAAGGGGTAGAAGAGAGAGACGGTGGGAGAAGAGAGAGACGGTGGGAGAAGAGAGAGATGGGGGGAGAAGAGAGAGACGGGGTAGAAGAGAGAGACGGGGAGAAGAGAGAGACGGGGGAGAAGAGAGAGACGGGAGGAGAAGAGAGAGATGGGGGGGAGAAGAGAGAGATGGGGGGGGAGAAGAGAGAGACGGGGGGAGAACAGAGAGACGGGGGGTGGGAGAAGAGAGAGACGGGAGGTGAAGGGAGAGTTGGGGGGAGAAGAGAGAGACCGGGGGGAGAAGAGAGAGTTGGGGGTAGAAGAGAGAGATGGGGGGAAAAGAGTGAGAAGGGGGAGAAGAGAGAGTTGGGGGGGAGAAGAGAGAGACCGGGGGGAGAAGAGAGAGACGGGTGGAGAAGAGAGAGAAGGGGGAGAAGAGAGAGTTGGGGGGGTGAAGAGAGAGAAAGGGGGGGAGAGAGAGAGACGGGGGGAGAAGAGAGAGAAGGGGGAGAAGAGAGAGACCGGGCGGAGAAGAGAGAGATGGGGTAGAAGAGAGAGACGGGGGAGAAGAGAGAGTTGGGGGGAGAAGAGAGAGACGGGGGGTAGAAGAGAGAGACGGATGGAGAAGAGAGAGATGGGGGGAGAAGAGAGAGATGGGGGGGAGAAGAGAGAGACTGGGGGTGAAGAGAGAGACGGGGGGTAGAAGAGAGTGACGGGGAGAAGAGAGAGACGGGGGGAGAAGAGAGAGACGGGGGGAGAAGAGAGAGACGGGGGAGAAGAGAGACGGGGGGAGATGAGAGAGACGGGGGGAGAAGAGAGAGACGGGGGAGAAGAGAGAGACGGGGGAGAGAAGAGAGAGACGGGGGGAGAAGAGAGAGACGGGGGAGAAGAGAGAGACTGGGGGGAGAAGAGAGAGACTGGGGGAGAAGAGAGAGACGGGGGGTAGAAGAGAGAGACGGGGGGGACAGAGAGATGGGGGAGAAGAGAGAGACTGAGGGAGAAGAGAGAGACGGGGGAGAAGAGAGAGACAGGGGAGAAGAGAGAGACGGGAGGAGAAGAGAGAGACGGGGGGGGAGAAGAGAGAGACGGGGGAGAAGAGAGAGACGGGGGGAGAAGAGAGAGACGGGGAGAAGAGAGAGACGGGGGGAGAAGAGAGAGACGGGGGAGAAGAGAGACTGGGGTGAGAAGAGAGAGACGGAGGGAGAAGAGAGAGACGGGGGGAGAAGAGAGAGACAGGGGGAGAAGAGAGAGATGGGGAGAAGAGAGAGATGGGGGGAGAAGAGAGAGACGGGGGGGAGAAGAGAGAGACGGGGAGAAGAGAGAGACGGTGGGAGAAGAGAGAGACGGGGGGGAGAAGAGAGAGACGGGGGAGAAGAGAGAGACGGGGGGGAGACGAGAGAGACGGGGGGGAGACGAGAGAGACTGGGGGGAGAAGAGAGAGACGGGGGGAGAAGAGTGAGAAGGGGGGAGAAGAGAGAGAGACTGGGGGGAGACGAGAGAGACAGGGGAGAAGAGAGAGACGGGGAGAAGAGAGAGACCGGGGGAGAAGCGAGAGACGGGGGAGAAGAGAGAGACGGGGGAGAAGAGAGAGACGGGGGAGAAGAGAGAGACGGGGGGAGAAGAGAGAGACGGGGGGAGACGAGAGAGACGGGGGGGAGAAGAGAGAGACTGGGGAGAAGAGAGAGACGGGGGGAGAAGAGAGAGGCGGGGGAGAAGAGAGAGATGGGGGGAGAAGAGAGAGACGGGGGGAGAAGAGAGAGACGGGGAGAAGAGAGAGACGGGGAGAAGAGAGAGACGGGGGGAGAAGAGAGAGACGGGGAGAAGAGAGAGACAGGGGGTAGAAGAGAGAGACGGGGGAGAAGAGAGAGACGGGGGGAGAAGCGAGAGACGGGGGGGAGAAGAGAGAGGCGGGGGTGAGACGAGAGAGACGGGGGGGAGACGAGAGAGACGGGGGGGAGAACAGAGAGACGGGGGGAGAAGAGAGAGACGGGGGAGACGAGAGAGACGGGGGGGACACGAGAGAGACGGGGGGAGAAGAGAGAGATGGGGGAGAAGAGAGAGACGGGGGGAGAAGAGAGAGACGGGGGGAGAAGAGAGAGACAGGGGGAGAAGAGAGAGACGGGGGGAGAAGAGAGAGACGGGGGGAGAAGAGAGAGACGGGGGAGAAGAGAGAGACGGGGGGGTATTAGAGAGAGACGGGGGTAGAAGAGAGAGACGGGGGGAGAAGAGAGAGACGGGGGGAATTAGAGAGAGACCGGGGGGAGAAGGGAGAGATGGGGGAGAAGAGAGAGACGGGTGGAGAAGAGAGAGACGGGGGAGAAGAGAGAGATGGGAGAAAAGAGAGAGACGGGGGGAGAAGAGAGAGACGGGGGTAGAAGAGAGAGATGGGGGGAGAAGAGAGAGACGGGGGGAGAAGAGAGAGACGGGGTAGAAGAGAGAGACGGGGGAGAAGAGAGAGACGGGGGCAGAAGAGAGAGACGGGGGGTAGACGAGAGAGACGGGGGGAGAAGAGAGAGACGGGGGGGAGAAGAGAGAGACCGGGGGGAGAAGAGAGAGACGGGGGGAGCAGAGAGAGAGACGGGGGGAGAAGAGAGAGATGGGGGGAGAAGAGAGAGACGGGGGGAGAAGAGAGAGACGGGGGGGAGAAGAGAGAGACGGGGGGAGAAGAGAGATACGGGGTAGAAGAGAGAGACGGGTGGGAGAAGAGGGAGACGGGGCGAGAAGAGAGAGAAGGGGGAAAGAGAGAGACGGGGGGAGAAGAGAGGAATGGGGAGAAGAGAGAGACGGGGGGGAGAAGAGAGAAATGGGGGGAGAAGAGAGAGACGGTGGGAGAAGAGAGAGACGGGGGAGAAGAGAGAGACGGGGGGAGAAGAGAGAGACGGGGGGAGAAGAGAGAGACGGGGGGAGAAGAGAGAGACGGGGGAGAAGAGAGAGACTGGGGGGAGAAGAGAGAGATGGGGGGGAGAAGAGAGAGACGGGGTAGAAGAGAGAGACGGGGGGAGAAGAGAGAGACGGGGAGAAGAGAGAGACGGGGGGGAGAAGAGAGTGACGGGGGGAGAAGAGAGGGACGGGGGAGAAGAGAGAGATGGGGGAGAAGAGAGAGACGGGGGAGAAGAGAGAGACGGGGTTGAAGAGAGAGACGGGGGGAGAAGAGAGAGACGGGGGGAGAAGAGAGAGACGGGGGGGGGGGGAAGAGAGAGGCGGGGGGAGAAGAGAGAGACGGGCGGAGAAGAGAGAGTTGGGGGGAGAAGAGAGAGACGGGGAGAAGAGAGAGACGGGGGGAGAAGAGAGAGACGGGGGAGAAGAGAGAGACGGGGTAGAAGAGAGAGAGGGGGGAGAAGAGAGAGACGGGGCAGAAGAGAGAGACGGGGGGAGAAGAGAGAGACGGGGGAGAAGAGAGAGACGGGGGGAGAAGAGAGAGGCGGGGTAGAAGAGAGAGACGGGGGGGAGAAGAGAGAGACGGGGGGAGAAGAGAGAGACGGGGGGAGAAGGGAGAGACGGGGGAGAAGAGAGATACGGGGTAGAAGAGAGAGACGGGGGGGAGAAGAGAGAGACGGGGGAGAAGAGAGAGACGGGGGGAGAAGAGAGAGACGGGGGAGAAGAGAGAGACGGGGTAGAAGAGAGAGACGGGGAGAAGAGAGAGACGGGGGGAGAAGAGAGAGACGGCGGGAGGAGAGAGAGAGACGGGGGAGAAGAGAGAGACGGGGGGAGAAGAGAGAGACGTGGTAGAAGAGAGAGACGGGGGGAGAAGAGAGAGACGGGGGAGAAGAGAGAGACGGGGGGAGAAGAGAGAGATGGGGTAGAAGAGAGAGACGGGGGGAGATGAGAGAGACGGGGGAGAAGAGAGAGACGGGGAGAAGAGAGAGACGGGGGGAGAAGAGAGAGACGGGGGTGAGAAGAGAGAGACGGGGGAGAAGAGAGGGACGGGGGAGAAGAGAGAGACGGGGAGAAGAGAGAGACGGGGGAGAAGAGAGAGACGGGGAGAAGGGAGAGACGGGTGGAGATGAGAGAGACGGGGGGAGAAGAGAGAGACGGTGGTAGAAGAGAGAGACGGGGGGAGAAGAGAGAGACGGGGGGAGAAGAGAGAGACGTGGTAGAAGAGAGAGACGGTGGGAGAAGAGAGAGATGGGGGAGAAGAGAGAGACGGGGGCTAGAAGAGATGACGGGGGGAGAAGAGAGAGAAGGGGGAGAAGAGAGAGACGGGGGGAGAAGAGAGAGACCGGGGGGAGAAGAGAGAGACTGGGGGGAGAAGAGAGAGACGGGGGAGAAGAGAGAGACGGGGGGAGAAGAGAGAGACGGGGGGAGAAGAGTGAGATGGGGGAGAAGAGAGAGACGGGGGAGAAGAGAGAGACGGGGGGAGAAGAGAGAGACGTGGGGAGAAGAGAGAGACGGGGGAGAAGAGAGAGACGGGGGAGAGAAGAGAGAGACGGGGGAGAAGAGAGAGACGGGGGAGAAGAGAGAGACTGGGGGAAAAGAGAAAGACTGGGGGAGAAGAGAGAGACGGGGTAGAAGAGAGAGACGTGGGGGAGAGAGAGACGGGGGAGAAGAGAGAGACGGGAGGAGAAGAGAGAGACGGGGGAGAAGAGAGAGACGGGGGAGCAGAGAGAGACGGGGGAGAAGAGAGAGACGGGAGGAGAAGAGAGAGTTGGGGGGGAGAAGAGAGAGAAGGGGTAGAAGAGAGAGACGGTGGGAGAAGAGAGAGACGGTGGGAGAAGAGAGAGATGGGGGGAGAAGAGAGAGACGGGGTAGAAGAGAGAGACGGGGGGGAGAAGAGAGAGACGGGGAGAAGAGAGAGACGGGAGGAGAAGAGAGAGACGGGGGGAGAAGAGAGAGACGGGGGGAGAAGAGAGAGACGGGGGGAGAAGAGAGAGACGGGGGGTGGGAGAAGAGAGAGACCGGGGGGAGAAGAGAGAGACGGGGGGAGAAGAGAGAGAAGGGGGAGAAGATAGAGTTGGGGGGGTGAAGAGAGAGACCGGGGGGAGAATAGAGAGACGGGGGGAGAAGAGAGAGAAGGGGGAGAAGAGAGAGACCGGGCGGAGAAGAGAGAGATGGGGTAGAAGAGAGAGACGGGGGAGAAGAGAGAGTTGGGGGGAGAAGAGAGAGACGGGGGGTAGAAGAGAGAGACGGGAGGAGAAGAGAGAGATGGGGGGAGAAGAGAGAGATGGGGGGGAGAAGAGAGAGACTGGGGGAGAAGAGAGAGACGGGGGGTAGAAGAGAGTGACGGGGGAGAAGAGAGAGACGGGGGGAGAAGAGAGAGATGGGGGGAGAAGAGTGAGACGGGGGAGAAGAGAGAGACGGGGGGAGAAGAGAGAGACGGGGGGAGAAGAGAGAGACGGGGGGAGAAGAGAGAGACGGGGGAGAGAAGAGAGAGACGGGGGAGAAGAGAGAGACGGGGGAGAAGAGAGAGACTGGGGGGAGAAGAGAAAGACTGGGGGAGAAGAGAGAGACGGGGGGTAGAAAAGAGAGACGGGGGAGAGAGAGATGGGGGAGAAGAGAGAGACTGAGGGAGAAGAGAGAGACGGGGGAGAAGAGAGAGACGGGGGAGAAGAGAGAGACGGGAGGAGAAGAGAGAGATGGGGGGAGAAGAGAGAGACGGGGGGAGAAGAGAGAGACGGGGGGAGAAGAGAGAGACGGGGAGAAGAGAGAGACGGGGGAGAAGAGAGAGACGGGGGGAGAAGAGAGAGACTGGGGTGAGAAGAGAGAGACGGGGGGAGAAGAGAGAGACGGGGGGAGAAGAGAGAGACGGGGGGAGAAGAGAGAGATGGGGGAGAAGAGAGAGATGGGGGGAGAAGAGAGAGACGGGGCGAAGAAGAGAGAGACGGGGGAGAAGAGAGAGACGGGGGGGAGAACAGAGAGACGGGGGAGAAGAGAGAGACGGGGGAGACGAGAGAGACGGGGGGGAGACGAGAGAGACTGGGGGGAGAAGAGAGAGACGGGGGGAGAAGAGTGAGACGGGGGGAGAAGAGAGAGAGACTGGGGGGAGAAGAGTGAGACGGGGGGAGAAGAGAGAGAGACTGGGGGGAGACGAGAGAGATGGGGGAGAAGAGAGAGACGGGGAGAAGAGAGAGACCAGGGGAGAAGCGAGAGACGGGGGAGAAGAGAGAGACGGGGGAGAAGAGAGAGACGGGGGAGAAGAGAGAGACGGGGGGAGAAGAGAGAGACGGGGGGAGAAGAGAGAGACGGTGGGAGAAGAGAGAGACGGGGGGAGAAGAGAGAGACTGGGGGAGAAGAGAGAGACGGGGGGGATAAGAGAGAGACGGGGTAGAAGAGAGAGATGGGGGGAGAAGAGAGAGACGGGGGGAGAAGAGAGAGACGGGGAGAAGAGAGAGACTGGGGGTGAAGAGAGAGATGGGGGGAGAAGAGAGAGACGGGGAGAAGAGAGAGACGGGTGGAGAAGAGAGAGACGAGGAGAAGAGAGAGACGGGGGGTAGAAGAGAGAGACGGGGGGAGAAAAGAGAGACGGGGGGAGAAGCTAGAGACGGGGGGAGAAGAGAGAGGCGGGGGTGAGACGAGAGAGACGGGGGGGAGACGAGAGAGACGGGGGGAAGAACAGAGAGACGGGGGGAGAAGAGAGAGACGGGGGGAGACGAGAGAGACGGGGGGGACACGAGAGAGACGGGGGGAGAAGAGAGAGACGGGGGGAGAAGAGAGAGACGGGGGAGAAGAGAGAGACGGGGGGAGAAGAGAGAGACGGGGGGAGAAGAGAGAGACGGGGGAGAAGAGAGAGACGGGGGGAGAAGAGAGAGACGGGGGGAGAAGAGAGAGAGACTGGGGGGAGAAGAGAGAGACGGGGGAGAAGAGAGAGACGGGGGAGAAGAGAGAGACGGGGGGAGAACAGAGAGACGGGGGGGAGAAGAGAGAGACGGGGAGAAGAGAGAGACGGGGGGAGAAGAGAGAGACGGGGTAGAATAGAGAGACAGGGGTGGAGAGAGAGACGGGGGAGAAGAGAGAGACTGGGGGTAGAAGAGAGAGACAGGGGAGAAGAGAGAGACTGGGGGAGAAGAGAGAGATGGGGGGATTAGAGAGAGATGGGGGAGAAGAGAGAGACGGGGGGAGAAGAGAGAGACGGGCGGGAGAAGAGAGAGACAGGGGAGAAGAGAGAGATTGGGGAGAAGAGAGAGCTGGGGGGATTAGAGAGAGATGGGGGAGAAGAGAGAGACAGGGGAGAAGAGAGAGACGGGGGGGATTAGAGAGAGACGGGGGAGAAGAGAGAGACGGGGGAGAAGAGAGAGACGGGGGGTATTAGAGAGAGACCGGGGGGAGAAGGGAGAGACGGGGAGAAGAGAGAGATGGGTGGAGAAGAGAGAGACGGGGGGAGAAGAGAGTGACGGGAGAGAAGAGAGAGACGGGGGGAGAAGAGAGAGACGGGGGTAGAAGAGAGAGATGGGGGGAGAAGAGAGTGACGGGGTGGAGAAGAGAGAGACGGGGTAGAAGAGAGAGATGGGGGAGAAGAGAGAGACGGGGGGAGAAGAGAGAGACGGGGGGGAGAAGAGAGAGACGGGGGGGAGAAGAGAGAGACGGGGGGGAGAAGAGAGAGACTGGGGGGAGAAGAGAGAGACGGGGGGAGCAGAGAGGGAGACGGGGGGAGAAGAGAGAGACGGGGGGAGAAGAGAGAGATGGGGGGAGAAGAGAGAGACGGGGGCAGAAGAGAGAGACGGGGGAGACGAGAGAGACGGGGGGGAGAACAGAGAGACGGGGGGAGAAGAGAGAGACGGGGGGAGACGAGAGAGACGGGGGGGACACGACAGAGACGGGGGGAGAAGAGAGAGACGGGGGGAGAAGAGAGAGACGGGAAGAAGAGAGAGACGGGGGGAGAAGAGAGAGACGGGGGGAGAAGAGAGAGACGGGGGAGAAGAGAGAGACGGGGGGAGAAGAGAGAGACGGGGGGAGAAGAGAGAGAGACTGGGGGAGAAGAGAGAGACGGGGGAGAAGAGAGAGACGGGGGGAGAAGAGAGAGACGGGGGGAGAAGAGAGAGACGGGGGGGAGAAGAGAGAGACGGGGGAGAAGAGAGAGACGGGGGGAGAAGAGAGAGACGGGGTAGAATAGAGAGATGGGGGTGGAGAGAGAGACGGGGGAGAAGAGAGAGACTGTGGGTAGAAGAGAGAGACAGGGGAGAAGAGAGAGACTGGGGGAGAAGAGAGAGATGGGGGGATTAGAGAGAGATGGGGGAGAAGAGAGAGACGGGGGGAGAAGAGAGAGACGGGGGGGAGAAGAGAGAGACAGGGGAGAAGAGAGAGACTGGGGGAGAAGAGAGAGATGGGGGGATTAGAGAGAGATGGGGGAGAAGAGAGAGACGGGGGAGAAGAGAGAGACGGGGGGGATTAGAGAGAGACGGGGGAGAAGAGAGAGACGGGGGGAGAAGAGAGAGACGGGGGGGATTAGAGAGAGACCGGGGGGAGAAGGGAGAGACGGGGAGAAGAGAGAGATGGGTGGAGAAGAGAGAGACGGGGGGAGAAGAGAGTGACGGGAGAGAAGAGAGAGACGGGGGGAGAAGAGAGAGACGGGGGTAGAAGAGAGAGATGGGGGGAGAAGAGAGAGACGGGGTGGAGAAGAGAGAGACGGGGTAGAAGAGAGAGATGGGGAGAAGAGAGAGACAGGGGGAGAAGAGAGAGACGGGGGGGGAGAAGAGAGAGACGGGGGGGAGAAGAGAGAGACGGGGGGGAGAAGAGAGAGACTGGGGGAGAAGAGAGAGACGGGGGGAGCAGAGAGAGAGACGGGGGGAGAAGAGAGAGACGGGGGGAGAAGAGAGAGATGGGGGGAGAAGAGAGAGACGGGGGGCAGAAGAGAGAGACGGGGGGGAGAAGAGAGAGACGGGGGAGAAGAGAGAGACGGGGGAGAAGAGAGAGACGGGGTGGAGAAGAGAGAGACGAGGGGAGAAGAGAGATACGGGGTAGAAGAGAGAGACGGGGGGGAGAAGAGGGAGACGGGGCGAGAAGAGAGAGAAGGGGGGAGAAGAGAGAGCCGGGGGTGAAGAGAGGGATGGGGAGAAGAGAGAGACGGGGGGAGAGGAGAGAGACGGGGGGAGAAGAGAGAGACGGGGGAGAAGAGAGAGACGGGGGGAGAAGAGAGAGACGGTGGGAGAAGAGGGAGACGGGGGAGAAGAGAGAGACGGGGGGAGAAGAGAGAGACGGGGGGGAGAAGAGAGAGACGGGGGGAGAAGAGAGAGATGGGGGAGAAGAGAGAGACCGGGGTGAGAAGAGAGAGATGGGGGGGAGAAGAGAGAGACGGGGTAGAAGAGAGAGACGGGTGAGAAGAGAGAGACGGGGGGGAGAAGAGAGAGACGGGGGGAGAAGAGAGAAACGGGGGGAAAAGAGAGAGACGGGGGAAGAAGAGAGAGACGGGGGGAGAAGCGAGAGACGGGGGGAGAAGAGAGAGGCGGGGGTGAGACGAGAGAGATGGGGGGGAGACGAGAGAGACGGGGGGGAGAACAGAGAGACGGGGGGAGAAGAGAGAGATGGGGGGGAGACGAGAGAGATGGGGGGACACGTGAGAGACGGGGGGAGAAGAGAGAGACGGGGGGAGAAGAGAGAGACGGGGGGAGAAGAGAGAGACGGGGGGAGAAGAGAGAGACGGGAAGAAGAGAGAGACGGGGGGAGAAGAGAGAGACGGGGGGAGAAGAGAGAGACGGGGGAGAAGAGAGAGACGGGGGGAGAAGAGAGAGACGGGGGGAGAAGAGAGAGAGACTGGGGGAGAAGAGAGAGACGGGGGAGAAGAGAGAGACGGGGGGAGAAGAGAGAGACGGGGGGAGAAGAGAGAGACGGGGGGGAGAAGAGAGAGACGGGGGAGAAGAGAGAGACGGGGGGAGAAGAGAGAGACGGGGTAGAATAGAGAGATGGGGGTGGAGAGAGAGACGGGGAGAAGAGAGAGACTGTGGGTAGAAGAGAGAGACAGGGGAGAAGAGAGAGACTGGGGGAGAAGAGAGAGATGGGGGGATTAGAGAGAGATGGGGGGAGAAGAGAGAGACGGGGGGAGAAGAGAGAGACGGGGGGGAGAAGAGAGAGACAGGGGAGAAGAGAGAGACTGGGGGAGAAGAGAGAGATGGGGGGATTAGAGAGAGATGGGGGAGAAGAGAGAGACGGGGGAGAAGAGAGAGACGGGGGGGATTAGAGAGAGACGGGGGAGAAGAGAGAGACGGGGGGAGAAGAGAGAGACGGGGGGGATTAGAGAGAGACCGGGGGGAGAAGGGAGAGACGGGGAGAAGAGAGAGATGGGTGGAGAAGAGAGAGACGGGGGGAGATGAGAGTGACGGGAGAGAAGAGAGAGACGGGGGGAGAAGAGAGAGACGGGGGTAGAAGAGAGAGATGGGGGGAGAAGAGAGAGACGGGGTGGAGAAGAGAGAGACGGGGTAGAAGAGAGAGATGGGGAGAAGAGAGAGACAGGGGGAGAAGAGAGAGACGGGGGGGAGAAGAGAGAGACGGGGGGGGAGAAGAGAGAGACGGGGGGGAGAAGAGAGAGACTGGGGGAGAAGAGAGAGACGGGGGGAGCAGAGAGAGAGACGGGGGGAGAAGAGAGAGACGGGGGGAGAAGAGAGAGATGGGGGGAGAAGAGAGAGACGGGGGGCAGAAGAGAGAGACGGGGGGGAGAAGAGAGAGACGGGGGAGAAGAGAGAGACGGGGGGAGAAGAGAGAGACGGGGTGGAGAAGAGAGAGACGAGGGGAGAAGAGAGATACGGGGTAGAAGAGAGAGACGGGGGGGAGAAGAGGGAGACGGGGCGAGAAGAGAGAGAAGGGGGGGAGAAGAGAGAGCCGGGGGGTGAAGAGAGGGATGGGGAGAAGAGAGAGACGGGGGGGAGAGGAGAGAGACGGGGGGAGAAGAGAGAGACGGGGGAGAAGAGAGAGACGGGGGGAGAAGAGAGAGACGGTGGGAGAAGAGGGAGACGGGGGAGAAGAGAGAGACGGGGGGAGAAGAGAGAGACGGGGGGGAGAAGAGAGAGACGGGGGGAGAAGAGAGAGATGGGGGAGAAGAGAGAGACCGGGGTGAGAAGAGAGAGATGGGGGGGAGAAGAGAGAGACGGGGTAGAAGAGAGAGACGGGTGAGAAGAGAGAGACGGGGGGGAGAAGAGAGAGACGGGGGGAGAAGAGAGAAACGGGGGGAAAAGAGAGAGACGGGGGAAGAAGAGAGAGACGGGGGGGAGAAGCGAGAGACGGGGGGGAGAAGAGAGAGGCGGGGGTGAGACGAGAGAGATGGGGGGGAGACGAGAGAGACGGGGGGGAGAACAGAGAGACGGGGGGAGAAGAGAGAGATGGGGGGAGACGAGAGAGATGGGGGGACACGTGAGAGACGGGGGGAGAAGAGAGAGACGGGGGGAGAAGAGAGAGACGGGGGGAGAAGAGAGAGACGGGGGGAGAAGAGAGAGACGGGGGGAGAAGAGAGAGACGGGGGGAGAAGAGAGAGAGACTGGGGGGAGAAGAGAGAGACGGGGGAGAAGAGAGAGACGGGGGGGAGAAGAGAGAGACGGGGGGAGAAGAGAGAGACGGGGAGGAGAAGAGAGAGATGGGGGAGAAGAGAGAGACGGGGGGAGAAGAGAGAGACGGGGTAGAAGAGAGAGACGGGGGTGGAGAGAGAGACGGGGGAGAAGAGAGAAACGGGGGGTAGAAGAGAGAGACGGGAGGAGAAGAGAGAGAGACTGGGGGAGAAGAGAGAGACCGGGGAGAAGAGAGAGACGGGGGGAGAAGAGAGAGACGGGGGGAGAAGAGAGAGACGGGGGGGAGAAGAGAGAGACGGGGGAGAAGAGAGAGACGGGGGGAGAAGAGAGAGACGGGGTAGAATAGAGAGATGGGGGTGGAGAGAGAGACGGGGGAGAAGAGAGAGACTGTGGGTAGAAGAGAGAGACAGGGGAGAAGAGAGAGACTGGGGGAGAAGAGAGAGATGGGGGGATTAGAGAGAGATGGGGGAGAAGAGAGAGACGGGGGGAGAAGAGAGAGACGGGGGGGAGAAGAGAGAGACAGGGGAGAAGAGAGAGACTGGGGGAGAAGAGAGAGATGGGGGGATTAGAGAGAGATGGGGGAGAAGAGAGAGATGGGGGAGAAGAGAGAGACGGGGGGGATTAGAGAGAGACGGGGGAGAAGAGAGAGACGGGGGGAGAAGAGAGAGACGGGGGGGATTAGAGAGAGACCGGGGGGAGAAGGGAGAGACGGGGAGAAGAGAGAGATGGGTGGAGAAGAGAGAGACGGGGGGAGAAGAGAGTGACGGGAGAGAAGAGAGAGACGGGGGGAGAAGAGAGAGACGGGGGTAGAAGAGAGAGATGGGGGGAGAAGAGAGAGACGGGGTGGAGAAGAGAGAGACGGGGTAGAAGAGAGAGATGGGGAGAAGAGAGAGACAGGGGGAGAAGAGAGAGACGGGGGGGAGAAGAGAGAGACGGGGGGGAGAAGAGAGAGACGGGGGGAGAAGAGAGAGACTGGGGGAGAAGAGAGAGACGGGGGGAGCAGAGAGAGAGACGGGGGAGAAGAGAGAGACGGGGGGAGAAGAGAGAGATGGGGGGAGAAGAGAGACGGGGGGCAGAAGAGAGAGACGGGGGGGAGAAGAGAGAGACGGGGGAGAAGAGAGAGACGGGGGGAGAAGAGAGAGACGGGGTGGAGAAGAGAGAGACGAGGGGAGAAGAGAGATACGGGGTAGAAGAGAGAGGACGGGGGGGGAGAAGAGGGAGACGGGGCGAGAAGAGAGAGAAGGGGGGAGAAGAGAGAGCCGGGGGTGAAGAGAGGGATGGGGAGAAGAGAGAGACGGGGGGAGAGGAGAGAGACGGGGGGAGAAGAGAGAGACGGGGGGAGAAGAGAGAGACGGGGGGAGAAGAGAGAGACGGTGGGAGAAGAGGGAGACGGGGGAGAAGAGAGAGACGGGGGGAGAAGAGAGAGACGGGGGGGAGAAGAGAGAGACGGGGGGAGAAGAGAGAGATGGGGGAGAAGAGAGAGACCGGGGTGAGAAGAGAGAGATGGGGGGGAGAAGAGAGAGACGGGGTAGAAGAGAGAGACGGGTGAGAAGAGAGAGACGGGGGGGAGAAGAGAGAGACGGGGGGAGAAGAGAGAAACAACGGGGGGAGAAGAGAGAGACGGGGGAAGAGAGAGAGACGGGGGGAGAAGCGAGAGACGGGGGGAGAAGAGAGAGGCGGGGGTGAGACGAGAGAGATGGGGGGGAGACGAGAGAGACGGGGGGAGAACAGAGAGACGGGGGGAGAAGAGAGAGATGGGGGGGAGACGAGAGAGATGGGGGGACACGTGAGAGACGGGGGGAGAAGAGAGAGACGGGGGGAGAAGAGAGAGACGGGGGAGAAGAGAGAGACGGGGGGAGAAGAGAGAGACGGGGGGAGAAGAGAGAGACGGGGGAGAAGAGAGAGACGGGGGGAGAAGAGAGAGAGACTGGGGGGAGAAGAGAGAGACGGGGGAGAAGAGAGAGACGGGGGGGAGAAGAGAGAGACGGGGGGAGAAGAGAGAGACGGGGAGGAGAAGAGAGAGATGGGGGAGAAGAGAGAGACGGGGGGAGAAGAGAGAGACGGGTAGAAGAGAGAGACGGGGGTGGAGAGAGAGACGGGGGAGAAGAGAGAAACGGGGGGTAGAAGAGAGAGACGGGAGGAGAAGAGAGAGATGGGGGGAGAAGAGAGAGATGGGGGAGAAGAGAGAGACTGGGGGAGAAGAGAGAGACGGGGGGTAGAAGAGAGTGACGGGGAGAAGAGAGAGACGGGGGGAGAAGAGAGAGACGGGGGGGGAGAAGAGTGAGACGGGGGAGAAGAGAGAGACGGGGGGAGAAGAGAGAGACAGGGGGAGAAGAGAGAGACGGGGGGAGAAGAGAGAGACGGGGAGAAGAGAGAGACGGGGAGAGAAGAGAGAGACGCGGGAGAGAGAGAGACGGGGAGAAGAGAGAGACTGGGGGGAGAAGAGAAAGACTGGGGGAGAAGAGAGAGACGGGGGTAGAAGAGAGAGACAGGGGGGAGAGAGAGATGGGGGAGAAGAGAGAGACTGAGGGAGAAGAGAGAGACGGGGGAGAAGAGAGAGACGGGGGAGAAGAGAGAGACGGGAGGAGAAGAGAGAGATGGGGGGGAGAAGAGAGAGACGGGGGAGAAGAGAGAGACGGGGGGAGAAGAGAGAGACGAGGGTGAAGAGAGAGACGGGGGGAGAAGAGAGAGACGGGGGGAAGAAGAGAGAGACTGGGGTGAGAAGAGAGAGACGGGGGAGAAGAGAGAGATGGGGGGAGAAGAGAGAGACGGGGAGAAGAGAGAGATGGGGGGAGAAGAGAGAGATGGGGGAGAAGAGAGACACGGGGGGAAAAGAGAGAGACGGGGGAGAAGAGAGAGACGGTGGGAGAAGAGAGAGAAGGGGGGGAGAAGAG
Organism: Somniosus microcephalus; assembly: GCF_052327205.1. Taxonomy (NCBI): domain Eukaryota; kingdom Metazoa; phylum Chordata; class Chondrichthyes; order Squaliformes; family Somniosidae; genus Somniosus; species Somniosus microcephalus. The sequence goes on from NW_028225183.1 coordinate 35,601,604, forward strand.
AGAGACGGGGGAGAAGAGAGAGACGGGGGGGAGACGAGAGAGACGGGGGGAGACGAGAGAGACTGGGGAGGAGAAGAGAGAGACGGGGGAGAAGAAGTGAGACGGGGGGAGAAGAGAGAGAGACTGGGGGGAGACGAGAGAGACGGGGAGAAGAGAGAGACGGGGAGAAGAGAGAGACCAGGGAGAAGAGAGAGACCAGGGGAGAAGCGAGAGACGGGGGAGAAGAGAGAGACGGGGGAGAAGAGAGAGACGGGGGAGAAGAGAGAGGCGGGGGGAGAAGAGAGAGACGGGGGGGAGAAGAGAGAGACGGGGGGAGAAGAGAGAGACGGGGGGAGAAGAGAGAGACGGGGGGAGAAGAGAGAGACTGGGGGAGAAGAGAGAGACGGGGGGAGAAGGGGAGAAGAAGAGAGACGGGAGAGAAGAGAGAGATGGGGGGAGATGAGAGAGACGGGGGGAGAAGAAGAGACGGGGAGAAGAGAGAGACTGGGGGAGAAGAGAGAGACGGGGGAGAAGAGAGAGACCGGGGGGAGAAGAGAGAGACGGGGAGAAGAGAGAGACGGGGGTAGAAGAGAGAGACGGGGGGAGAAGAGAGAGACGGGGGGAGAAGCTAGAGACAGGGGAGAAGAGAGAGGCGGGGGTGAGACCAGAGAGACAGGGGGAGACGAGAGAGACGGGGGGGAGAACAGAGAGACGGGGGGAGAAGAGAGAGACGGGGGGGAGACGAGAGAGACGGGGGGACACGAGAGAGACGGGGGGAGAAGAGAGAGACGGGGGGAGAAGAGAGAGACGGGGGAGAAGAGAGAGACGGGGGAGAAGAGAGAGACGGGGGGAGAAGAGAGAGACGGGGGGAGAAGAGAGAGACGGGGGGAGAAGAGAGAGAGACTGGGGGGAGAAGAGAGAGACGGGGGAGAAGAGAGAGACGGGGGGAGAAGAGAGAGACGGGGGAGAAGAAGAGAGAGACGGGGGGGAGAAGAGAGAGACGGGGGAGAAGAGAGAGACGGGGGGGAGAAGAGAGAGACGGGGTAGAAGAGAGAGACGGGGGTGGAGAGAGGGATGGGGGAGAAGAGAGAGACTGGGGGTAGAAGAGAGAGACGGGGAGAAGAGAGAGACTGGGGGAGAAGAGAGAGACGGGGGATTAGAGAGAGACGGGGGAGAAGAGAGAGACGGGGGGAGAAGAGAGAGACGGGGGGGATTAGAGAGAGACCGGGGGGAGAAGGGAGAGACGGGGGAGAAGAGAGAGATGGGTGGAGAAGAGAGAGACGGGGGCAGAAGAGAGAGACGGGAGAGAAGAGAGAGACGGGGGGAGAAGAGAGAGACGGGGGTAGAAGAGAGAGATGGGGGAGAAGAGAGAGACGGGGTGGAGAAGAGAGAGACGGGGTAGAAGAGAGAGATGGGGGAGAAGAGAGAGACGGGTGGAGAAGAGAGAGACGGGGGGAGAAAAGAGAGACGGGGGGGAGAAGAGAGAGATGGGGGGGAGAAGAGAGAGACCGGGGGAGAAGAGAGAGACGGGGGGAGCAGAGAGAGAGACGGGGGGAGAAGAGAGAGACGGGGGGAGAAGAGAGAGACGGGGGGGAGAAGAGAGAGACGGGGGGGGAGAAGAGAGAGACGGGGGAGAAGAGAGAGACGGGGGGAGAAGAGAGAGACGGGGTGGAGAAGAGAGAGACGGGGGGAGAAGAGAGAGACGGGGTGAGAAGAGAGATACGGGGTAGAAGATAGAGACGGGGGGGGAGAAGAGGGAGACGGGGCGAGAAGAGAGAGAAGGGGGGGAGAAGAGAGAGCCGGGGGTGAAGAGAGGGATGGGGAGAAGAGAGAGACGGGGGGAGAAGAGAGAGACGGGGGGAGAAGAGAGAGACGGGGGGAGAAGAGAGAGACGGGGGGAGAAGAGAGAGACGGTGGGAGAAGAGAGAGACGGGGAGAAGAGAGAGACGGGGGAGAAGAGAGAGACGGGGGGAGAAGAGAGAGACGGGGTAGAAGAGAGAGATGGGGGAGAAGAGAGAGACCGGGGGGAGAAGAGAGAGATGGGGGGGAGAAGAGAGAGACGGGGTAGAAGAGAGAGACGGGGAGAAGAGAGAGACGGGGGGAGAAGAGATAGACGGCGGGGAGAAGAGAGAGACGGGGGGAGAAGCGAGAGACGGGGGGAGAAGAGAGAGGCGAGGGTGAGACGAGAGAGACTGGGGGGAGACGAGAGAGACGGGGGGGAGAACAGAGAGACGGGGGGGAAGAGAGAGACGGGGGGAGACGAGAGAGACGGGGGGGATACGAGAGAGACGGGCGGAGAAGAGAGAGACGGGGGGAGAAGAGAGAGACGGGGGAGAAGAGAGAGACGGGGGGAGAAGAGAGAGACGGGGGGAGAAGAGAGAGACGGGGGGGAGAAGAGAGAGACGGGGGGAGAAGAGTGAGAGACTGGGGGGAGAAGAGAGAGACGGGGGAGAAGAGAGAGATGGGGGGGAGAAGAGAGAGACGGGGGGAGAAGAGAGAGACGGGGAGGAGAAGAGAGTGACGGGGGAGAAGAGAGAGACGGGGGGAGAAGAGAGAGACGGGTAGAAGAGAGAGATGGGGGTGGAGAGAGAGACGGGGGAGAAGAGAGAGACTGGGGGTAGAAGAGAGAGACAGGGGAGAAGAGAGAGACTGGGGGAGAAGAGAGAGACGGGGGGATTAGAGAGAGACGGGGGAGAAGAGAGAGATGGGGGGAGAAGAGAGAGACGGGGGGGAGAAGAGAGAGACAGGGGAGAAGAGAGAGACTGGGGGAGAAGAGAGAGATGGGGGGATTAGAGAGAGACGGGGGAGAAGAGAGAGACGGGGGGAGAAGAGAGAGACGGGGGGGATTAGAGAGAGACGGGGGGAGAAGAGAGAAACGGGGGGAGAAGAGAGAGACGGGGGGGATTAGAGAGAGACAGGGGGAGAAGGGAGAGACGGGGGAGAAGAGAGAGAGACGGGTGGAGAAGAGAGAGACGGGGGGAGAAGAGAGAGACGGGAGAGAAGAGAGAGACGGGGGGAGAAGAGAGAGACGGGGTAGAAGAGAGAGATGGGGGGAGAAGAGAGAGACGGGGGAGAAGAGAGAGACGGGGTAGAAGAGAGAGATGGGGAGAAGAGAGAGACGGGGGAGAAGAGAGAGACGGGGGGGAGAAGAGAGAGACAGGGGGGAGAAGAGAGAGAGACGGGGGGAGAAGAGAGAGACCGGGGGAGAAGAGAGAGACGGGGGGAGCAGAGAGAGAGACGGGGGGAGAAGAGAGAGACGGGGGAGAAGAGAGAGACGGGGGAGAAGAGAGAGACGGGGGGGAGAAGAGAGAGACGGGGGGAGAAGAGAGAGACGGGGGAGAAGAGAGAGACGGGGGGAGAAGAGAGAGACGGGGTGGAGAAGAGAGAGACGGGGGGAGAAGAGAGATATGGGGTAGAAGAGAGAGACGGGGGGTAGAAGAGGGAGACGGGGCGAGAAGAGAGAGAAGGGGGAGAAGAGAGAGCCGGGGGTGAAGAGAGGGATGCGGAGAAGAGAGAGACGGGGGGAGAAGAGAGAGACGGGGGAGAAGAGAGAGACGGGGGGAGAAGAGAGAGATGGGGGAGAAGAGAGAGACGGTGGAGAGAAGAGAGAGACGGGGGAGAAGAGAGAGACGGGGGCAGAAGAGAGAGACGGGGGGGAGAAGAGAGAGACGGGGGTAGAAGAGAGAGATGGGGGAGAAGAGAGAGACCGGGGGGAGAAGAGAGAGATGGGGGGAGAAGAGAGAGACGGGGTAGAAGAGAGAGACGGGGGGAGAAGAGAGAGACGGCGGGGAGAAGAGAGAGACGGGGGGAGAAGAGAGAGACGGGGGGAGAAGAGAGGACGGGGAGAAGAGAGAGACGGGGAGAAGAGAGAGACGGGGGAGAAAAGAGAGACGGGGAGAAGGGAGAGACGGGGGAGAAGAGAGAGACGGTGGGAGAAGAGAGAGACGGGGGAGAAGAGAGAGACGGGGGAGAAGAGAGAGACGGGGGGAGAAGAGAGAGAAGGGGTAGAAGAGAGAGCACGGTGGGAGAAGAGAGAGACGGGGGTGAAGAGGGGAGAGAGACGGGGGGCAGAAGAGAGAGACGGGGAGAAGAGAGAGATGGGGGAGAAGAGAGAGATGGGGGAGAATAGAGAGAGGGTGGGAGAAGAGAGAGACCGGGGGGAGAAGAGAGAGATGGGGGGAGAAGAGAGAGACGGGGGAGAAGAGAGAGATGGGGGGAGAAGAGAGAGACGGGGTAGAGAGAGAGACGGTGGGAGAAGAGAGAGACGGGGGGAGAGAGAGAGAGACGGTGGGAGAAGAGAGAGTTGGGGGGAGAAGAGAGAGATGGGGGGAGTAGAGAGAGACGGGGTAGAAGAGAGAGAAGGGGGGAGAAGAGAAAGACGGGGAGAAGAGAGAGACGGGGGGGAAGAGAGAGGCGGGGGGA
>NW_028225183.1:35606504-35650776 GCF_052327205.1 Somniosus microcephalus
TTTTTGTAAGGCCTCAAAGCCTAGGCCTCAAAAGCCTGGGCCCTCATCCTGCCCAGTCACGCCCGACCTCTCTCACTCTCTCTCCTCTCACACACTCCCAGTTAGCACCAACCAGATCGCTCGCCGCCATCTTTGATCATGGCAGCACTTCAATGTGGGGAAACAAACAGCACCATATTTGATCCTAGCGGCACAACAATTTCCTCCTGATGCCATCTTTGATCATGGCGGCACTTCAATGTGGGCCCGAACAGCACCATCTTTGATCATGGCGACACTTCAATGTGGGGAAACCACAGTTCCATCTTTAGTCTGGGCTGCCCGGTTTCTTCCTCCTTCCCTCACTCTCTCCTTCCCCCTCCCCCCCATCTCACCCCCCACTCCCCTCTCCCTCTCCCCCTCCTCCTCCCCTCTCTCCCCCCCACTCACCCCCTCCTCCCCCCCCCTCCTCCCCCTCCCCTCCCCCTCCAACCCTCCCTTCCTCCCCCCCTCCCCTCCCCCCTCCCCCCTCTCCCGCCCCTCCCCTCCCCCCTTCCCTCCCTTCTTCCCCTCCCCTCCCCCCTTCCACCCCCTTCCCCTTCCACTTCATCCCCTTCCCCTTCCTCCCCCTTCCCTTTCCTCCCCCTTCCCCCCAGTCGCTCTCTCTCTTCCCCCCCAGTTGCTCTCTCTCCCCCATTCGCTCTCCACTTCCAGCGTCTCCTCTCTCTTCCGTCCCCCCGAGTCGCACTCTCTCTCCCCCCCCAGTCGCTCACTTCCTCTTCCACCCCCAGTCGCTCTCTCTCTCTTCCCACCCCACAGTCGCTCTCTCTCTTCCCCCCAGTCTCTCTCTCTCTTCCCCCCCCAGCCGCTCACTCTCTTCCACCCCTAGTCGCTCTCTCTCTTCCCCCCCAGTCGCTCTCCTCCTCTTCCCCCCCATCTCTCCGCTCTCTTCCCCCCCCAGTCGCGCTCTCTCTTCCCCCCCAGTCGCTCTCTCTCTTCCCCCAGTCGCTCTCTCTCTTCCCCCCCAGTCATTCTTTCTCTTCCCCCACAGTCGCTCTCTCTCTCTCTTCCCCCCCAGTCGCTCTCTCTCTCTCTTCCCCCCCAGTTGCTCTCTCTCTCTCTTCACCCCCATTGCTCTCTCTCTCTTCCCCCCAGTGCTCTCTCTCTCTCTTCCCCCCCAGTCGCTCTCTCTCTCTCTTCCCCCCCAGTCGTGCTCTCTCTCTCTTCACCCCCAGTCGCTCTCTCCCTCTCTTCCAACAACAACATCCCCTCAAAAAAGCCTCGGCACCGTCCGGGCACTCCAGCTAGTCTATATATATAAAAGGATCGATCTGTCTGCTTGTCTGTCTGTCTGTCCTTTGGTGTGTCTGTCCGGCTATACACTCTAAAGTTATAGAGCGTACCTACACGTGCGTTACATCAAAAGAAAGCTTACGATTCCGCAACGGTCATAAGCGTATTTATGTTTCGGCGAGACAAAAATTGCGCCCGCGGTATCCAAAAAACATTCAAAATTCCGCTCTTTATCCGCTCATTAGCAAAGAGTGACATTAAGGTCGACCAATCATACGGTCGAGCGACCCGACGGTCGACCAATCGCTGCATGGCGGGGGCGGGTTCGTCGCGCGTGCGGGCGGGCCCTCCTAGAGTCGAGTGACAGGACGATGGACCAATCCTACGCTTCGGTGACAGGACGATTGACCAATCAGTGCGTGTGTGGGCGGGCCTTATCGTTCTGAACCGAGGTGAGTAGCCGCCATCTTGCTTCCATTCTTTTTGCCGCTTTCTGCGGGTTTGTTTTCAAATCTACATTTCCAGCGACAAATAATTGCTTTTATTAAACTGTTTTAAAAAAAAGTTCATTCTTTTGTAAATATTTTCTCTAACCTGATGATTCTTTTTCCTACCTTTCCCCGTTTTTGTAAGGCCTCAAAGCCTAGGCCTCAAAGCCTGGGCCTCTCCTGCCCAGCCACGCCCAACCTCTCTCACTCTCTCTCTCTCACACACTCCCAGTCAGCACCAACCAGATCGCTCGCCGCCATCTTTGATCATGGCAGCACTTCAATGTGGGGAAACAACAGCACCATATTTGATCCTGGCGGCACAACAATTTCCTCCTGACGCCACCTTTGACCATGGCGGCACTTCAATGTGGGGAAACCACAGTTCCATCTTTAGTCTGGGCTGCCCGGTTTCTTTCTCCTTCCCTCACTCTCTCCTTCCCCCTCCCCCCATCTCACTCCCCCTCCCCTCTCCCTCTCCCCCTCCTCCTCCCCTCCCTCCCCCCACTCACCCCCTCCTCCCCCCTCCCCTCCTCCCCCCCCTTCAACCCCCCCTTTCTCCCCCCTCCCCCTCCCCCTCCTCCCGCCACTCCCCTCCCCCCTCCCCGCTCCCCTCCCTTCCTCCCCTCCCCTCCCCCCTTCCTCCCCCTTCCCCTTCCGCTTCCTCCCCTTCCCCTTCCTCCCCTTCCCCTTCCTCCCCCTTCCCCCCAGTCGCTCTCTCTCTTCCCCCCCAGTTGCTCTCTCTCTTCCCCCCAGTCGCTCTCTCTCTTCCCCCCCGAGTCACTCTCTCTGTTCCCCCCCCCGGTCGCTCACTCACTTCCACCCCCAGTCGCTCTCTCTCTTCCCCCCCCAGTCGCTCTCTCTCTTCCCCCCCCAGTCTCTCTCTCTCTTCCCCCCCCAGTCGCTCTCTCTCTTCCCCCCCTGTTGTGTATGTACCTTTAAGGGAATAACTGGTCTCAGACTGCAGTACTGGCAGTGACCACCCCTGTATAAAAGGCCCTAGCAGGCTTCTGTAGTTTCAGTTTCCAGGTTGTCTCCATTCAGTAAAGACTTGTTATAATCAACTCCCGCAGTCCGTGTCTCAATTATACACGGACATAATACTGGCGACGAGTAAGAAACGAACAGCGGCAGCGACGGGAAAGCGCGGGAGGCGCCATCTTACCTCGACGGGGAAGAAGGAAAAGCGCGGGAGGCACCATTTTGATCCATCGGAGATGAAAGCAAAGCGCGGGAGGCGCCATCTTAGATTTTCAAGATGCCAAAGACTGGCGTTATCAATGCCTTCGAAAATGCAATAGAAGACTGGACCACATATGTGGAAAGAGTCGAGGTATATTGCGAGGCAAACGAAATAGCCGATGGGAAAAAGGCATTGGTATTGCTAAATTTAATGGGCGCAAGAACGTACGGCCTATTGCGGGACCTGATTACTCCAGCCAAACCGAAGGTGAAGAGTTTTAACAAAATTGTTGCTATCCTACAGGAACACCTAAATCCTACACCGCTGCTGATAGCAGAAAGATTTAAATTCCACAGGAGAAATCAGCATAAAAATGAGAGCAATGCTGATTACCTTACGGAACTACGCAAGCTATCAAAACACTGCCAGTTCGGAGCAGGACTGGCAGATACCTTACAGGACAAATTTGTCTGTGGACTCCTGAGTGAAGTAACCCAGAAGAGGTTACTCTCAGAGAAAGAGTTGATGCTAGATAAGGCTTTCAGCGTGGCAGTATCGTACGAAACAGCAGCAAGGGGAGCTGCGGAAATACAACAAAAGCCACAGGCATACGGCACCCACAAAATGACACGGGGATTTGCAAAATGTTATCGCTGCGGCAGAGCAAACCATGACCAGAAGGACTGCTGGTCCAAGGACAAAATATGCAGGCAATGTGGAAAGATGGGACACATTGCACGAGTTTGCAGGTCTGGGAAGAAGACCAATGACAACAAAAAGGCTACTAAGGAACTGTACAGGAAAGTACAAAAGACAATGGACAGTAGTTCCGAAGACCAGATGAGCGATAGTGAATCCGGAAACAAGAGACTAAGCTGTCTCAAACTTCACAACGTAATCGCAAAAGAGGATCACCGAACCATTTGGGTGACCCTCACAATAGCAGGGTCCCAAGTCAAAATGGAATTGGATACAGGATCAGCTCTAACCATCATGAATCGACGAGACTACGAGTGGCTATTCTCACACATACCCTTGAGAGAGACATCCATTGTCTTGAGGACGTATACGGCGCAAAAAGTATACCCCAGAGGAAAAATAAGGGTGCCTGTCGAATACAACGGCAAGAAAATACGGAAATTGTATCTCTACATTCTGCAAGATGGTGGACCACCGTTATTGGGATGTGAATGGATCAGAAAGATAAGTTTAGACTGGCACTCCATTCAGGCACTGACGGTGGCTGGTAAAAAGGATGACGACGTCACTCCTGGATGATTGTCAACAATCTTAGCTGACGCCTAAGAGGTATTTCAACAAGAACTGGGAACTCTTAAAGGCGTAACCGCCTCGATAAAAATAGTGGAGAATGCAATTCCCAAGTTTTTCAAAGCAAGACCAGTACCATATGCAATTCGCCCAGCCATCGAGGCAGAGCTGGAGAAGGCAGGCGTGTTATCTAAGGTAGACTGGAGCGAGTGGGTGACACCCATCGTTCCTGTCATGAAGAAAACGTTAAACAATAAGTCTGAGGAGCCAAGGAAGGTTCGCATCTGTGGGGACTTCAAGGTGACGGTGAACCCAGTCCTTCACACAGTACAATATCCTCTTCCAAGGATAGAAGATATCTTCGCCTCACTATCTGGAGGGAAGCGTTTTACAAAAATTGACCTAGCACAAGCATATTTGCAGATGGAGGTTGAAGAATCCTCTAGGAAGTATCTCATGATAAACACTCACAAAGGTCTTTACCAGTATAATCGACTGGTATTCGGAGTAGCATCAGCTCCGGCGATATGGCAAAGAGCGATGGAACAAGTCCTGCAAGGGATTCCGGGGACTCAGTGTTACTTGGTAGACATCCTAGTGACAGGTGAAGATGACAGTAAACACCTTGCCAACCTAGAGCAGGTGCTCACTAGACTACGTGAACATGGGCTACGAGCCAATCGCCCTAAGTGCGAGTTTTTTAAGATACAGATATCGTATTGTGGCCACGTGATTGATGAAGAGGGGTTGCATAAGTCCCCTGACAAAATTGAAGCAGTAGTTAAGGCTCCAGTGCCTGAAAATGTGTCACAACTGAGGTCATTCCTCAGATTGGTGAATTACTACCATAAGTTTTTGCCGAATTTGTCCACAATTCTGCATCCACTGAATGCCCTACTACGAACGGGAGTAGCATGGAAATGGAGCGATGAATGTAAGCGGGCCTTTCAGATGAGTAAGGACCTAATCACTTCAAGAGAAGTATTGGCTAACTACAACCCATCACTACCGATAAGATTGGCGTGTGATGCGTCTCCCTACGGTGTTGGGGCGGTACTGTCACATAAATTCCTTGATGGTTCAGAGAGGCCGATAGCTTTTGCGTCACGCTCGTTAACTTCAGCCGAGCGTAACTACGCCCAGATTGACAGAGAGGCCCTCAGCCTGGTGTGGGGGGTGAAGAAGTTCAATCACTACCTGCACGGTCAGAAATTTACTCTACTAACTGATCATCAACCTCTCGTCTCCATTTTCAACCCTCAGAAGGGCGTACCGATAATGACGGCACAACGGCTACAGAGGTGGTCCCTTTTCCGAGGAGCACACCAATATGACATCGAGTACAAAGGAACTAAACAGCATGGGAATGCTGATGGATTGTCGCACCTACTGTTGCCAACGGTGGAAGAAGAACTGGCAGTGGATCCAGTGGAGTTATTCCACTCATCTATAGTCGAATGTCTCCCTGTGATGAATGGAAACATAGAAAAGGAAACACGAAATGACCCGACACTCTCCTGGGTCTATGATTTAACGGTGAAGGGATGGCCAGCACATGGCGAACCACTGCTGCCAGCATTCTCGCCGAGAAGAGAACAGCTGTCAGTGTGCAGAGGAACCTTGATGTGTGGATCCAGAGTAGTAATTCCACCCAAATTGAAGGATAGAGTGCTCAATGAGCATCATGAGGGTCATCTGGGAGGGGTAAAGATGAAGAACTTAGCCAGAGCGTTTGTGTGGTGGCCGGGAATCGATAGAGAAATCGAAGAGATGACCAAGAGCTGTACAGGATGCCAGAAGGTCCAAAACGCCCCACCACAAGCCCCTCTACATCCATGGGAGTGGCCCTCATCTCCATGGCAAAGGTGCACATTGATTTTGCTGGTCCCTTTATGGACTCGATGTTTTCAATTGCGGTGGATGCACATTCAAAGTGGCCAGAGGTAATAAAAATGTCCTCAAACACCACAGAAAAACTATCACAGTCTTACGAACCATATTCGCCAGGAATGGGCTGCCTGAACAGATTTGCTCTGACAATGGACCACAGTTTGTGTCTGAAGAGTTCCAGAGGTTCTTAAAGAACAATGGTGTTAAGCATTACACATCCGCCCCATATCATCCAGCCACTAATGGATTGGCCGAGAGGTTTGTTCAAACATTCAAGAAGGCTATCAAGGCAATATGTAATGAAGATATACCCCTACAACACAAGATGGATAACTTTTTGTTTGCCTACCGGAATGCGACACATGCGGTTACCAACCAAACTCCAGCCATGATGTTCTTCAATCGAAGACTACGATGCCGCTTGGATTTGGTTAAGCCAAACGTCCGAAGAGATGTGGAGAACAGGCAGTTTCAGAATATGAATGAAAGGCCGACCAGGAGTTTTAAGATAGGTCAACCAGTTTTGGCCCGGGACTACCGCACAGAGAAATGGCAGCCAGGAACGATCTGTACACGGCAAGGACCTCTAATGTATACCGTGGACGTTGGAGAGAGCATTGTAAGACGCCATGCTGACCAGATTCTAGAGTCACTGGAAAACGTCAACTCCACACCACGATCTGATACACTTGGCGATGAAACCGAAGTACCAATTGCATCTACCGCAGAATCGGTGATATTGGAAGCAGATGAACCAAACAACGACATTGATCCCGACGTAACCTTGCCAGAAGAACCTGATATCCCAAAGAGGCATTATCCAGACAGAATCAGGAAGCCTACTCAGAGACTGAACTTATAATTGCTTAACTTCAGCCAATGTATCTAGCAACCGTAATTGTAATTAGTTATTATTTAGTTGTTAAATGAATGTTATGTACTGTTTATCTAAACGGGGAGGAATTGTTGTGTATGTACCTTTAAGGGAATAACTGGTCTCAGACTGCAGTACCGGCAGTGACCACCCCTGTATAAAAGGCCCTAGCAGGCTTCTGTAGTTTCAGTTTCCAGGTTGTCTCCATTCAGTAAAGACTTGTTATAATCAACTCCCGCAGTCCGTGTCTCAATTATACACGGACATAATACCCCCCAGTCGCTCTCTCTCTTCTCCCCCCCAGTCGCTCTCTCTCTTCCCCCCCCCCCCAGTCATTCTCTCTCTCTCTTCCAACAAAACATGCCCTCAAAAAAGCCTCGGCGCCGCCGGGCACTCCAGCTAGTTGGAGATAAAATGAAACAAAGTTTTTCAGTTTGCAACACTGAAAGACACAAAATTATCATAAGAGGCCAGAGGTCAAATTCTACCCTATGAATCATTGCTACCATGAATTATTGAGCCGTGACAGAGAATGGATGGGGTGTGTGGAAGACAAGGTACTGCCTCAGTATAGCCAATAGGAATGTACAATATAACCCCGTCCGCTGACCTTGCTCTCAGTTCGATACTTTCCTGCTTTTAATATTGTGAGTGAGGGAGACAAAAGGAGTTTATTTTTCCATGCAGTTGCACCAGATGCCTGAAAATCCAGTCTAAACTTTAGCCATGCAAAGAAAACTCTCTTGTATACAATACATTCTGATCCACAACACACTCAGTCAAGAGGTCTCAGAGTGGGACTTGATGTACTCGGTGTAACCATTTGCCCAGCAGGGACTATTGAGAAAACCATAAATCACTGCTTCAATTTTAAAGCTCAATTTTCATCGCTGATTAATTGTTTTCTCTACCATGTCAGCAGCAAACCAACAAATTTTCAATGTGTTAAGCATCATGACTTAGTAAACAGTAATTAATAGAAGTAGACAAGTAGACTGAAGAGAATTCCTGTTATTGTTATTTGTAACTTATCAATCAAAGATGTGCTTAAAAGGTATGAAGTAACAGGCTTTCACTTCATTATGATGCAGTTTCCCACAGAAGAACCATTAAGAGGAACCAATTTCAACGTAAATGTTATAAAAAATAACTGTTTGCAGTATCTGCTACTCCAGCTTAGTGATTTTGCGTACACTGTTGATTACAAGGAGCTGTGAACACTTGGCTCTGAGCAATATACGTAAGAAGAATATGCTAGAATGCAGCTGCGCTAAAAGGTGACAGTTGGTCAGAACCTTGAAAACTGACATTGTCAAAAATATTGGGCCATAATTTGCTGTAGCTAGTCAACAAGGGGCATTCGCTGTTAGTTAGACTTCCCCTTGCCCGTTTAATCTCAATGATATTTTGTGCTGCAAGTTGTTGAAAGTGTGATGCATCTTGGACAACAACTTTTGGATTTCCGTGTTTAACCACATATCTGCCCTCACCTGAAGTGGTGCATAAATAATGGCGAGCGCCAATAGCTTACTGTCTCATCTGGAAGACAGTGCAGCACTCCCTCTGTACTGACCTGGCGTGTCAGCCTGTGCTCAAGTCTCTGGAGTGGGGCTTTATCCCACAATCTTCTGACCCAAAGGAGAGAGAGCTACCAACTTTTTTTTTATATTATACTTTATTGAACATTAAGAACACTTACAACATCATGATCATTACATTGTATGATACAAATCAATTCCACCGCTCTGCACAGCCATTCCACCACCACCTTTTAACTTCAAAACCTGAAGTTTAATTTGTCACCTGCAACATATATTAATCGATTGTACTTTAAAAATTGGTTGTAAAATACTGTCCTTAAATTCCTTTCTGAATAAAACATCCACAGAGCCTTATAATGATCTTTTAGCTTATATTTAAAATACTCTTTTAGATTGATTCTCCTCCCTTTAAAAAACAGAGCATTCCTTCTTTGCACAATCACGGAGCTAGCCAAACTGAACATTAAATTAATTGCCACTCCGCTAAACTCTGGCAGACTCTCCTGCAATCCCCATCTCAAAATTGAGTCCCACAGAATTCCCATTCTCGCTCTTCGGTCCCCACCCAGCAAAAAAGCTTCACACAACTGTTGAACATAGTACTTAAAGTCATTTAACTGCGGACATAACACCAGGAAATGGGACAGAGTCTCATCCTGTGTCCCACATGTTATGTTCATTAATAACTAGACATTCTTATTATGAACACAGCTAGCTTCTAAGCTAGTCACTTTATTTAGTATATGAGGACTTCAGTACATGAGGACTTCTACAGCATCATTCTAGAGGTTTCCATCTTGACTACTGCCTTGTGGGTAGCCTAGTGCCTCGTGGGAAATGTAGTCATATATATATATAGACATACAGCAATATACAGCTCTACACAGCTCTACGGCTCCACCTAGTGTCCACTCATGAATGACATGTTATTGATCATTACATCCCCCTTTCTTTGAGGTTAAACAAAATCAATATCAATCAACTTTCAAGAAACATGATAAAGATAATATCAGTAACACTTTTGTTAGTGCTGTATAAACATAAACATTTTCAAAACAGTCAACGCATTTTCAAAGCTTTACATTGTACTCAAAGATTAAGTCTATCAGGCTTTTTTACTTCACGTGTGCATCTTCTCAACATGGATAAGTCTGATGTGTCTTCATGAGATTGTTCTGGTGGTGATTGACAAGATGCAGTTGCGGCATTGTCATCGATCTGCTCTTGTATAGTCTCTTGTGTTTTTAGTGTGGAGCCCCAGATGATAATGTCATCAACATAGACCCGGACTCCTTCCAGACCTTCAATTTTGCTCTATGAAAGATTTCAGATGCAGATATTATCCCGAAAGGCATTCTGAGGAAACAATACCTGCCAAATGGTGTGTTGAAGGTACAGTATTTGGTGCTCTCTTCGTCCAGTTTTAGTTGCCAAAATCCTTGTGAGGCATCGAGCTTTGTAAAGTATCTGGCACCTGACATTTCACTGGTGATTTCTTCTCGCTTGGGAATCTGGTAGTGTTCACGTTTTATGTTTGCATTTAAGTCCTTTGGATCCATGCATATTCTTAGATCATTGTTCTTTTTCTTTACACATACCATGGAGTTAACCCAGTCTGTTGGCTCTTCGACTTTCCTGATGACTCCTAGTGTGGTCATTCTGTCCAGTTCATTCTTGAGCCGGTCATGCAGGGGTGCTGGAACTCTTTGTGGAGCATGTACCACTGGCTGAGCATCCTCCTTTAGCTGGACCTTGTAAGTGAATGGTAGAACTCCAAATCCTTTGAACACATCCTGGAAATTACTCACTACAGAATCCACTGAGTCATCTGGTCTGCTTATGGCACAGTTTATACGGTATACTCTCTTGACCAGTTCTAAGTCCTCACAAGCTTTGTCACCCAGTAGTGAATCAAGTCTTTCAGCCACAACAGAAAACATGAGATGATGCACTTTGTCTTTGACTGTCACTTTAAGTCTGCATACACCTAAGCTATCTATTTTCTGCCCATTATAGTCCTTCAGTAGTACTGACTTTTTCTGTATTTTGGGCTTTTCTTTCATGTTTTTAATGTCACTCATACTGATTAAGTTTGCTTTTGCCCCAGTGTCTAGTTTCAATGTAACTAATGCTCCATTTACCTGCAGTGGGATCATCCATTTGTCCTCTTTTACTGCATTAAATTTATGTTCAGCATTGTCCATATCTGAGGGCTGCACATTTTCTGTATCCTTTTTGATATTGTCACATGACACCATTCGTACAAAAAATGTCTCACTTAAATCAGTGTCCTCAATCACATTAACTCATTGCCCTTTCTTTGTTTTTACTTTTGAAAAGCATTGTTTGGCAAAGTGATTCTTTCCATGACATTTTGTGCACATTTTTCCAAACGCTGGGCATTGTTTTAACTGGTGTTTGTAACCACAGCGTTTACAATTAAAAATTCCTTCCTCCGATTGCTTTTCATTTCTGTTCTGCCCATGTTGCTTCCCCTTGTAGAACACAGCACCGACAGCAGCACTTACTACAATCGCATCATTATTGATTTCACTGAAAGTCTTCACGTGCTGTCGAGCTAGCTCACTGGCTTGGCATATATTCACAGCATTTTCCAATGTTAGTTTGGTTTCTCTCAACAGACGTTCCCTGACTTTTTTATCATGAATACCAAACACAATCTGGTCACGAATCATGGATGCTTTCAGCTCAGAGAAATTACATGTCTGTGCTTTCAGTTTCAGATCAGTCACAAAGCTATCAAAAGTCTCATTTTGCCACTGTGTCCTCGAACGGAACACGTATCTTTCATAGGTTTCATTCTTTTTGGGAGAGCAATGTGTATCAAATTTCTTTAGCACATCGTCTAAATTTTCTCTGTTCTCCTCTGGATTAAATACAAATGTATTAAATACCTCTATCACCTGTGGGCCTGCAACCGTGAGCAGCAACGCTATTTTCCTTGTGTCTGGCTTCGTACCGTACCTGAAGGCAGCAATGTAGAGTTTGAATTGTTGTTTAAAAGTCTGCCAATTGTAGTCGACATTTCCTGTGAGTTTCAAACGCTCTGGTGGCTTCAAATTCTCCATGTCGCTTTTCACAATTTTCAGCAGATCTTCACCAATCCTGGTACCATGTTATGTTCATTAATAACTAGACATTCTTATTATGAACACAGCTAGCTTCTAAGCTAGTCACTTTATTTAGTATATGAGGACTTCAGTACATGAGGACGTCTACAGCATCATGCTAGAGGTTTCCATCTTGACTACTGCCTTGTGGGTAGCCTAGTGCCTCGTGGGTGATGTAGTCATATATATATATATATAGACATACAGCAATATACAGCTCTACACAGCTCTACGGCTCCACCTAGTGTCCACTCATGAATGACATGTTATTGATCATTACACCACACATTGGGCAAGTTGCCGCCTCCACTCGTCCAATCTTGCACAAGACCGTCATGGTAAAAATCCGGTTATGAGCCAATTTGAAGTCCAGTTCAATCCATTCTGGGCATTTAAAATTCACCCACACTCCCTTCCAAATCCTGTTGAAGTCCAGCTGTGGGTATATACTCTACCAAAACTCCTGACCAGCAGGTGTCGTGAATCTCCATTCTCTGAATACCTCATCGAAATCTCGAATATTACAGTTGTCAAATTGGACCAACTCTCCCCCTTTCTCCAGTACAAAGCTTGGAAAAGCAGGACGCATTTTACTTCCTTTGGAGATTTCCGCATTTATTTCTTCCATCCAATCCTGTGGGATTGCCCTCACAATCTTCTCATACATGATTCCTATTGCTTTTCCTTCTACCTCCTGATCCTCCTCCCACACCATGTCCCTCACTATCACTTCCGGCAACCAACCTGGAATCACCTCGTATAATACATCTTTCACAGATATAATCCCAGCTTTTATAAAAGCTTGATTAAATAAAACCTCTCCTTCGATGTTGACCCACCTATTCAAAAATAAGGGCTGTTATAAAAATTGCTCAGCCCCCTTGGGCATAAACTGCAAACTTTTTAAAAATTGAGCCCAAGTTTCTACAACCTCCTTATAAAATCTAGGGAGAAGTTTAATCGATTTCAATAACATATTATTGTATTCCATATACAATACCCCCTGCCCTCCTACCCCACTTCGTTTTAAAAAATGCTCAAAACAACTCTTCCAAAAACTTGTATTTGACTTCTGAAGAAATCTCTTCACCCATTTGATTCTAAAGGATTTTTTCTTCAATCAATATCTGGGAAATTGAGTCCTCCCTGATTTCTCCGTCCAATGATGGTATTGTAAGCCACCAAGGCTGGTTTCCCTTCCCATAAAAACCTCACACAAGCCTCTCGGATGGACTTTTCTGCCCACTCAGGAATATCCTCCACCGTCAATAAGTGCCATAGCTTAGATAGCAGGAGAGCAGACACCACTGTCACTCTTCCTTGCACTTTCAACCACCTTCTTTCCCACCTTCCCAAAATCTTTTTAATTTTCATAACCTTCGGTTCCCAATTTAATCGATCCACTTCTTCCCTATCTTTCTTGCACCCCATATGCACCCCCAGAACTTCCAAAACCTCCACCACCTTAAAGGGACATACCCCCAACCATTCCCCCCTACCCCTCCCTGTAACCAGGCATTGGGACTTACTATAATTCACTCTGGCACCTGAAGCTCTACAATATTCCTCCACTGCCTCCATAGCTTTCCTCACTGACTCTCCATTTCTCAATGTTAAGGTTGTGTCATCTGCATATTGGTGTATCACTGACACCAGCCCAGAACTGGGTACCACAATCCCAACTACACCTTGTTTCTTTTGCATCATGTAACCTAATGGTTCTGCTACCAATGTGTACAGCAATGGGGACAGGGGACAACCCTGTCTCACTGATCTCTGTATTGGAAAATACTTAGATAAAAAACCATTACATTTAATACAGCTAAATATGTTTGAATAAAAAATCCTTATCCACTGAATAAAATTTTCCTTGAAACCAAATGCTTCCAAAACCTTCAATAAAAACTCATGAGAGACCCTATCAAAGGCTTTCTCTTGATCTATCTTTAATACATAAGCCCCCCTCCCACTCTCTTCCATGAGCTCTATCGCATCTCGGATTGAGACCACAGAGTCTGCGATGTCCCGGCCTATGGCTCCATAGGACTGAGAGGGCCAAACTATCTCCAGGACCCGGGTTCGAATCCGGCCTCGGGTGACTGTCTGTGTGGAGTTTGCACATTCTCCCCGTGTTTGCGTGGGTTTTCTCCGGGTGCTCCGGTTTCCTCCCACAGTCCAAAGATGTGCGGGTTAGGTTGATTGGCTATGATAAATTGACCCTTAGTGGTAGGGGGATTAAATACGTGGGGTTACGGGGATAGGGTGGGATATGTGTTGGTGTAGGGGTTACGGGGATCGGGTGGGATATGTGTCGGTGCAGGCTCGATGGGCCGAAATGGCCTCTATCTGCACTGGGGTTTCTGTGATCTGTGATCTGTGATCTGAACCCTCGCCAAGATCTTATAATCCACATTTAATAGTGTGATGGGCCTCCAATTCTTCAGATCCCGTCTATCCCCTTTATTTTTATAAGCTAAGCTTATGATACCTCTCCTCATAGATGGGGCCAGGCTTCCCTCAATATTAATTTCCTTAAAAACTTCTAAGAGCAATGGACTTAAAATCTCGAAAAATTCCTTTAAAAATTCTGCACTTAGTCCATCGGACCCTGGGCTTTTCCCCCCCTTCATTCCACTTATTGCTATTTATATTTCCGCTAATCCTACTTCTTTATCACACATGCTTCTCTCATCCTCCTTTAAACCCTTTTCAATAAAAGCAGTAACCTTCTCCATCTCCAAATTGGAAATGTCTTCTTTTGTATATAGCTCTTGATAAAAGCTGCTAGCCGCCTCCAAAATCTCCTCACTTTCATGAATGATCTTCTCCCCAACCTTCAACTCTTCAATTAACGATAATCTCTGTCGCAGCTTCTCTTGCTCCAGAAAATATCTATTGCATCTTTCGCCCTCCAATGCATCTCTAGCCTTTGCACGGAGAATGGCCCCCTTCCATTTTTCAGCTTGCAATAATTCCCACTCTTCCTTTAGCACCCGGAACTTAGTCTCAGCTCCCTTATCCCCTCCGTCAACTGCTTTACAGACATCCATAAACCTTTAGTTTATATTTTCTTCTCGATGCCGGTTAGCTGCCGCCCTCTTTTGCCCATAACGTACCGAAAAAACTTTTACCTCATATTTGAAATTGTCCCACCAAACTCTTCTTTTTTTCAAGAACAAAAGTTCCTTCCGAGCATTCTTTATTATATTTATAATCCCTTCTTTATAAGCACCTTCTTTCAGGTATTGATTGTTTAAAATCCACACCCCTGAACCGATCTTAACTCTGCTGTTCCTAATTCTAAGAACCAAAGCCGAGTGTTCACTAAAAAATACTTTTTTATAATAAATCTCCATCACCTCCGAACTTAACCCTCCCCGCATTAAAACAAAATCTATTCGGCTCTGTTTTAAAACATCACCCACCCAACCTGCTCTGGAGAATTCCCTTTTTATGGGGTTCCGGTCCCTCCATAAGTCTCTCAAATTTAAATTTGCCATCATTTTTACAATCATCCCTCTGGAGTTATGGGCCTAGAAATTCATTGACGCCACTTTTGGGGAGCTAAAGTGGGGCGTCCGCTAAAGTTTGCGGCCGCCGCCAAATCTAGGCCACTTCTCCGATATTCATTAGCTTCGCCCTACTAGTTCGGGCGAGCACAAAAACTGCTGTTGGACGCCTCTCTTTGGGCGCTAAGCCGGAAGTGGTGATCGATAGCGCCGAGGCCGGGCGCAGCGCAGGTGCGGCCATCTCGTGACTGACAGCAGACACCCTGGCGCCGGCCAGCTCTTAAGGGGGAAGGGTCGACTGTGTCTGCTGCCACACCCTGGATAGTGGAGCCCTCCAGCTAGGCCTGAACACTGCTGCTGGACCCAAATAGCGCCTGAAGACATGGAGAAGGCCCGTCAACGTGCGCAGCGCTTCTCAGAGCGTGATCTGAGTGTGCTGCTTGCTGCTGTGGAGAAGTGGCGCCATGTTTTGTACCCGGACAATGGCAAGAAGGCGACGGTCCGCGTCTACAGGAGAGCCTGGAGGCATGTCGCCAGCAAGCTGTCAGCCAACAGCGACGTCCCCAGGACCGGTGCCCTATGCCGCAAAAAGTTAAATGACCTCACACGCATTGTCAGGGTGAGTACCCTTTCCAATGACCTCCTCATCCTTGCATGTGCACCTCACATTATGGGCAAAGGGACCTGAAAGCTTTAATGGCCAGCCTTCATCCAGCAGCTATGGCACAGGCATGAGCATCAATTGCACATTCTGCACTGAACACACTGGCCAAGCTATTCCACCATGGGAGGCAGTGCACACCAGATCATGGCGACACACTGGCCAGGCTATTCCACCATGGGAGGCAGTGCACACCAGATCATGGCGACACACTGGCCAGGCTATTCCACTATGGGAGGCAGTGCACACCAGATCATGGCGACACACTGGCCAGGCTATTCCACCATGGGAGGCAGTGCACAGCAGATCATGGCGACACACTGGCCAGGCTATTCCACCATGGGAGGCAGTGCACAGCAGATCATGGCGACACACTGGCCAGGCTATTCCACCATGGGAGGCAGTGCACACAAGATCACGGCGACACACTGTACTTAGAGGCCGTCCTTTCTCTTGCAGGCCAAGCAGGCAAATAATCGCAAGAGCCAGACTGCGACCGGGGGAGGACGACCCCATATCCAGCCACTCACCGACCTGCAACATCGCGTGGAGTGCCTCATGGGTGGCCGGGTGATTGGGCCCGTTGCATGTGGAGATGCCGACCCTGTTCTGGGAAGCAATGGTAAGGACATCACCTTTTGCACCTCTCTCATCCCACTTGCGCATCAGATCTACATCCTTTGCCACTGTCCGACCAATGCGCTGAATGCCACCACTCATGCATCCCGCACTGACGCCCTCTCCTCACTCTAAAGCTACTCTTGTGCCTTCCTGCTTTCAGATGGTCAAGAGGAGGTCCCTCAACTTGCCAGTGACAGACCCTCCGAGGAGGAGCAGGAGGAGGAGCAAGAGGAAGGCGGCCCATCAGGGGAACCCTCAGCCGCGGCCACCCAGGCCAATGTAGGGGACACGTCTTCCCTGGAGGGCAGCGTGGCGGAAGTGTCGAAGGGGAGGGGAGCTCCTGGGACCTGCGTGCTGCAGAAAGGCGGGAGGGGGGTGGAAGCTCGGCGGCCTTCTCCCCAGAGGGGGGATGCGTCGGAGGGGAGTCCAATTGCTGGGCCCAGCGGCCTCCAGCAATGCAAGAAGGGACGGCCAGCTCGGCGGCCTTCTCCCCAGACGGAGAGTCCGGCCTCCAGTCAGGAGATGCTCTTCGTCGAGGAGATGGAACGCCTCGAAGACTTGTCCGCGGACTCGGAGCGCCGGCACACGGAGCTCATGGCGGCAGTGGCACGGTTGCCTGAGTCCATCGATTCCCTCTCTCGGAGTGTGGCTGAATTCGGGCCCTTAGAGGCCACCAGTCGGGCGGAATACCGGGCAGATCTTTCAGCGACTGGCCAGGTGATTAGTGGTGCCGTCCAGTCACTGGCTGCTCTGCTGCGGTCAGTGAACAGGTCAACACGGGCACTCACTGCTGCCACACTCGCTGTGTCAGCCAGGCATCGCCAGGGCACCCGGCGCGCTGCAGCAGCACATCGGTCTGTCCCTCGGCAGATTGGTGCGCATGCTGCAGTGCTGGCCCGGGCGAGTGCCAGCGTCTCAGGCGACCAGCGAGCGCCTGCCATCCGCCAGCTTGCCGCCATTCCTCCAGCCACCACTGCCACTCCCCCAGTGGAGCTGCCAGGAGCTGCTGCAGCGACTGATGCTGGCCAGCCACAGCTGCAGCAATCAACAGCCGGCTGCTCGACGCCCAGACCTCGACTAGGCCGACCCCCAAGGGCATCTGCCGTCACGACATGTGCCCCTCAGGAGCCTGCCCCCAGCCTTGCAGCAGCCAATGGCCTTACTTTGAGGCGGAGCAGCAGGGCGGGCAGGGGCCACCCAAAGATGGCCAAGGCATCGCCCTAGCGGGCCAAATAGTCGAATGTGTGGCCATTTGTGTTTGTTTCTTGAGGCCGAGAATTGGATGTTTGTTTTTTGAAGGCCGATGATGTGATGTTTGTTTTGGACGAAGGCCGAGAATGACGGCCATTTTAGTTGCCCTATTTTGTTAATCCTCCCCAGGTTGTGGGAGCGAGTAACGTGTTTGAGTGTTTTTTGGGGGTTTCCTCTGTTTTTGGTTTTCATGTGGGAAGGGCCCAGAGTTTGTACAATAAAGCATTTTATTTATTCACATTGTCCATGTTTGATCTTTGAAGTGTTTGTTGCCTTAACCGGCTGAGGGCTTGCGGAGCGGCTGCAATCATGTTCTATCATTGGCACAAGCCATTCCCTGACAGGGGGCCTAGAAGTGACGTTCAATAAGCCGACGACGGGCGGCCCTTGGACCTTGTGCGTCCCTCCTGGGCTGGTACTCCTCATCCTCGTCGTCCTCATGCTCCTCCTGCTCCTCCTCCTGAGGTGGTGGTCCAACGTGAGGTGGCAGTGCCTGAGTCCTGCGGATAGCCAGGTTGTGCAGCATGCAGCAAACGACGACGAATTGTGAGACTCGATCCTGCGACTACTGGAGGGCTCCCCCGGAGCGGTCGAGACAGCGGAACCGTTGCTTGAGCACGCCGATTGTTTGTTCTATGAGGCTCCTCGTCGCTTGATGGCTCTCGTTGTATGCCTCTTCAGCAGGGGTCGTGGGCGCGCGGAGCGGGGTCATGAGCCAGGTACACAAAGGATAGCCTTTGTCCCCGATAAGCCATCCTCTTGGGGGAGGCTGTGCCTGGAACATGTCAGCCACAGTTGTCTGTCGCAGGATAAAGGCATCGTGGCTGCTGCCTGGAAAGCGGGCATCGACAGCTAGGATGCGCTGCCTGTGGTCACACACCAGCTGTACATTGAGGGAATGGTAGCCCTTCCGGTTGCGGTAATCCTCGGCATGCTCAAGAGGTGCCCGCAAAGCCACATGTGTGCAGTCAATGGCGTCCTGCACCATGGGGAAGCCCGCTATTCTTGCAAACCCCACTGCACGCTGCTGCTGCTTGTCCAGGGTCATGGGGAAGGAGATGAATTGATGTCTCCTTCTGAAAAGGGCTTTGGTCACCTGGCGGATGCAGCAATGCACGGCGAACTGGGAGATGTTAGCGATGTCACCAGTAATGGATTGGAAGGAGCCGGAGGCATAGAAGTTGAGAGCCACCGTCACCTTCACTGCCACCGACAGAGACGTCCTGCGCATCAGCTGTGGCTGCAGATCTCTCTGAAGCAGCCGGCAGATGTCTGTAACCACCTCCCTTCGGAATCGCAGCCTCCTAACACACATCGCGGCAGACATGGTCAGATAGGAGGTCTGCTGGCGGTATACCCTGCGTGGGTAAGGCCTCAGTTGGCGACGCCTGTTGCCCCCTCTGCGTCTAGCCAGGGCTGCCACTCTCTCACGGCGTCTGTAAGCCCTTCTGGCATAAGGCTGAAATTCAGCGTTGCCACCCAATGCAGCCCCCATTATATGCTGGCAAACACTGAGCTCTGAATGAAGGCTAAGATAATTGGTCAGCTCTGGCCTGAGCCAAAAATACCTGTCCAAGTGTTGGTCCAAAGCAGTAAACTCTCCTCCTTGGTCTCTGTCCAAAAAACCGTTGCACAAGAGTGAATGCTGCAAAATGGCTGGCCTTTATACTGCTGGGTAAGTGCCCTTTAATTAGCGCTCCCCCGGGCCTGGCTGGCCTGTGTACCGTTCCACTTCACAGTCGCTCGGGACGCCCGGCGCACAATGGGCCGGCGCGAGTGAAGTTCCGGTTTGGGGCGCACAAAGGGCGTTGCACTATTAAATGACGTCATGATCTGCGCGCGCAGCAGGGCGCGCGCTAAGACTTTGCGCCGGCGCTAAATGTGTCCTGAAGTTGGGGAGAGGCGCAGATCACGCTGCGCCCGGGCGATAAGCGCCTAGCGCTCGAGATCTACTCCCCCTAAGGCGCTAACGGCTGGCGCGCCCAACTGAATTTCTAGGCCATGATCTTTAAAGGTCATCTGGGCTGAAATGTCCATCCAAAATAAAAATACATTAAAATCCCCCACTATACAAGGATTTTCCACCTCTGCCACTTCAGTGAATAACCCCCGAAAAAACTCGCGACACTTGCAATGGTCGTTCGGTGCATAGATATTGAAGAGATCACAATTAAATCCCTCCAATTTTACCCTTAGCCGTAAAAATCTCCCCTCAGTGTCCTTGTCCACCAAGGCAACGTTCTCTTCTATGGACGGACTCACCAAAACATCCACCCCTCTACGGTTATTGTTTTCACAACTTGCAAACACCTCTCCCTTCCAAACCTTCTGAACTCTTTCTAGAATATCCTCATCCCAAAAGGTTTCTTGCAGACACAAGTCCATGCCTTTAAAACCCTGCAACAACTGCTGCAATTTCTTCTCACCCCTCAGTCCGTTCACATTTTTCGAGACCAATGTAATCATGGCTCCAAAGAAGGGAAGTATGCCCAATAATCTCCCCATCATTTAATCTCTGGCTCCTCCCTCCTCTCATGCTCCTTCTCAACTTTTCAGGCAGCTGTTGCTTTTTCCTGCAGCCTCCGGCTCTTTTTCACCTCCTGTTTGACCCCACCCCGCTGTTTCAGCCTCTTCCTTGCCTTAAGTTTGGACCCAGGAGCTGCCCTTTCTCCCACCTTCTGCCCCTCACTAACCTTTCCCTTTCCACATGATGCCACCCCACCCCCGACTTCCATGTCTCTGTCCCCCTCTAATTCCTCACACTCAAGCTCTTCTGCAGTCCCCTGTGCCTGCTCCCCATCAGATACATAATCCTGCTCCCTGTCAGATACTTCATCTCCCATAGAGAGTCTTCCTGCTATCGCAGTTTCTCCCACTGTGCCGCCCCCTTCGACCACATCTCCACCTCTGACCCTTGCACCTTGTTCTCTCAC
This sequence comes from Somniosus microcephalus, assembly GCF_052327205.1. Classification (NCBI taxonomy): domain Eukaryota; kingdom Metazoa; phylum Chordata; class Chondrichthyes; order Squaliformes; family Somniosidae; genus Somniosus; species Somniosus microcephalus. The sequence continues at coordinate 35,627,128 of NW_028225183.1, forward strand.
TCCATGGGACAATGGCGCACCTAAATTGTTCCCTTCTGACGGCTCTATCTCGCCGATCCCAACCTGCTGTCCCTTTAAGGCTCCTGCCTCTTGCAGCCTCCCCCCGCCCTGGCCCCTCCTGCTCACCAAAATATCCGACTCCCCGCCTCTCCCCGGGGCACTCACTTCCACCACACACCCTGCTCCTGCCTCCTCTCCCCCCGCAGATACCAGACTCCCCAGGGGGAGCCGAACTGCACTAAGGCTCGAGTCTGCACTTGACCCTCGCTGCCCGCTGCTGTCTTTGTTCCCCTCCACAGCCCTCGCCGTGTTTTCCGCCATCTCCATCTCGATCTCTGCTCCGCCATCCTCAGCCTCTTCCTGTGCTCCTTTTTCCTTCATTTTACTGGCTGTGTCCTCCGACTGCACCGCACCTCCGGCCGTTCCACACTCCTCTCCCGCTCCTTCTCCCATCTCCTCATCACTCATTTTGCTCCCTTCTGCCACACACTCACAGCGGGTGGGGCCTTTACGACACACCCCACAGCTCTCCGCCTTGCAGCTCCACGCAATATGTCCTGACTCACCGCAATTGTAACAATACAAATCAGGGCAGTTTCTTACGAGATGGTCATGTCCCAGACAATAGTAACACACCTTTACTTGGTTATCGTGCAGCACATGAAAGTACTGCACTCCTTCCAGTGTCTCAAACTTCATACTGTACGGCAAAGACCTTACCCCCTCTGGGAACCGCACCTTTACATACCGGGTTCCATCTGCTACCCGTGTTCCCGGATAGTACCTCCTCTTTATTTTGGAACAGATTTTAATGTCCCACGACTCCAACTTTTTGCTCAGCACTTCGTCCTCGATGTACACAGGCAAGTTCAAAAATGAAACCATCACCTCCTCTGAATATAGCAGAGTCACCTCCAAGAATTTCTCCCCAACTTTCAGACTGAGCAGCAGTTTTTCCACCTCCTCACGGCCACTGACCATCACCACAAATCCCACATTTGGTTTTGGTTGGCAGGCAAAACAGCTTCCCTCACCACAGTCCTCATGAACCGCCTGGATTATATCCCAGGCTCGAACCTTCTTATCTTCATATTGCACCACCACTGTATTTTCTTTACCAAACCTCCTGAGGTCCCGGCCCAAATCTTTGGGCCTTTTTTTTCCCTTTCCCACCACAGTTTCTTCCCTAATAAAATTCCTCTCGGGAATATTGTCCTCTGAGGGGCCCAGCACTCCGGACCCCTCAGCAGCCATCTGGCTGTTTTTTGTGGGCCAAAAAGGCCCTAAAACCTGAAAACAACACCCCAAAACTCTCCACCAACTTTTTACAAAACTCCCTCCAACACCCAGCTGCAATTAGGCAACCAGTCACACCTGGCTCACTCCTAGGCCCTCCCACCTAGAGAGTGCGACCCACTGAGCCATGGCTGACATTACACAGTTACATGTCTAAAGCATACAGTTCATTAATATAGTTATGTTCTTGATTGAAAACTTCTTAGAAATTAGTAAAAGATACTAGAGGTAAAAGTGATAATTATGAATTTGTTATTAAAGTCAACTATATAATGTGTTACAATAGCAAAATACTGCAGATGCTGGAAATCCGAAATAACAAAAGAAAATGCTGGAAAAACTCAGCAGGCCAGGCAACATCCGTGGAGAGAAATTAGAGTCGACGTTTCGGGTTGAAACCCTTTTTCAAAAAAGGGTTTCGACCCGAAAAAGGGTTTTGACCCAAAACGTCAACTCTAATTTCTCGCCATGGATGTTACATTGTTATAGTATCACATCGTTAAATGGAACTACTTTGGTATGGAACTACTTTGGTATGGCGTAGTTATATTGCTATGTGGCACACTGTGCATGGGCAGTGCACAGTGCAGCGTCGGACATCTTGTATCACTCCGCACCATGCGGCAGCACGGTAACAAAGCAAAAAATACAGCTGAGTAAAAGCACTAACTAAAAATGAACTAAAGTGTCTGTAATATATATAGTATAAGAACACAAGGAGACACAACATGGTGGCAGCGGTATAAGTGAGTACAAAATTGTGCTATACGAACTATGAATAAGACGAAAAGTGATTTTATTCGGTGATTGAGAGTGAATCGTATGGGAAACTAAAATGACGGCACTGACTGTGCAAATGCAACCCCTCATGAACTGGGAAGCCGACGATATAGTAGAAGCATTCCGCAAGTTCAAACAGAAATGTGAGCTTACATTCAAAAGCTTCCTGAAGGGTACTACCAACGAGGAAAAGGTTAGTTACATTCTGTTGTGGACAGGAGAAAAAGGTCTAGATTTGTATAATAGCTGGAGTTTGACTGAAGAGGAAAAGGAAAACCCTGCGACAATTTTTGATAAATTCAGCAACCATCTAGAGCCTAAATCCAATCACCGTATACACAGATACAAATTCCAGAGTCTAAGACAGGAACCCGGTGAAACAGCTGACAATTTCCTGACAAGGCTGAGAAATGAAGCCAGCAAGTGTAAATTTAAGGAAATGGAGGAAAGGCTTGTGGACCAGCTAATATGGGGGTCAGCACATGTAGAGGTACAAAAAGCCCTGATAGGAAAAGAAAAGCTCAGAATAACAGAGGCTATAGATACTGCGAGAGCTCATGAAGCCATGAAGCAGCAAATGAAAACGCTGATTTCTCAAACGACTGACATGCGGACGGCTTCTGAGACGGACAACAGAGTGGATACAGTGAGAGAAAAGTACAACACACAAAGACATGCACACGACAACGGGGGAAACATGTGCAGAATTTGTGGAAGACCGCACGATTACACAGACAAGAGGAAATGTCCAGCATATGGAAAAAGCTGCAATGCATGTGGCAAACTAAACCACTGGGAAAAGAGGTGTAGAACGAAGAAAGAAGGAACATACGTCAAAAACAAAGGCGGACAGCAGAACCAGAGAAAGAAACACAATATCCATGCCATGGATGAGCAGGATGATGATGATGATCACGACAATGCACTAAACATCGAAACCATAAAGATACAGCTTCACGAGATGTCCAGAGCGGAAAATACTCCGAGGAGAGAATTGCACACCATCATCCAAAAACAAAGTCAAAGGTCAGCCCACAACCATCAACTTAAAGTTGAAGCTGCACACAGGGGCTCAGAGCAACATTCTCCCATTGAGACTGTACCAGCAGATCTTTCCCGAAAACCTGAGAGAAGATGGCTACCCAAAAAATGGTTGTTTAAAGGCAAGTAATGTCACGCTGACAGCATACGGGGGGAGTGAGATTGAACAACTCGGAATAACCTTTATCAAAGGGACACATAAAAGAAAGAACATCAACTGCATGTTCTATGTCACCGACACTGAGGGGCCAGCAATCCTGGGATTAAACAGCTGCGAGAAGTTGAGATTGACCTCAGTGCATCACGAGCTGACGAAAACGCCACTGAAGATAAACAGCAACAGCCCACTGGACAACCGCCCACAAATCAAGAGTAAAAAAGACTTGATAGACATGTATCCGGAATGTTTCGATGATACAGTGGGATGTTTCGGAGATTTCCAATACCATATCACCATCGATCCAAAGGTAAAGCCCGTTATCCATGCTCCACGAAAAGTACCCATCGAGCTGAAGACAAAGCTTGAAAGAGAGCTAAAGGAGATGGAAGAAAAGGGAGTGATCGTAAAGGTCACTGAACCCACAGACTGGGTAAACTCAATTGTGGTACGAGAAAAGCCAAACGGGCGTCTCAGAATATGTTTGGACCCCAAAGATCTAAACCAGGCGATAAAGACCACTATCCCACCCCAACGCTAGAGGAGATTACGCCATCACTGGCAGGAGCCAAGGTTTTCTCAAAACTAGATGCCAGAAATGGATATTGGAACGTGAAGTTGGATGAGGCATCAATAACACTGACAACATTCAACACACCATTTGGGCGTTACAAATTCCTGCGGCTACCATTCGGGCTAAAGGTCAGTCAAGATATCTTTCAACAGAAAAGAGACGAGACATACAGAGGCTGTGAAGGAGCTATAGGAATAGCTGATGATATTCAGATCTATGGAGCAGATGAAAGAGACCATGACATGCACCTACATGAGGCCATGGAGAGTACCAGGAAGGCTGGCATCAAGTTAAATGCAGATAAGTGCATAGTTAAAGTCAAGGAATGCCAATTCTTTGGTATGATTTATACACCAGAGGGAGTCAAGCCAAAGCCAGAGAAGATTGCGGCGATTGCTGAAATGAAACCACCCAAAGACAAGAAAGAGCTGAGGAGTTACCTCGGCTTGGTCCAATACATGAGTTCTTTCATCCCACACATGTCGGAACATACAACAAATCTCAGAGAGCTATTGAAAGAAGATGCTGAATACCAGTGGTCTGAATCACAGGAAAGGAATTTCAAACAATTAAAGAACTGTTGTGCAAAGAAACAAGTCTGTCATATTATGACAGAAGAAAACCAGTCACTCTGCAAGTAGACGCTTCTACCAGAGGACTAGGGGCAGCTCTGGTGCAGGAAGGAAAGCCGATAGCTTTCGCATCAAAGGCTTTGACGTCAGCCGAGACGAGATACGCCAACATAGAAAGAGAACTATTAGCAGTAGTGTACGGATGCGAGAAATTCCATACATACCTATATGGCAGGCGATTTACAATAGAGAGTGACCATCGTCCACTAGAACAGATCTATAAGAAGAATCTGTACAAAGCGCCTGCAAGAATGCAAAGACTACTACTAAGGATCCAAAGCTATGACTTCACGCTTAAACATAAGCCAGGAAAGGAAATGGTGCTAGCAGATGCGTTGTCTCGATTGTCACCATATGAGAAACACGAGGTGGAGGGCCTAACAGTAAAAATCCACCACCTAGTGAATGTTACCCCTACAAAACGCAGTCAAATCAGAGATGAGACTAGCAAAGATGAGGAGTAGCAACTACTCACACAAGTAATATAGGGGTGGCCAGAGAGAATCCAGCAGGTACAGGCGACAATTCGTCAATACTGGACGATTAAAGACGATATTGCAGTAGAAGGCAGTATTCTCCTTGCTGGATCGAGGATCATCGTGCCAAAGACGATGCAGACACAACTTCTCCATCTCATACATGAAGGCGACATGGGAATGGAAAAATGCAAGCTGAGAGCCAAATCAGCTGTATACTGGATAGGCATGTACAAAAATATCGAACAGATGGTCTCTGCATGTGGTATATGCCAGAAATACAGGAATGCACAACAGAAAGAGGAGATGATACCTAGTGAAATACCGTCAAGACCATGGCACACTGTTGGGGCAGATCTCCTCATGTGCAATCAAGAATGGTATCTCATAGTGGCAGATTACTATTCCAAGTTTCTTTTTGTGAGAAGGATGAAAGACTTGAGAGCCACAACTGCCACCAGGATTGCAAAGAGCTTGTTCGCTGAACAAGGAATCCCGGAAAAGGTAATCTGTGACAATGGAACCCAGTTCACATCAAGTGAATTCAGAGCTCTGGCAGAAAAGTATGGGTTCAAAATAGTAACCTCATCCCCACATTTCCCAAGGGGACACGGGTTCATCGAAAGGCAGATCCAGACTGTCAAGAGAACTCTCATCAAAAGTAGTGAGATGGGGGAAGACCAAGACCTTGCCCTCCTATCACTCAGATCAACACCACTGAAAGCAGACATGAAATCACCTGCGGAATTGCTGAATGGGAGGAAGTTTAAGACTACACTACCAGCAAAAATACATCCTCCCCAGGACCAGGAGGACTTCAGACAAAAGCTGGCAGAAGCACAAATCGTAGGAAGCAAACATTTCGATAAACATGCAAAGACGCTACCAGAATTGCTGAATGGACAATCAGTGCATGTGCAAGACCCGGTGTTGAAAACCTGGAATCCAGCCAAGGTCATTGGAAAAGCTGATACTCCAAGATCCTACTTCGTAGAGACTGAACCTGGTAACCAATACAGATGGAACAGACTCCACATCAGACCTTCACCCGAACTGGATAAGCAGCAGACAACACCAGCTACCACAAGCAGTACACCAGAAACAAGCACTACAAATCAAACAACCACGAGCATGCACACTCCAACTCCAAAGGCAACAGCAACAACAACAACGAGAGCGGAACACACCAAAACACCGCAGAGAGGAATGGTCACCACCAAATCCACAAGATGGAGGGACAACATCCAACCACCTGAGCGATATCGTGAATAAAAAAAACTCACGATTCTTTGTAGTTGATAATAATAATAGTTTAGATATAATGGCCTAGAAATTCAGTGGGCTTTGCGCCCAGTTACCGCCCAAAGAGGGCTTCTGCGCCGGTCTGCAAACTTCGGGCGAACTTCATTGACGCGCTAATTGCAGCGGTAGCCGTTAGCGCTGCGCCACCACCGATGACGTCATCGGTGTGCGCAGCACCCCGGTACCGGCCCGACCCCCATCTTCAGTAGCGGCCGCCTCTTCCATGGCGGCCGCTAATAACATTCGGAGACCGGGTCCGTACAGCAGCCTTAGTGGGGCGCTTTAAGGTGGAGGTGCGGCCGGCCGCTTTTTCGGCGGCCGCCTCCCCGCACCTCCTTCCCCGGCCTCCTCCACCATCCCCCCCCCGCGGCATTGCCGCCTGGTTTCTGGGAGCCCGGCACTTCTCCGTTGTGCAGGGCTCTTTTGCCGGCACTCGCGATCGGGGCTCCGGCTGCTGCAGGCACCTCCCCCTTAAGAGAGGGAGGAAGGCCTGCAGTACCGCAGTCTGCCGCTCCGCTGCGGGTGGCGCTGCAGCCACTAGCGCGCCGATATTCAGTTTCAGCGCCCCAAGCGGGGGCGGCCACACCCTTGAACAGCGGCCGTCCTCGACTTTGGGCGCTGAAACTGAATATCGGCTGGGCGCGAGTGGCTCCGCGCCCAGCGGTAAATTCTGGCGGGGCTATAGCTAATTTCTAGGCCAATATTTGTTAATTTAAATTGTTAAATTTCATGTTTTAGTTTTTTGAGAAAGAGGGATGTTACATTGTTACAGTATCACATCGTTAAATGGAACTACTTTGGTATGGAACTACTTTGGTATGGCGTAGTTATATTGCTATGTGGCACACTGTGCACGGGCAGTGCACAGTGCAAAACCGGACATCTTGTATCATTCCGCACCATGCGGCAGCACTGTAACAAAGCAAAAAATACAGCTGAGTAAAAGCACTAACTAAAAATGAACTGAAGTGTCTGTAATATATATAGTACTAGCTGGAGTGCCCGGTGGTGCCGAGGGTTTTTTGAGGGCATGTTGTTGTTGGAAGAGAGAGAGAGAGCGACTGGGGGGAAGAGAGAGAGCGACTGGGGGGAAGAGAGAGAGCGACTGGGGGGAAGAGAGAGAGCGATTGGGGGGAAGAGAGAGAGCGACTGGGGGGAAGAGAGAGAGCGACTGGGGGAAGAGAGAGTGCGACTGGGGGGAAGAGAGAGAGCGACTGAGGGGAAGAGAGAGAGCTACTGGGGAGAAGAGAGAGAGCGACTGGGGGGAAGAGGGAGAACGACTGGGGGGAAGAGAGAGAGCGACTGGGGGAAGAGAGAGAGCGAGTCCGGGGAAGAGAGAGAGCGAGTAGGGGGAAGAGAGAGAGCGACTGGGGGAAGAGAGAGAGCGACTGGGGGGAAGAGAGAGAGCGACTGGGGGGAAGAGAGAGAGAGAGAGAGACTAGGGGGGAGAGAGAGAGACTGGGGGGAGAGAGAGCGAGAGAGACTGGGGGGAGAGAGAGAGACTGGGGGAAGAGAGAGAGAAAGAGAGAATGGGAGAGAGAGAGACAGAGAGAGAGGGAGAGAGAGAGAGGGAGAGAGAGACAGAGACAGAGGGGAGGAGAGAGTGAGGGAAGGAGGAAGAAACCGGGCAGCCCAGAAAAAAGGTGGCGTTGTTCGGGCCCACATTGAAGTGACACCATGATCAAAGATGGCGCTGTTCGGGCCCACATTGAAGTGCCGCCATGATCAAAGATGGCGGAGCGACTGGGGGGAAGAGAGAGAGCGACTGGGGGGAAGAGAGAGAGCGACTGGGGGGAAGAGAGAGAGCGACTGGGGGGAAGAGAGAGAGCAACTGGGGGGAAGAGACAGAGACTGGGGGGAGAGAGAGAGAGACGGGGGGAGAGAGAGAGAGAGACTGGGGGGAGAGAGAGAGAGACTGGGGGGGAAAGAGAGCGAGAGAGACGGGGGAGAGAGAGAGAGACGGGGAAGAGAGAGAGAAAGAGAGAGACAGAGAGTGAGAGACAGAGAGAGAGGGAGAGAGAGAGAGGGAGAGAGAGACAGAGACAGAGGGAAGGAGAGAGTGAGGGAAGGAGGAATTAACTGGGTAGCCCAGACTAAAGATGGCGTTGTTCGGGCCCAAATTGAAGTGACGATGTAAGGGGTTTTAGATCGCAGAGGTTTCTCTCTCTAGAGGCCTCTCTCTCTTGCACAGTAAAACCTTGAGTGGTTCGACCCACTCGCCCCTTAGATTCTGTACTCTGGACTTTGGGGCAGGAACTACAATGTAGAGAAAACACTTATAGACCAAGTTTGATGAAACGAAATGAAATTTTATTGCGCAAGGTAACACAAATCAAATACAAGCAAATAAGAGAGTACATGGGAGGGAAAAACACAAACAAATCATAATGACACAATACTAACTCAGGCAAATACAGGCATATTATACTCTACAAAATCATCATGAAATAGGGAAACACACAGAACATCGAGGAATAACAACTCATGTTAATTATACCCTTAAATATCCACCCCCTTAAACCTATCTAGATCTGATAATGGAGGGCCAGAAACATGCTCACCAATCCAACTAGGAAGTGCAAGGTTTTGAACCAGGTCTGCGTTTGATCCTTTCAGGCGTCCCGTCTCCACGTGGATCATGGAGCCCCAGCGAGCTGCGCCTCACCTCTCTCCTGAGGTGGGGGTCAGGGGCGGCTGGACACTGGCTGGCCTGGATGTTGGCGGGGTCGGGGATCGTCGGCTCAACCCCGGTCAGAGGAGCCTTAGGCTGGCCCCTATCATTTCTTCAGTTTTATTTTATCTCTTCTCCCGAGCCGGAGCAGGTCGATGGCCTCTCGTTTTGTCAACGGCCTGGGGTTGGTCGATGATCTCCCAATGTTTTACCCCGGGGCGGGACGCCGGCTCGAACGACCTTCTTGATGGCGGCTTAGTCTTCTTCTTCTTCCTCTCCGACGATGGAGAGGAGTCACGCTGATCTTCTCCCGAAGCGGCTCCTCTTTACCCAGCTCAAAAGCTGGACAAACCTGCAAGCTGGAAAGCTGAAGATAACCCAATTCCTACCCGTGTGTCTCCCAATTATACTTCTTTCCAGAAGCTCTTATCTCACGCCAAATCAGGTTAGTCTTTGTTTAACTTTTGGCGGGCTTGTTGCACAACGGGGTAGTTATTATATTTTAAACTGTTCTTGGATGGCCGGTAACGGGCCATCTCTGCTCTGGAATGACCTTCATTGTTTTTAATGTCCTTAACGGGTCCTTGATGCTCTTCTCATGAATATGAAACTGTTCCCTTTTGTCTGGGTCAACATTTAGATGGCCTTTATCTACAGGCTGATCTCGACTGGATCTGCATCCAATCTATATGTATATGTGGGTGTCTGGTTTTGTTCTCTCAGAAACGGCTTCCAGAACTTACTTTGGACTGAATCCACAAAGCTGCCTGAGGATTTGCAGGAACCATTTTAAAGTGTCCCAATAAGTTGATCACGGGGTCTGGTGGCCATTTTGTATGCCCCTTTTTCTTGGCTTCTTTTAAAATAGTCTTTAAAAATCATGGCCTCTTCTGCCATTCGACCCTTTATAATATAAAGTACAATTTTGCGAATCCTACACTCCCCCCTGATGATACTATAACTTGCTTGAAGTATCATAATTTTGGGTGAGCAAAATTTTCTGACCTTCCTTAATCTAACCATCCCCAGTATTTACCTATCTATGACCCCACGACACTTACATTTCCAATTTCAGAAAAAACCTAGTGTGCATTAAGCATCTATAGATGGCAATACCTTGGAGTTAAAATCTGTCAACTTACTTCCAGGCGTGGAGGGGGGCCTTATACCCCTACATCACCTGGTGCATACACACGGGCCTAGAAATTCAGTTGGGCACGGCAGCCGTTAGCGCCTTAGGGGGAGTACATCTCGAGCGCTAGGCGCTTATCGCCCGGGCGCAGCGCGATCTGCGCCTCTCCCCAACTTCAGGACACATTTAGCACCGGCGCAAAGTCTTAGCGCGTGCCCTGCTGCGCGCGCAGATCATGACGTCATTTAATAGTGCAACGCCCTTTGTGCGCCCCAAACCGGAACTTCACTCGCGCCGGCCCATTGTGCGCCGGGCGTCCCGAGCGACTGTGAAGTGGAACGGTACACAGGCCAGCCGGGCCCGGGGGAGCGCTAATTAAAGGGCACTTACCCAGCAGTATAAAGGCCAGCCATTTTGCAGCATTCACTCTTGTGCAACGGTTTTTTGGACAGAGACCAAGGAGGAGAGTTTACTGCTTTGGACCAACACTTGGACAGGTACTTTTGGCTCAGGCCAGAGCTTACCAATTATCTTAGCCTTCATTCAGAGCTCAGTGTTTGCCAGCATATAATGGGGGCTGCATTGGGTGGCAACGCTGAATTTCAGCCTTATGCCAGAAGGGCTTACAGACGCCGTGAGAGAGTGGCAGCCCTGGCTAGACGCAGAGGGGGCAACAGGCGTCGCCAACTGAGGCCTTACCCACGCAGGGTATACCGCCAGCAGACCTCCTATCTGACCATGTCTGCCGCGATGTGTGTTAGGAGGCTGCGATTCCGAAGGGAGGTGGTTACAGACATCTGCCGGCTGCTTCAGAGAGATCTGCAGCCACAGCTGATGCGCAGGACGTCTCTGTCGGTGGCAGTGAAGGTGACGGTGGCTCTCAACTTCTATGCCTCCGGCTCCTTCCAATCCGCTACTGGGGACATCGCTAACATCTCCCAGTTCGCCGTGCATTGCTGCATCCGCCAGGTGACCGAAGCTCTTTTCAGAAGGAGACATCAATTCATCTCCTTCCCCATGACCCTGGACAAGCAGCAACAACGTGCAGTGGGGTTTGCAAGAATAGCGGGCTTCCCCATGGCGCAGGGCGCCATTGACTGCACGCATGTGGCTTTGCGGGCACCTCTTGAGCATGCCGAGGATTACCGCAACCGGAAGGGCTACCATTCCCTCAATGTACAGCTGGTGTGTGACCACAGGCAGCGCATCCTAGCTGTCAATGCCCGCTTTCCAGGCAGCAGCCTCGATGCCTTTATCCTGCGACAGACAACTGTGGCTGACATGTTCCAGGCACAGCCTCCCCCAAGAGGATGGCTTATCGGGGACAAAGGCTATCCTTTGTGTACCTGGCTCATGACCCCGCTCCGCGCGCCCACGACCCCTGCTGAAGAGGCATACAACGAGAGCCATCAAGCGACGAGGAGCCTCATAGAACAAACAATCGGTGTGCTCAAGCAACGGTTCCGCTGTCTCGACCGCTCCGGGGGAGCCCTCCAGTAGTCGCAGGATCGAGTCTCACAATTCGTCGTCGTTTGCTGCATGCTGCACAACCTGGCTATCCGCAGGACTCAGGCACTGCCACCTCACGTTGGACCACCATCTCAGGAGGAGGAGCATGAGGACGACGAGGACGAGGAGTACCAGCCCAGGAGGGACGCACAAGGTCCAAGGGCCGCCCGTCGTCGGCTTATTGAACGTCACTTCTAGGCCCCCTGTCAGGGAATGGCTTGTGCCAATGATAGAACACGATTGCAGCCGCTCCGCAAGCCCTCAGCCGGTTAAGGCAACAAACACTTCAAAGATCAAACATGGACAATGTGAACAAATAAAATGCTTTATTGTACAAACTCTGGGCCCTTCCCACATGAAAACCAAAAACAGAGGAAACCCCCAAAAAACACTCAAACACATTACTCGCTCCCACAACCTGGGGAGGATTAACAAAATAGGGCAACTAAAATGGCCGTCATTCTCGGCCTTCGTCCAAAACAAACATCACATCATCGGCCTTCAAAAAACAAACATCCAATTCTCGGCCTCAAGAAACAAACACAAATGGCCACACATTCGACTATTTGGCCCGCTAGGGCGATGCCTTGGCCATCTTTGGGTGGTCCCTGCCCGCCCTGCTGCTCCACCTCAAAGTAAGGCCATTGGCTGCTGCAAGGCTGGGGGCAGGCTCCTGAGGGGCACATGTCGTGACGGCAGATGCCCTTGGGGGTCGGTTTAGTCGAGGTCTGGGCGTCGAGCGGCCGGCTGTTGATTGCTGCAGCTGTGGCTGGCCAGCATCAGTCGCTGCAGCAGCTCCTGGCAGCTCCACTGGGGGAGTGGCAGTGGTGGCTGGAGGAATGGCGGCAAGCTGGCGGATGGCAGGCGCTCGCTGGTCGCCTGAGACGCTGGCACACGCCCGGGCCAGCACTGCAGCATGCGCACCAATCTGCCGAGGGACAGACCGATGTGCTGCTGCAGCGCGCCGGGTGCCCTGGCGATGCCTGGCTGACACAGCGAGTGTGGCAGCAGTGAGTGCCCGTGTTGACCTGTTCACTGACTGCAGCAGAGCAGCCAGTGACTGGACGGTACCACTAATCACCTGGCCAGTCGCTGAAAGGTCTGCCCGGTATTCCGCCCGACTGGTGGCCTCTAAGGGCCCGAACTCGGCCACACTCCGAAAGAGGGAATCGATGGACTCAGGCAACCGTGCCACTGCCGCCATGAGCTCCGTGTGCCGGCGCTCCGAGTCCGCGGACAAGTCTTCGAGGCATTCCATCTCCTCGGCGAAGAGCATCTCCTGACTGGAGGCCGGACTCTCCGTCTGGGGAGAAGGCCGCCGAGCTGGCCGACCCTTCATACGTTGCTGGAGGCCGCTGGGCCCATCAATTGGACTCCCCTCCGACGCATCCCCCCTCTGGGGAGAAGGCCGCCGAGCTTCCACCCCCCTCCCGCCTTTCTGCAGCACGCAGGTCCCAGGAGCTCCCCTCCCCTTCGACACTTCCGCCACGCTGCCCTCCAGGGAAGACGTGTCCCCTACATTGGCCTGGGTGGCCGCGGCTGAGGGTTCCCCTGATGGGCCGCCTTCCTCTTGCTCCTCCTCCTGCTCCTCCTCGGAGGGTCTGTCACTGGCAAGTTGAGGGACCTCCTCTTGACCATCTGAAAGCAGGAAGGCACAAGAGTAGCTTTAGAGTGAGGAGAGGGCGTCAGTGCGGGATGCATGAGTGGTGGCATTCAGCGCATTGGTCGGACAGTGGCAAAGGATGTAGATCTGATGCGCAAGTGGGATGAGAGAGGTGCAAAAGGTGATGTCCTTACCATTGCTTCCCAGAACAGGGTCGGCATCTCCACATGCAACGGGCCCAATCACCCGGCCACCCATGAGGCGCTCCACGCGATGTTGCAGGTTGGTGAGTGGCTGGATATGGGGTCGTCCTCCCCCGGTCGCAGTCTGGCTCTTGCGATTATTCGCCAGCTTGGCCTGCAAGAGAAAGGACGGCCTCTAAGTACAGTGTGTCGCCGTGATCTTGTGTGCACTGCCTCCCATGGTGGAATAGCCTGGCCAGTGTGTCGCCATGATCTGCTGTGCACTGCCTCCCATGGTGGAATAGCCTGGCCAGTGTGTCGCCATGATCTGCTGTGCACTGCCTCCCATGGTGGAATAGCCTGGCCAGTGTGTCGCCATGATCTGGTGTGCACTGCCTCCCATGGTGGAATAGCCTGGCCAGTGTGTCGCCATGATCTGGTGTGCACTGCCTCCCATGGTGGAATAGCCTGGCCAGTGTGTCGCCATGATCTGGTGTGCACTGCCTCCCATGGTGGAATAGCTTGGCCAGTGTGTTCAGTGCAGAATGTGCAATTGATGCTCATGCCTGTGCCATAGCTGCTGGATGAAGGCTGGCCATTAGAGCTTTCAGGTCCCTTTGCCCATAATGTGAGGTGCACATGCAAGGATGAGGAGGTCATTGGAAAGGGTACTCACCCTGACAATGCGTGTGAGGTCATTTAACTTTTTGCGGCATAGGGCACCGGTCCTGGGGACGTCGCTGTTGGCTGACAGCTTGCTGGCGACATGCCTCCAGGCTCTCCTATAGACACGCCTCCAGGCTCTCCTGTAGACATGGACCGTCGCCTTCTTGCCATTGTCCGGGTACAAAACATGGCGCCTCTTCTCCACAGCAGCAAGCAGCACACTCAGATCACGCTCTGAGAAGCGCTGCGCACGTTGACGGGCCTTCTCCATGTCTTCAGGCGCTATTTGGGTCCAGCAGCAGTGTTCAGGCCTAGCTGGAGGGCTCCACTATCCAGGGCGTGGCAGCAGACACAGTCGACCCTTCCCCCTTAAGAGCTGGCCAGCGCCAGGGTGTCTGCTGTCAGTCACGAGATGGCCGCACCTGCGCTGCGCCCGGCCTCGGCGCTATCGATCACCACCTCCGGCTTAGCGCCCAAAGAGAGGCGTCCAACAGCAGTTTTAGCGCTCGCCCGAACTAGTAGGGCGAAGCTAATGAATATCGGAGAAGTGGCCTAGATTTGGCGGCGGCCGCAAACTTTAGCGGATGCCCCACTTTAGCGCCCCAAAAGTGGCGTCAATGAATTTCTAGGCCACTATCTTTTAATAATAACAACACATCTAATAAACTTCAATAAGAAAAAAAAATAAAGTACACACACGGAAATTAAAATGCACATGAATACATGTCAAAAATAATAGAGGAGGGAGGGAAAACTTTAACTTTATACAAAGCAGCAAAAATCTAAACGAGTGTCTCTTCTTCTACCCGCACATAATGCTCCCTCCATTCCACTCTATTCTCGTACTTTTACGAATGTTTGACCTTTTTACAGTGTACAAACAGTAAATAAACTACAATGATAACCTGGCACACTACAAGAATGTCGGAGGCTATCCTAATCCAAGAAGGGACTGCTATATTAGTGAACAGGTCCCACCACGGTGGGGTCACTATATCCAATATGTTTGCCCCTATCTGTAAAGTCTTCTGCTCCAGTGTATAGAAATGTTTCTGTGAAACAACAACGGCTTTTAATATCTTGGTGAGGTGTTCAGGGAGAGGGGGAATGATATATCCAAAATGTGCAATGAATCGCTGCAGATCGGTGAAATTCTCTTTAACAGTGATGTGAACAGTGGAAGGTTCAGGAATGGGGACAATTCGCTTTTGGGCCACTTGAACTTCTGCCCTGGGCTTGAAACAGAAGCTGCTGTCACTAACCGGACACCAACCGTGCTGTCCATGTTGGTAGTGGGGTGCTGCAGTGGTGACACAGTATGTCCCACCTCCGATATATGTCACCTGCGGGGGCACATGGCCTTGTGCCATTGCTCCATGGTGCAATTTATAGGCTTCGCGTCAGCAGTTCTGAACCCGCACTGTGGTTTTGAATGGGCATTCAAGTGCTGGGGACACAGGATGATGTGTGCTCCCCGGCTCCGGCACCCCAAGAGGTCGGTACCCGTCATTGCATGCTCCCATTGAATGACGTAAGGTGGGACCCCTGTGTAGCGAATGTGCGCACCCCCTGAATGACTCCAATGTTCTCCACCCTGTATACCGGGGCGGGTTTAGCTATCTTTCCCATCACCGGCATTCTTACCACTATACCCATAATGGTGTGGTTAGACCGTCCACAGTCCATTGGGACTGGGTAGGCCTCTGAAGCTAGTCTGAGCTGGCACGGACTCAATGCATTCTCAAAAGGGTGGAGGGCTGCGAGGTGCTTGTTGCTGATCCAGGAGGGGACTAAACCTTGTTTCAAATCCTCCAGGTTACTGCGGCCCTCGCCCAGTAACCACGCCCCGCACAGCACACAAGCTTCATTCTGCGCAGCCTGATCGGATGCGTTCCGATCCTCCCTGATGAGAGCATTTACCGTTTTGGCGTGTTTCTCCAGCTCAGCTATTATCTCTTTTAAGTGTAGTGTCATGGCCTGGTCCTCATGTAACTCAGAACCCACAACCTTGTTCTCGTCAGTCAGTATCATTCTTAACTGTGTTTTCAAACCATTGATTTGGGTTTGCAGCTCAACATCATCCAGTGTGTTGATGACGGAAGTTCCTGTATTAAAAGCTGTGAAAATATCATTTACTGCACCCCTTCTTTGTCTCCCTATCCTGTCCAAGACCTCATGTAGTGTGGTGTACAACTCGGCTCTGTCGACATTGGCAAAGTCGAATTTGTAAAACTGTTTAAACATGTGTGTTAACAGGACCTGGTATAATTGCTCCGTTTCCCTGGGGCACCACTCTGGCAACCGCACCTCGGTGAGGTTTAAAATCACCGAAGCCACCGCGTAGTGCACCCCTTGGTACAGCACCTGACCTGTGGGCACCAATACCAATCCATTCCCAGGTCCCTTTGTCGTGGTGGGGCACCCTTCCTTGAGGGCTTTAGCTACCGGAATTGTGGGCAGGGGCTTGTGGGGTCGGGTGATGAGCTCAGTGGCGTTTACTGGGATCTGAGAGTATGGGACTCCGCACGCCTGTGTGCTGATGTCCCACCTCATTCCTCGTCCAGCATCCTGCCACTGTCTTTGGAAAAAGATGGAGACGCCTGTGGGGCAAGCGTGTTCTGAACCCCACATACAGATGTAGAACCCCTCATCTGGTTCTCACCATTTGTCCCAACAGACACTCAACCCCCCATGAGTTCCCGTAATAGTCCGATGGGTGTTGTTACCCAGTCTCTCCCACTCAATTGTGGAGTTCTTCATGGTGCTGCTCAACTTGCGCAGCCACCACCAGCGATTCAAAGGTACCTGTCCGTGGCAAACAAGGCAAATCTTCTTCCCGGCGGTGACGCTGATCCTGGGTGCGATGACCCTCACCCTGGGGCACATCAGAGACATTTCTCTGTATGCAAACCCCGTCTGGCTGGAGTATTCAGTAGAGTTCGACCCCAGCCAGCCTGGCCATCTCCCTTCATGGAAGTATACGGCAGTCTCTTCAGCGTCCCGTGGGCCGGTTCCATCAGTCGCGACGGGGCCTCTGTTGCCAGAGCACCCGTAAATGGTGGAGTCCTTAGTGTGGCCCCGATAGGCCCAGCTCCATCCGATCAGCATGAACGTGACGAGGATCCCTCTCATCTTTCTCCTGGCTCCTGCAACAAATTAAACAATGCCGCCAGGCTCCCGAGAGATTCTGGCTTAGGTGAAGGCATGATCGGGTCTTTCGACCTCGATCCAAAATAGCACACATTCTGAGCAGATTTAAAAGTACTTATAACTCTTATAATTTTAATATTTACACCTTAAACTTAAAACTTAAACTTAACTTATGTACAGCGCCGCCCGTCCCCGGGCGGCTTGCCTAATCCCTGATTGGACTACAGCTCGCCGCTCCCTGCGGTGGGTCTGCAGTGACCTGTGGCTTGGGCTCCCCGCAGCCTTTTGCTGTCGATCGGGGACTGCGTTTTGTCAGGGATTTCTCAAGTCGGCGTTTACTGAGAACGGGGGAATCGGGCCAAGGTTTTACCGGCTGAGGCGTTCGAGTCGACCTGCGAAGAGGTACTTTGGGCATGGCTCCCTTAGCGAATGGACCTTCGGGTGGGACTTTAGCTCTCACAGCCCGTGGCTCTTCCACGACTGTGGGCTTCGGCTCCCTCCCCTCAGGCTCCGCCCCTTTGGGATTTGGGCAGGCTCCCTTGGCGAGTGGACCTTCGGGTGGGACTTTAGCACTCACAGCCCGTGGCTCTTCCACGACTGTGGGCTTCGGCTCCCTCCCCTCAGGCTCCGCCCCTTCGGGATTTGGTTCTGTGGCCGACAACTCCTCCTCACCTGTCCCTACAAGTGGAGGATCTCCGCCCCCAATTTCTACCTCCCCCACGCTTGAGTCGAGGGCGGGACCTCCGTCCTCCGACTCCACCTCCTCCAGAATCGTGTCGATGGCGGGGCCTTGTTGTTCGGGCTCCTCCTCGTCCGAGTCCCAGGCCATTGGGGAAGCCTCCCCACAGGTGGGCGGGGCAGCTTCTCCTTCCAAGCAGGCTACAACGCCAGCTTGTGTGGTCTGTGACTCACTGTATGCCTCAGGCTGAGGATCTTTACTCTCAGACCTGGTTTCAGGTGTTGGCTCCCTTACACCCGGTTTAAACAGTTTGCACTGCTTCATGCGAAACCATTTATTGCGCCGGGGCACCTTCACTGTGCGAGTGGTGAGGATTGGTGGATCTTGCACCGATTCCGGCCTATCCTCCTGGTCTACGGCTCTCTCGCCAGCGCAGAGGGTTAGACGCAAGAATTTCACTTCTCGCCGGCCGACCCGCGCCTTCGTTGGGTTTTCCTTGACACTCTCTATCCCTTTCACACTTGTACCCGCTCCCCAGAGACAATGATTTCTTAGGTCCACGTGGATCCTGTGGGCTACCAAGAAATCAGATCCAAGAGCCCCCGTTCCATCCCCCGCCTCCCACTTCATTAGTGTACACCTCCACGTGGTGCGGAGTGGTCCTAAATGAATGGAGAAGGGAAGGGAATGCGCGCCAGTCCGTTCCTCACCTGTGAAGCCTGATAGAAGGTATGGAATCGCGATGGATAGAGGTGAGGCCGTAGGGTCATCTGCATGCATCACGGTGCACGATTCTCCCGTATCCAGCAGATAGGTCCCTTTCACCTCCTCCACCTCCATCTCCACGAGGGGTCGTCTCCATACATCATATCACAGCGCACACAAGTAAACGGGCTGCGCCGGCTCTAGTCATGTGGGCACAGCGGTCGGGGTTTCGGGAGCGACAAGACAAGAGGTGACAGCTATCTTCCCCTGCAAAATCATCAGAGACCGCATTGTCTCTATGATTGATTCAATCGCAGCGGGATCCATAACTGCACCAGCTCCTTGTGCTGGGGCAGGAGCTACAGCTTGGGTTTGGGCTGGTGCTGGGGCGGCGGGCTGGGCTTGGGCTTGGGCTGCGGGAAATTTTCCCTTATTATCCTTCCACGGATTTCTACAGTCCTTGCGCCAATGTCCATCCTTCCCACACCCGTAGCAATTGAGCTTGGCTTGGACAGGACGATTCTCCTCCTGACGCCACTCCTTCTTGCTTGGGGCTGCGGGTTTTGCCTCATGCACCTTTCCCTTCTGGGGAGGTGTTTCCTGACCGCTACAATTCTTATACGCAACGTTGAGCTGGCAGAGCACTGTCTCCTCCGTGACACCGGGACCTTGGGGATCAAACCAAGATCTGGCTAGGGCCTGTATCTGCGGCAAGCTGTTGGTAACCAAGCAACGGAGCCAATGAACCCGCTGTTCGTCGTTCATTGCAACCTGTTCAGGCATACCCTGACAGCTGCGTCGATACACTGGCCACAGCCTTTCTGCGAAAATCCGTGGGGGTTCTCCAGATAGTTGCACGGTCCCTTCCACATGGTCGAACGGACTACCGTCGTCCACTCCCATTACTTCTAAGACTTCTTCCCTGAGATCCGTATACCCTTTCTGTCCCCTCTTACTCTCATCTGAGAGGCACTGAAGGATTGTGCAATCCAGGGAGAAAAGCAACAGTTTCACCTGTTCCTGTTCATCACAGTCATTAATGGCTACTGTTTCCTCTATCTCCCTGAAATGAATCGAGGGATCTCCCTTTACTGTGAGTCGTGCGAGGTGGCTCACCATGGACCTTAATTGCGGGGCAGCGTATGGCACCACGAGCTGCTTCTGGTGGGGTCCGACATCGCCATTGGCGGCGTTGGGACCGAACCTCTGGTGCCGAGCGGGACACATTGGTGCCGGTCCCGGCTTCGCTACCAGTGGCTGTTCTTCCTCACATTCCACCTCGGCTACCTCCTCTTTTACCGCCCCCTGTTTTTCCGGCCATGTCTCACTATAGCTCGGCTGTGCTGAGGGCTCGGTGGCTGGTACCACAACTACTTCAGCTGGAATCGGCTGTTTTGATTCCTTTAAAAAGACCATGTGACTGGCTTTCGGGCTGACGAGACACACCATGCCTTTTGCCTTAACCAGGGCCGTTCTTAGGTCCTCTATGGCCTTTGGGCAGGGGTCGTGGTCTGTGCTCTCAGACCCGTGCTCGAGGGCTAGCTTGTAAGCTGCCTTAACCTCCACTGCTCTCTCTTCCTGCGCCCTTAGCTGTTGTGCGAGGCGGGCGTTTTTCTCCCGTATCCTCGTTTCATTGATCTTTGCCTCAGTAACCTGGCACTCCAGGTACTCTATCCTAGCCTGATGTTGACTAGCTACCACTTGGCATTCCTGATTCAGCGCTTGAAGCGCTGTGATGAGTTTCACCGCCCCCCCCCATGGCCTTTTCCTCTATCTCTGCTGCCTGGGTTGTGATCCTGGCTGCCTGTGCTGCAACGACCCGGTCCAAGATCTGGACCTGCTTCTTGTAACACATCAGCCACACTGCCTTCTCCACTGACTTCTTATGCTCTTTGTTCTCTGTCCACCTGATGGCTGCGTCCACCAGATGCCCATCCAGTAAGAGATCGGAAATCCACTGCTTAGTGAGATTTACCTTGCCAAAGACATAATCCGCTATCCTCTCATCCATTGCATTTCGACCATTCAAACTTGGATCTATTACATTGCAATCCTGCTGCCAGAGTCCTGCCGCGGTCGCCATTATCTGTAAGGGGTTTTACATCGCAGAGGTTTCTCTCTCTAGAGGCCGCTCTCTCTTGCACAGTAAAACCTTGAGTGGTTCGACCCACTCGCCCCTTAGATTCTGTACTCTGGACTTTGGGGCAGGAACTACAATGTAGAGAAAACTCTTATAGACTAAGTTTGATGAAGCGAAATGACATTTTATTGCACAAGGTAACACAAATCAAATACAAGCAAATAAGAGAGTACATGGGAGGGAAAAACACAAACAAATCATAACGACACAATACTAACAAAGGCAAATACAGGCATATTATACTCTACAAAATCATCATGAAATAGGGAAACACACAGAACATCGAGGAATAACAACTCATGTTAATTATACCCTTAAATATCCACCCCCTTAAACCTATCTAGATCTGATTATGGAGGGCCAGAAACATGCTCACCAATCCAACTAGGAAGTGCAAGGTTTTGAACCAGGTCTGCGTTTGATCCTTTCAGGCGTCCCGTCTCCACGTGGATCATGGAGCCCCAGCGAGCTGCGCCTCACCTCTCTCCTGAGGTGGGGGTCAGGGGCGGCTGGACACTGGCTGGCCTGGATGTTGGCGGGGTCGGGGATCGTCGGCTCAACCCCGGTCAGAGGAGCCTTAGGCTGGCCCCTATCATTTCTTCAGTTTTATTTTATCTCTTCTCCCGAGCCGGAGCAGGTCGATGGCCTCTCGTTTTGTCAACGGCCTGGGGTTGGTCGATGATCTCCCAATGTTTTACCCCGGGGCAGGACGCCAGCTCGAATGACCTTCTTGATGGCGGCTTAGTCTTCTTCTTCTTCCTCTCCGACGATGGAGAGGAGTCACGCTGATCTTCTCCCGAAGCGGCTCCTCTTTACCCAGCTCAAAAGCTGGACAAACCTGCAAGCTGGAAAGCTGAAGATAACCCAATTCCTACCCGTGTGTCTCCCAATTATACTTCTTTCCAGAAGCTCTTATCTCACGCCAAATCAGGTTAGTCTTTGTTTAACTTTTGGCGGGCTTGTTGCACAACGGGGTAGTTATTATATTTTAAACTGTTCTTGGATGGCCGGTAACGGGCCATCTCTGCTCTGGAATGACCTTCATTGTTTTTAATGTCCTGGTGATGTCCTTAACGGGTCCTTGATGCTCTTCTCATGAATATGAAACTGTTCCCTTTTGTCTGGGTCAACATTTAGATGGCCTTTATCTACAGGCTGATCTCGACTGGATCTGCATCCAATCTATATGTATATGTGGGTGTCTGGTTTCGTTCTCTCAGAAACGGCTTCCAGAACTTACTTTGGGCTGAATCCACAAAGCTGTCTGAGGATTTGCAGGAACCATTTTAAAGTGTCCCAATAAGTTGATCACGGGGTCTGGCGGCCATTTTGTATGCCCCTTTTTCTGGGCTTCTTTTAAAATAGTCTTTAAAAATCATGGCCTCTTCTGCCATTCGACCCTTTATAATATAAAGTACAATTTTGCGAATCCTACAACGCCATGATCAAAGATGGCACTGTTCGGGCCCACATTGAAGTGCCGCCATGATCAAAGATGGTGTCACGAGGAAATTGTCGTGCCGCCAGGATCAAATATGGCACTGTTGTTTCCCCACATTGAAGTGCTGCCATGATCAAAGTTGACGGCGAGCGATCTGGTTGGTGCTGACTGGGAGTGTGTGAGAGAGAGAGAGTGAGAGAGAGAGAGAGAGTGGGCCGCTATGGACTGCCGCGGTCGCTCACCTGGTGGCTTTGGGTCGGGCTCTGGGGCGGGGCTGTTGACGCCACGGGGAAGTTTTGTGCGCGGCGGCTCCCGGCCCGGACCGCCGCAGCTGCTCACCTTCTGGCTTTGGTTTGGGCCACGGGGGGGAAGGAGAGAGAGAGCTGCCGCTCCTCTGGTCGATGTGTTGCGGGCCGACCCCTGATGAGTGCCCGATCAGCTGAGCCCGAGCCCCGCGGAAGTCACCTCCTGCTAGGCTCCCTCCCACCCCGCCAGCCTTTACAAAATGGCGGCGATGGCTACGCTCGGCCCAGTCCCACGCCACCAGCCTTTACCAAGGTGGCGGCGATCACGGGCGGGCCCAGCGGGAGGGGCGGTGCCTAGCTCGGGCGTGGCTGGCCAACAGACGCCCAGGCTTCGAGGCCTGCAAAAACGGCGAAAGGCAGGAAAATTATAGAGGTTAGAGAAAAGATTTACAAATTAATTAACTTTTT
This sequence comes from Somniosus microcephalus, assembly GCF_052327205.1. NCBI lineage: Eukaryota > Metazoa > Chordata > Chondrichthyes > Squaliformes > Somniosidae > Somniosus > Somniosus microcephalus. The sequence continues at coordinate 35,649,977 of NW_028225183.1, forward strand.
TTAGAAACAATATGTGTTTTAAAAGCAATTTTTTTTTTTGCTGGAAATCTAGATTTGAAAAGAAACATGCAGAAAGTGGGAAAAAGAAATGAAGAGTTTGGAATCAAGATGGCGGCCACTCACCTCAACTCAGAAGCATTAGGCCCGCCCACACATGCACCAATTGGTCAACCGTCAGGTCACTGAACTGTAGGATTGGTGAATCGTCACATCACTCGACTCTAGGATGGCCCGCCCACACACGCAATGAACCCGCCCCCGTGACACAGTGATTGGTCGACCGTCGGGTCGCTCGACTGTATGATTGGTCAATCTTCACGTCACTCGATGCTAATGAGTGGATAATGAGTGGAATTGTGAAGGTTTTTTGGATACCATCGGCACAACCTTTGTCTGATCAAAAAGTAAATATGCCTACGAGAGTCCCCTAATGATAAGCTTTCTTTTGATATAACATATGTGTAGGTACGCTCTATAACTTTTGATTGTATAGCCGGACAGACAGAAAGACAGACAGAGAGACAGCGAGACATACTGCTTTATTATATAACTAGCTCGGGGTGCACGGCGGTGCCGAGGCTTTTTTGAGGGCATGTTGTTGTTGGAAGAGAGAGAGAGAGCGACTGGGGGTGAAGAGAGAGAGCGACTGGGGGGGAAGAGAGAGAGCGACTGGGGGGGAAGAGAGAGAGCGACTGGGGGGGAAGAGAGAGAGCGACTGGGGGGTTAGAGAGAGAGCGACTGGGGGGGAAGAGAGAGAGCGATGGGGGGAAGAGAGAGAGCGACTGGGGGGGAAGAGAGAG
>NW_028225183.1:35651276-35682494 GCF_052327205.1 Somniosus microcephalus
GATGAGAGAGACGGGGGAGGAGAAGAGAGAGAAGGGGGGAGAAGAGAGAGATGGGGGGTGGGAGAAGAGAGAGACGGAAGGAGAAGAGAGAGTTGGGGGGGAGAAGAGAGAGAGACGGGGGGGGGAAAACAGAGAGACGGGGGGGAGAAGAGAGTGAGAGAGACTGGTGGAGTTAGTTGGGGATTATGCCTGAATAGGGGGGAAGGAACGCCTCAGGCCTGGCCCGATCGACCCCTGTGAAGGAAGGAAGGAAGAAGGGCGAAGGTCTCCCCTCCCTGTCCCCACCCCCCCTCACTCTTTCCCGCTCTCCCGTCTCTCCCTCCCTCCCTGCCCCTCTCCCTCAAATCTCCCTCGCCCCTCCTCTCCATCACTCCTCCCTCTCCTCACCCTCCCTCCCCATCCTCCGCCTCCATCCCCCTCTCTCTCTCCCTCCCCCTCTCCTCACTCCTCCCTCTCTCTCCCTCCCTCTCTCCCTCTCCCTCCCCCCTCTCCTCTGCCTCCCTCTCTCCTCTCCCCCTCTCTCCTCTCCCTCCCTGTCTCGCACCTCCCTCCCCCCTCTCCTCCCCCTCCCTTCCCCCCCTCTCCTCTCCCTCCCTCCCTCCCCCCTTTCCCTCCCTCCATCCCCCCTCTCCCTCCCTCCCTCCACTGTCCCTCACTCCCTCCCTCCCCCCTCCTCTCCTCTCCCTCCCCCCTCTCCCTCCCCCTCCCTCTCTCCCCCCTCTCCTCTCCCTAATGAGGAAATCTACATGATATAAGGGGTTAATTTCAAGTGCTTGTTGGGTAAAATTTTCAGACTTGACACTGGGCAAGTGTCGATGTGTAACTAGAGCCATTGCATGTACTCGGATTACAGCCAAGAACAGATGTCTGCCCACTCTAATGAGAATGTAGAAGTGAAATATTGAGCCCCAAGCGCCACAGACCACCAAATGCCCGTTGTTTCTTTAAATTCACGCAGCGAACCTGAAATTAAAATGCAAATAGCTGGGGAGACCTATGTCATTTTAGTAGATACAGGAGCAACCTTTTCGGAGTTAGGGAAAGGATATTCTGAAGGAATGCCTATTATGGGAAAAAGACCCCGATAGCTGGATTGGCTGGTATACTACAACGCTTGAATCAATCGACTCCCCTCACAGTAAAAGTAGAAGAATTTGAGGAAGAACACTCCTTTCTTTTATCAGGAGATGTCTCTATGAATTTAAGTGGAGGAGACTTGCTGTGCAAAATGAATGCTACAATCATTTGCTCCCCATCAGGAGTAACGGTAGAAATCCAAGTAGATAAGGCATATGCGTACCCCAGTAACAGAAATAAAACACACTGTTCTTTACGCATGGGAAATTGCTTACCCAAGTTTGAGTCCCAAACTTGTCACGTCTGTTAGGAGCATTGGGATTCGTTACAAGCTCCATAAAACAATACCAGGAATCCCTGAAACTATGGAAATGGCATCCAAAATTGCACTGCACGGCCTGCTATGACAAAACAGGACAAGATTATCAGCCGTTTTTAAAGGTAAAATACCTCCTAACTATTAGACTGCACAGCCCTATAAAGTTACAACTAATCCAGCTGCACCATTACCAAAAGGTCACAGTATCCATTGTCAGAGAAAGCAGAAAAAGGAATTGAGCCAGTGATGGAATCATTGTTACAACAGGGAGTTAACGCTGGATAGAATAAAGGTCGTTTGCAACACATCGTTGCCAAAAAACTAAAAGAGAAATGATGCCATTTTCTAGGAAAGACTGGCTATTGTAGACAATGATTATTGAACTATTCAGAAATAACCAGACCACTATTGGACATGAGCATGACAAATTTGGAAAATTTGCGGTTACCTGACTTCCTCGGGAACCCAGATTAAAAATGCACAAGTAGTGCAAAATCTTTTACTAGCTATTCAGAGACGTAAACAGATTGCAATTATTAAGTGCCAAGCACACACGGGGCATTTGGGACGAGGTTGCGCTTGGAAACGCTGCTGCAGATAGCGCTGCTAAGTCAGTAGCTATATAAAGTACTGAACGACAAGTTTCAGCCTTCCCTGTTAGGGAAAAGCCAGAGATACCGCAGCCCCCGTCCTTAGATGATGTGCTGACCCATCAAGATAGGGCCAATTCTGATGAAGTAAAGGAGGGGGTTGTTAATCATTGTTTTAAAAACACTGACGGCTTATGGGTTCATCATGACGGCCCGCATGGTGTGCACCCAAATCATTACTATCACCAATTGCCCGATGTGTTCATAAATTCACCCATGCGGGCAAAGGGGGGATGGCGGACTTTATCCTCAAGACCTGGTATGCACCAGGAATCTCAAAGTTGGCAAAACAAATATGTGAAAATTGTACTATCTGCCAGACTATGAATGCAGGGAAAATAAAGAAGGTACAGCCCGCATCCGACCCAAAACCCCATGGGTCCTTTTGTACACTTGCAAATGGATTTTATTGAACTACCTGTATGTATGAGCTTTAAATATGTATTAGTTATTATTGATATGTTTTCAAGATGGATTGAAGCTTTTCCTTGCAGAAAGAATGACGTCACTACTGTTGCTAAATGTTTATTGAAGGACATTGTACCTCGCTTTGGGATACCAGCAAAACTGTCAAGTGACAATGGGTCCCATTTTACGGGAACAGTGATTAAGGAACTATGCAAAGCCTTACAGATTAACCAGCACCTCCATTGCAGTTATCATCCACAGTCAGCTGGACTAGTGGAAAGATATAACGGGATGCTGAAAAGCAAGCTTGCAAAGCTGTGTAAAGAAACTGGACTTAAATGGGTTGATTTGTTACCCAAAGCTTTAATGACAATGCGGTCTGCTACCAACAGAACTACAGGATTGTCGCCTCATGAGATCGTCATGGGAAGACAACAAAGATTGCCCTTTTCGGCACCTTTAACAGCTAAACAAATGGACATCCATAAAATGGAGGAAGATATGCTGAGTTATTGCATTGCATTAACCAAATGTATTTCTAGTTTCCATCAACAGGTGAAGGAAGCCCAGGTCGATCCCGCTGAAGGAAAGTGCCATACCTTCGAGCCAGGAGATAACGTCTATATAAAAATCTTCAAGCGAAAGAATAGCCTTCAACCCAGATTTGAGGGATCCTTCCAAGTACTCCTGACCACAAACACCGCTGTAAAAGTAAAGGAGCGACCAACATGGATACAAGCATCCCATTGTAAGAAGGCATCAGTTGAAGACGATACACTGCCAAGATGAACTGGATTTGGACTCTAATAAGACTGTTCCCTTTGTTAACGATAATTGAAACTGCCATATGGATTTACCCAAATCCTCTGCAAGGCAAACCATGTATAAAAGAATGTGTACTTTTAACCAAAAATCTGTTTTATATTATATGTTATAATGAGACCATGAAAGTTCAGATCCAGGACCATACTATGCAGGTACCCCCGTATCAACCCCTAAGTCTTAGGGTAAGACAGGGTAAGATAGTAGAAGAAGATAGTGGACAATGGCTTGATAAGCTATGGGTCACATGCCTGATACTGTGTTACCAAGTGACAAAACTGCGAAAGGAGGCGTTATCTGCAATGGTAATTCAAGAGGAGGACTGGCCCTTACAGCTAGGTCAATGTTTTGTGATAATCCTTTTACACAACCCCTCGTTTCAACATCAATTACTCAGAAAAGAAAAAATTAATAGGACCACTAAGCAACAAGGAGGGAGAAGTAGAAGACTGTTAAATAAGCATAACTATCATCAAGTTAATACCTTTGTATACATGAGTTATCTGTACGCTAAAAGACAGAACCTTGCCAAATGCTGGATATGCAGCCACATCCCTGTGCATGCAGAGGGTGGAATACCTCTAAGGCACATTCCCTTCGAAATAGAAGAGATGGTAGGGTGGTTATTACAGTCTAATGCCACCTGGAATAAGGAGGCAGCCAGTACATTTCAGACCCAAAATATTTTAAACCCAGATCAGTTGGAAAATGAATGGAAAGATGCAGGATACAACCTTATAAAATTTGAAGAGTGGTTTCATCCCCAATATGATAATCGTAGGAATCCAGAGCATCTATTAGTGACGTCAATGGGAACCGTAAATAAAACAAAAGGAGAAGTCTGTCTGGTAAACGACAATGGAGAAGGATTGATGGTTGGATGGAGTGAGTGCAAATGTAACTACACTTTGACTAAAAACTACCACTAAACCACCAGGTGCAGTCGAATGGCCCAATTGGGGACGGTGGAACCTGTCCACAGTACAAAATTTGACTAGTAAAAAAAATCTGGAAAGGAGAACAAGGAATAGGAATGATGCACCAGATATGGAACAAATTTGAAGCCTATAATAACACCTATTTCATCTGTGGGCATAGAGCATACCCTTGGTTACCACAAAATTGGACTGGGTCATGTTTTATTTGGGATATGTAGTGCCCTATATATACATCATATTTCATCTTTGGATAGCCACCCTGGGACACGAGCAAAACGAGCCATTACAGAAACTGAAAGGTTCTTTGCTATAGCATTTCCCTGGTATGGAACAGGGAAGTTAGCAAGAGAATCTATAAACATGGCAGCAGTGTTGGAACAAATAGCCAATGATACTGCTGATGCTCTTAGTGATGTAAACGCAGAAATGGTGGCTTTGCGCACTGTTGCCTTACAAAACCGCATGGCTCTGGACTATTTTTTGGCAATAGAAGGGGACACATGTGCAATCGTAAAACCGAATGTTGCACCTATATCCCAGATAGCTCAGAAAATATCACCAACCTGGTAAACCACATAAAGGAGGCCGTAAAGAAACTACGTCAACCTGAACCGTGGTCCATGTGGGATTGGATTCAGGATGGGGAGGAGCACTAGGAAAGCAAATTTTGGAAGCCTTAATCGCAATTGTGATGATAATAATTTTAATTAGTTTATTGATTGATTGTTTAAAATTATTGTGTACAAAAGTCCTTTCCTTATTAACGTCAACTCCTCCAGTACCAATGATGTCTGAATATGAGGATATAAAGGTTGAGACCTTTGATGTACAGTTTCTTAAACTTAGCGAAATAGGTTGTCCTTAGAAAGGACAAAGGGGGGGAATGAGGAAATCTACATGATATAAGGGGTTAATTTCAAGGGCTTGCTGGGTAAAAGTTTTCAGACTTGACACTGGGCAAGTGTCGATGTGTAACTAGAGCTATTACATGTACTCGGATTACAGCCAAGGACAGATGTCTGCCCACCGAATGATAATGTAGAAGTGAAATAATAAGTTCCTTTGATGTACCCAATGACCTGACAACTTGCGACCGTAAGCAAACCTAGCTACCCAATACATGATTAAGATTAAAGAGGACCTCCGGTTACACGATTCATGCCCTGTTATAGATTAACGGTTGACTTATGTGTCCAGATCCTTCCGTCAATATGTCATTAATACCTCATGATTAATCTAAAATGTATCCTGATAGAGGAACAAAGTAACGTCAATTAAACTTTTTTTTACACTGTATACATATGGAACGCTTACGCTGTATCATTGGAATAGTAGCCTCACCCCTTGAGTAGAGGTGCTGATTCCCCTTGCAAGAAGTGAAATAAAAGGCCTGTCCGTCTGACAAATCCAAGTGTGTATTGAGTCATTACCCAGAGCTAAGAAGTTAGGCTGTTCTACAATTCCTCTCCCGCTCTCCTCTCCTTCCCCCTCCCTCCCTACCCGCCTCTCCTCTCCCTCCCCCTCCTTCCCTCCCCCTCTCTCCACTCCCTCCCTCCCCTCCTCCTTCCATCCCCTCTCTCCTCTCCCCCCTCCCCTCCTCCTCTCACTCCCCCCTCTCCTCTCCCTCCCTCCCCCTCTCCTCTCATTCCCGCCCCCCTCTCCTGTCCCTCCCTCTCCCCTATCCTCTCCCTCCCTCCTCACCCTCCTCTCCCTCCCTTGCCCCCTCTCCTCTCCCTCCCTCCCCCCTCTCCTTCCCTCCCTGAACCTCTCCTGTCTCTCCCTCCCCCCTCTCCTCTCCCTCCCGCCCCCCTCCTCTCCCTCCCTCCCTCCTCTCCCTCCCCCCTCCCCCTCTCCTCTCTCTTTCTTCCCCCCTCTCCTCTCCCTCCCTCCCCCCTCTCCTCTCCCTCCCTCCCCCCCTCCTCTCACACCCTCCCTCCCCACTCTCCTCTCCCTCCCTCCCTCCACTCCTCTCCTCTCCCTGCCAACCCCCCTCCCTCCCTCCCTCCCCCCCACTCCTCTCCCTTCCTTACCCCCTCTCCTCTCCCTCCCTCCCCCCTCTCCTCTCCCTCCCTCCCCCCTCTCCACTCACTCCCTCTCCCCTCTCCTCTCCCTCCCTCCCCCCTCCTCTCCCTCCCTCCCCTCTCTCCTCTCCCTCCCTCCCCCTCTCCTCTCCCTCCTTGCCTCCCCCTCCTCCCTCCCTCCCCCTCTCCTTCCCTCCCTCCCAGCCCTCTCCCTCCCTCCCTCCCTCTCCCTCCTCTCCTCTCCCTCCCTCCTCCACTCCTCACCCTCACTCCCTCCACCTCCACGGATCAGCGCCTCAGGGCCGGCCTGTGCGTGGCCTAGCGTATGAGGCCCGGCCGGACTCACCTTAGCTCTCTCCCTCCCTCCCCCTCTCCTCTCCCTCCCTCCCTCACCATGTCCTCTCCCTCCCCCTCTCCTCTCCCTCCCTCCCCCTCCGCAGATCAGCGCCTCAGGGCCGGCCGGCCGGTGCGTGGCCCAGCCCGCGAGGCCCGGCCGGACACACCTCAGCTCAGGTCGCGCTCCGGGCCGATGTTGAGGCGCTAGCTGACTCCCGCCCCGCCAGCCTTTACTATTATGGCAGCGATGGCTACGCTCGGCTCAGTCCCGCACCGCCAGCCTTTACCAAGATGGCGGCGGGATGGGCGGGATGGGCGGTGCCTAGCTCGGGCGTGGCTGGCTAGGAGAGGCTGAGGCTTCGAGGCCTGCAGCTGGGGTAAGCCTCCAAGGTTGCGGTGCCCGGTTGAGGTAGCGAGTCAAGAGGAAAAAAAAAACGGTGAAAGTTAGGAAAATTAATGAGTTTAGAGAAAATATTGACAAATTAATTAACTTTTTTTAAAAACAATTTAATTGTGTTTTAAAAGCAATTTTTTTTTTGCTGGAAATCTAGATTTGAAAATAAACACGCAGAAAGTGGGAAAAATAAATGTAGATTTAGGAATCAAGATGGCGGCCACTCACCTCAGCTCAGAAGGATTAGGCCCACGCACACACGCAATGAAACGCCCCCCGTGACGCACCAATTGGTCAACGATCAGGTTAATCCCCTGTACCATTGGTCAACCATCACGTCACTCAACGCTAATGAGCGGAATGTTGCAGTTTTTTGAAACTTTTTTGTATACTGTCGGAACAATTTTTGTCTGACCAAAAAGCAAATATGCCTATGAGAGTCCCCTAATGATAAGTTTTCTTTTGATATAACATATGTGTAGGTACGCTCTATAACTTTTGATTGTATAGCTGGACAGACAGACGGAAAGACGGAAAGACAGACGAAAAGACGGAAAGACAGATCGTTTTATATATATTATAGCTGGGGGAGCCCGGCTTTGTCAGGGCTGTTTTGTGCTGGGCGGTTTAAATCGAGTGCCAGGCTTTGGGGCCTCTCTGTGTCCCTCTGTGAATCTGCTGCCGGGCAGCATTTTAAATCGAGTCCCAGGCTTTTTGGCCCTGTCTCTGTGTCCCTCTCTCAATCTGCTGCCAGGCAATATTTCTACCTTTTAATACCTTGAAAGATGAAAGTGAAAGTGCTTATAAAACTTTTTTGGTAAATCTTATGTTATTTTTAAAAGAGATACTAACTTTTTCAAAGCTGGATGAGCAGAGTAGTTTGAGCTGGAAGCAGTGAAGTAATGGCTGCCTCATCCCTGAGATGAAAACGATTAGTCCCGCCCACACACACACACCGATTGGCCAAACATCAGGGGACTGTACTGTAGGATTGGTCAATCGTGACGGCACAGGATTGGTCTACTTTGACGTAAGTCAATCAATGCTAAGTAGCAGATAATGAGTTTAATTTTGAAGATTTTTTGCATGAGGCGCGAACAACTTTCGTCCGACCGAAAAGTAAATATGCTTACAACCGTCCCGGATGCGTAAGCTTTCTTCGGAGGTAACGCGCGCGTAGGTACGCTCTATAACTTTCGAGCGCATAGCCAGACAGACGCACACCCGAGGACAGACAGAGAGATAGACAGACTGATCGGCTCGTTTATATATATAGATAGGCATAGCAGGGTACCTCATTCCCGTGCAATGCACATCTTGTGCTATATGGGAACTCCAGTACACTTCACATGTCCTGGACAATCAAATGTGCAGGACGTGTGGTCAGCTGTAGGAGCTTGAATTCAGGGTTTTGGTGATTGAGCAGCAACTGGTGTCACTGTGGTGCATCCATGAGGCTGCGCGCTACTTGGATAGCACGTTTCAGGAGGTGGTCACCCCTCAGCTTAAGAGTGTGCAGGCAGAGAGGGAATGGGTGAACGCCAGACAGAAAAGAAGCATATGGCCGGTCTTGTAGGAGTCCCCTGAGTGCATCTCACTCTCTAACCGGTATTCATTTCTAATTACTGGAGAGGACTGTCGTTCATCTGGCGAGTACAGTCAGAGCCAAGTCCGGCGCACCTCGGGTGGCTCAGCTTTACGGTGGGGGGTGGGGATGGGTGGAGAAAGATCAGGAAAGCAATAGTGATAGTGGCTTTAATAGTTAGTGGAATAGACAAGCGTTTCCGCGGCCGCAGACATGAATCCAGGATGGTATGTTGCCTCGCTGGTGCCAGGGTCAAGGATGTGACTGAAGTGCAGAAGAACATTCTGAGGGTAGGGTGAAAAGACTGAGTTCATGTTCCATATCGATAGCAATGACATATGTAGGAAGAAGAATGAGGACCTGCAGGCAGATTTTAGGGAGCTAGGAAAGAGATTAAAATCAGGACGTCTAAGGTAGTAATATTCGGATTTCTCCAGGTGCCTGTGCTTTTGAGTATAGAAATAGGAGGATAGAGCAGATGAATGCGTGTCTGGAGAGATGTTGCAGGAGGGAGGGCTTTATATTCCTCAGACATTGGGAGCGGTTCGCTGGGAGGTGGGGCCTATAAAAGGCCGGACAGGTTGCATCTCAACAGGGCCGCAACCAATGGTCTCGATGGGGAGGGGATGGATTGCTCGTAGTGTTGGGGAGGTTTTATACTAAATTGGCAGGCGCTGGGCACCAGGCTGTAGCACTAGAAAGATGAAACAAGGAGCAAAAAGAATTGGAGAGATGGATAGCCAAGAGTAATAAATAATAAGGTATTATGTGGGGTCAGACTAAAAGAACACAAGACAGGTTTACAGTCCCATATGGGTAAATGCATGAAGTGTGGTAAATAAGTTTTGTGAGCTGCAGACGCAAATAGCCACAGGGAAATAAGATGTTGTGGTGATCAGGTTGACATGGCTCAATAAAGGGCAGGATTGGGTACTAAATATTCCGGGGCAGGAGGTGCTTAGGAAGGAAAGGGAAGGAAATAAAGGAGGTGTGGGATGGCGGTATTGAATCAGGAGAATGTTACAGTGCTGCAGAGAAAGGATGTCCTGGAGGGGTTAAGGACAGAATCTATGTGGTTAGTGTTAATAAATAATAGAGGTGACATTACACCAATAGGTGTATTTTATAGACCACTAACTAGTGGGAAAGATCTAGAGGAGCAAACCTGATAAACAGCAGGAGCAGCATGCTATAGACAGGACTAAGCGCTCCCACCATCAACGGATCAGAACAAAGTTCTGCAGTCCTGCCACATCAAGTCCTGAATGCTGGTGGACCATTAAACAACTAACATAGAAACAAAGAAACATAGAAACATAGAAAAATAGAAGATAGGAGCAGGAGTAGGCCATTTGGCCCTTCGAGCCTGCTCCGCCATTCAATGAGATCATGGCTGATCATCCAAATTCAGTACCCTGTTACTGCCTTCTCCCCATATCCCTTTAGCCTTAAGAAATATATCCATATCTTTCTTGAATATATTTAATTAACTGGCCTCCACCGCCCTCTGTGGCAGAGAATTCCACAGGTGCACCAATATCTGGGTGAAGAAATTCCTCCTCATTTCAGCCCTAAATGGCTTACCCCTTATCCTTAGACTATGGCCCCTGGTTCTGGACTCCCCGGCCTTCAGAAACATCCTTCCTGCATCTAGTCTGTCCAGGTCTGACAGAATTGTATAGGTTTCGATGAGACCCCCTCTCAATCTTCTAAACTCCAGTGAGTATAAGCCCAATCGACACCATCTCTCCTCACACGTCATTCCTGCCATCCCAGGTATCAGCCTGGTGAATCTTCGCTGCACCCCCTCCATGGCATGAACCTCCTTCCGCACGTAAGGCGACCAAAACTGCACACAATGCTCAAGGTGTGGTCTCACCAAGGCCCTGTACAACTGTAGGAAGACATCCTTGTTCCTGTACTCGAACCTTCTTGCTACGAAGGCCAACATACAATTTGCCTTCTTAACCGCCTGTTGCACCTGCATGCTTACCTTCAGCGACTGGTGCACAAGAACACCCAGGTCTCTTTGCACTTCCCCTTCTCCCAATCTATTGCCATTCAAATAATAATCTGCCTTCCTGTTTTTGCCACCAAAGTGGATAACCTCACATTTATCCACATTATAGTGCATTTGCCATGTTTCTGCAAAGGACAAGTCTGAAGCGTTTGCAACCATTTAAAGTCGGAAGTGCTAAGTGCCATTCTTCAGCCAATTCGAATTACTCCAGGTGATCTCAAGAAACGGCTGAGCCCACTGGATACAGCAAAGGTTATGGGCCCTGACAGCATTCCGAATGTCGTGCTGAAGGCTTGTACTCCAGAACTAGCCGGGACTCTAGCCTAGCTGCTCCAGTACAGCTACACAAAACTTGCATCTACACGACAATGTGGAAACCAGCCCAGATATGTCACGTCAGCTAAAAGCAGGACAAATCCAATCCGACCAACTGCCTGTCCATCAGTCTACTCGCAATCATCAGCAAAGTGATGGTAGGTGTCATCAACAGCGCTATCAAGCAGCACTTACTCAGCAATAAGCTGCTCATCAAAGATCACTTCAGGTAACGGCAGGACCACTAGGCTCCAGAGCTCATTACAGCCTTGGTCCAAACAGAGACGAAAGAGCTGAATTCCAGAGGTGATGCAAGATTGACAGAATTTGACCGAGTCGGGCTTCAAGGGACCCCAGCAAAACTGAAGTTAATGGGAATCCGGGGGAAAACACTCCACTGGCTGGAGCCATAACTAGCACAAAGGAAGATGGTTGTGGTTGATGGACATCAGCCATCTCAGGCACAGGACATCGCCACAAGATTTTATCAGGGCAGTGTCCAGGGGCAAAACGTCTTCAGCAGCTTCATCAATACCCACCGCCCCTTGAAATTCAATGGCATTACCATCGCTGAATCCCCCAGCATCAACATCCTGGGGGTCACCATTGACCAGAAACATAACTGGACCAGCCACAGAAATGCTGTTGCAACAGGAGCAGGTCAGATGCTGGGTATTCTGCAGCGAGTGTCTCAACTCCTGACTCCCCAAAGCCTTTCAACCATTGACAAGGCAAAGGTAAGGAGTATGTTGTAATCGTCTCTAAGTGCCTGGATGAGTGCAGCTACAACAACACTCAAGGAGCTCGGCCCCATCCAGGACAAAGCAGCCCGCTTGAATGGCACCCCATCCACCACCATTAACATTTGCTCCCTTCACCATCGGCGTACAATGGCTACAGTGTGTAGCAGCTACAGGACGCACTGCTGCAACTCGCCAAGGCATCTTTGGCAGCACCTCCCAAACCTGCGACCTCTTCCACATAGAAGGTCAAGGGCAGCAGGCTCATTGGAACACCACCACCTCCAATTTCCCCTGCAAGTCACACACCAGCCTGGCTTAGAAGTATATTGCAGATCCACGATCGTCGCTTGGACAAAATCCTGGAACTGCCTAACAAACAGCACTAAGGGAGTACTTTCACCACACGGACTGAAGCGGTTCAAGAATGCGGCACACCATCAACTTCGCAAGTGTCATTAGGAATGGGCAATAAATGCTGGCCTTGCCAGCGACGCCCACATCCCATAAAATAATTAAAATAAGACAGGCAGAGTGTTAGAGACAGACAGAGCCAAACAAAGAGACTGAGACAGACACGTAGTGACAGACAAACTGACATAGTCAGACCTATTTAAACAGAGAGACAGATACATACAGAGAGACCGGCAGACAGAGGCACAGAAAGAAAGAGATAGAGGAATGAAAAGAGAAATAGACTCCGACAGAGAGATCCAGACAGAGCTACACACAGAGAAACAGACGGATTGACTAACAGAGAAAGAGACACAGATGGACAGAGAGCGTCCCACAGCCAGACCTAAATATATCATCAGAAAAACAGACAGATAGACAAACAGTGCCTGAAAGAGAGAGAGAGAGAGAGAAGAGTTAGACAGACAGAGGAAGACAGATGGAAAAAAACATATAGAGATAGACAGATAACCTGAGATGGACAGACTAAGACAGGCAGAGCAAAGGCAGACAGTGAAAGACTGACAGAGACAGACAGAGACTGAACAATAAACTCCGACAGAGAGACACACACACAGGGAGACACATACAGAGAATCATATAAATAGAATCAGAAATTTACACACAGAAGGAAGCCATTTCTCGGTCTATCCCTTTCTCCGTTATTAAACAAATGTACAATTTTAGCAATCCTCCAGTTCTCCGGCACCAAACATGTAGCAAGAAAGGATGGGAAAATGATGGTCAGAACCTCTGCTATTCCCTCTTTTGCTGCTCTTAATAGCCTGGGATATATTTCATCCGGTTCTGGGGATTTATCCACTTTCACAGCTGCTAAGCCCCTGAATAGTTAATCTCTCAGTCTGCCTCTGTCAGGCACACGCTGTCTGTTTAAAGCTGTCGGTCTCTTTCTGCGTGTCTGTCTCTGTCTGTCAATTTGGCACAGGCTGTCTGTTTCTAGGTCTTTCTCCATCTGCCTGCCTCTGTCTGCCTCACCTACATACACACACACACGCACACACACACACACGCAGAAACATAGTAACAGACATAGAGACAGATATAAAGACAGAGTCAGGCAGACAGAATCAGGCAGACAGTGAAAGACGTTTAAACAGATCAACTGTGCCAGATGACAGACAGATAGAGACACACACGCAGAAAGAGACCGACAAAGAGAAACAGACAGACTGTGCCAGACGGAGGCAGACTGAGGCAGACTGAGACAGACAGCAGAGACAGACAGCGGAAGACTGTTGAAATGACTGACTGAGACTAACGCAGACTGAGGTAAAATGAGACAGACAATCAGAGAGAGACAGATAAACAGACGGAGAAAGAGAGACATAAAAAGCCGAAGACACAGGCAGTGATACAGACAGACAGAGGCAGAGAGAAACATAAATATAGAGAGACAGAGAGAGAGAGGCCAAGACAGAGACAAAGACAGACAGACAGTGCACAGAGAAACAGACAAAAACATACAGAGACAGAGAGACAGTGACAGACAGAAATATAAAGCGATAGATGGTGAGGCACAGACAGACACATACAGCGAGATAGAATTTGACAGGCAGGCAGAGAGTTAGATAAAGACAGAGGCAAACAAAGTAACAGAGGCAAAAAAGTGACAGAAACCAGCAGACAGTGACAGACAGACTGAGATAGTCCGACGGACATGGACAGAGAGACAAATACATAGAAAGACAGAGACAGACAGAGATAGAAAGACAGCAACATAATTAGATTCAGACTGACAGAGCCAGGCAGAGGTAGACACTTAGACGATAGCAAAATACTGCGGATGCTGGAAATCCGACATAACAACAGAAAACGCTGGAAAAATTCAGCAGGCCACTTCTATTCTTAGGCAGTCCTTCAGAAACGAGGATGACTTGCTTCCACATTAAAGATGAGTTCTCAGGTGACTGATGAGTCCAAGGTGGGACCTACAGTCTCTGTCACCGGTGGGGCCGACGATGGTTGAAGGGGCGGGTGGGTGGAGCAGATGGTGGTTGAAGGGGCGGGTGGGTGGTGTGCTTGGGTTGACGTGCGCTCCTTCTACTGTTTGTGCTTGGCTTCTGCTTGCTCCCGGCGAAGAGTCTCCAGGTGTTCGGCAGATTCCCGGATGCTACTCCTCCACTTTGAGCAGTCTTGGGCCAGGGATTCCCAGGTGTCGAATGGGACGTTGCACTCTTTCAAGGAGGCTTTGAGGGTGTCCTTGAAGCGCTTCCTCTGCCCACCTGGGGCTCTCTTGCCGTGCCAGTGCTCCGAGTAGAGCACTTGTTCTGGGAGTCACGTATCGGGCATACGGACAATGTGGCCCTTCCATCGGAGCTGATCGAGCGTGGTCAAAGCTTCAATGCTGGAGATGTTGGCCTGACCGAGAACACTGACGTTGGTGTGCTTATCCAGCCAATGGATTTGCAGGTTCTTGCGCAGACAGCGTTGGTGGAAACTCTCCTGTTCTTTGAGGTGCCTGCTGTACATGGTCCATGTCCCTGAAGCATACAGGAGGTCGGGAATCACTACTACTCTGTAGACCATCAGCTTGGTTCTGGGTTTGAGGTCCTGGTCCTCATGCACTCTCTTCCTCAGGCAACCGAATGCTGCACTGGCACATTGAAGTCTGTGTTGGACTTCGTCGTCGACGTCGGCCCTTGCTGATAGTAGGCTCCCGAGGTATGCAAAGTGGTCTACATTTTCCCAGGCCTCATCATTGATATTGATAATCGGGGGGCAGTACTGTGTGGCGGGAGCAGGTTGGTGGAGGACCTTTGTCTTACGGATCTGTAGTGTAAGGCTCATGCGCTTGTATGTTTCAGTGAAGGTGTTGACGATGGTTTGGAGTGCGACGTCAGAGTGTGCACAGATGGAAGCGTCGTCTGCATACTGTAATTCGACGACAGAGGATGGGACAACCTTGGATCGGGAATGGAGTCGACGGAGGTTGAACAGTTTCCCGTTTGTTCTGTACATTAGCTCCACTCCAGCGCGGAGCTTACTGAGGATGAGATGGAACACTGCAGCAAGAAAGATCGAGAAGAGGGTTTGTGCGATGACACAGCCTTGCTTGACAACGGTCCGCATGTGAATTGGGTCAGTGGTGGATTTGTTGCTCAGGATCACGGCTTGCATGTCATTGTGAATCAGTCGCAGGATGGTGAGAAACTTTTGAGTGCAGCCGAATTTGAGGAGGAAAATACATAATCCCTCATGGCTGACAGTGTCGAAGGCCATTGTGAGATCAAAGAAGGCCATGTACTGCAGTTGGTGCTGTCCCCTGCATTTCTCTTGCGCGGTGAATATCATGTCCATTGTGCCCCTCATTGAGTGGAATCTGCATTGCGACTCTGGGAGTAGCTCTTCAGCCACTGGGAAATGGCGATTGAGGAGGATTCTTGTGAGGACTTTTCATGTTACAGACAGCAGGGAAATTCCTCTGTAATTACCGCAGTCGGACTTGTCACCTTGCTTGAAGATGGTCACAATTACGTTGTCTCTGTGTTCCCCTGGCATGCTCTGCTCCTTCCAAATAAGATAAATGAGTTCAGGTATTCACGCTAATAGTGCTTCTCTGCCATGTTTTAGCGCCTCAGCGGGGATTCCATATGATCCTGAAGCCTTGTAGTTCTTCCATTGTAGGATGGACATTTCAACATCCTGCCGGGCTTGCGTTGTGCTGAGGTGGCGGCGGGTAGCTTGCAGCGGGATGGAGTTGAGGACACTCGCGTCGAGGACAGCATCTCGGTTAAGTAGATCTTCGAAGTCTTCCTTCCAGCGGGAACAGACTGCCTCTGTGTCCTTGATGATTAATTCTCCGTTCTTGGCCCGCAGTGGGGTAGGACCTTGCCTGCTTGCGCCTTAGATGGACTTGACTTCGCTAAATAATCCAGGCATGTCATGGTTGTCGGCTAGCTGCTGGATTTACTGTGCTTTCTCCTACCACCACCTGTTGATTAGGTCACAAGTATTTTGTTGGATCTCGGCCTTCAGTCTTCTGTGGAGTTGTTTTCTTGCTGTCGAGATCTGATGCTGTTTCCAGATCAGGAATACCTTGTGCTTGCGGCTTATTAGCTCCTGGATGGCCTGGTCAGTCTCGTCGATCCAGTCTTTGTCCTTCCTTGTTGAGTGCCGTGCATCTCTTCACAGGAGCTGATTATGGAGGTCTTGAGTGCAGAGTAGGCGTTGTGGGCAGTCTGTGTATCTGGATCACTGCGAGTCGCCAGATTGGATGTGAGGCTGAAGCTGGCTACAGCTTTCTTAGCTGGGTCTTTGAGTGTGCCAGCGTTGATTTTCCTGCAGCATTGTTTCTGTTGCCGCCCCTCTTTTGGTGCTACATTGATGGAGACGACAGAGCAGTTTAGGCAGTCGTCTGTCCAGCAGTGTGTCAGCTCCTGTCAGTTTGCGGGTAATGTGGACGTCCTTGCATTCCCTCGCTCAGACGATGACGTAGTCCATCAGATGACAGTACTTGAGGGTGTTGCCTTGAAGCCTTGTACTTGTCCCTCTGATGGAACAAATTGTTGGTTATGACAAGGGCATAGGTAGACACATAGAAATAGACAGTGAGACAGACATGCAGAGGCAGAGGGACGCAGACAGACAGAGACACAGACAGCAACATCAACTGAGAGAGAGAGAGAGAGAGAGAGAGAGAAAGAAAGTGATCAGAGCTGGAGAGAGGCAGACAGAGGCAGGCAGAAACTGACTGAGGCAGGCAATCAGAAAGAGACAGCCACGCAGCAAGAGACAGGCAGAGACAAACAGGCAGATTATGCCAGACAGACCGACAGAGTCAGCCAAACAGAAAGAGACAGACAGTGAGACAGAGAGGCACAGACTAAAAAAGACTGTGACAGTGGAAACTGAGTTTGTCAGAAACTGACATAGAATTAGGCAGAATGAGATTTAGGTAGACTGTTACAGACAATCAGAGAGAGGCAGAAAAACTGACAGAGACAGAGAAACAGAAAAAAGCCAGATACATGAGCAGAGAGACAGAGGCAGAGATATACAGAGATATACTGAGATAGAAAAAGAGGGCAAGACAGAGAGGCAGACGCGCAGACAGATAAACAGGTAAAGACAGGCAGAGACAGACAGCGATGGAGACAGACAGAGAATGGGAGACTCAGAAAGACAGTGATAGAGAAACAGACAGAGGCAGAAAGGCAGGCGGAGCATCAAACGGAACGTGATTGACAGTCGGGACCGACAAAGAGACAGAGAGGGAGAATGAGAGACATACAGAAGCCTACAGAAACAGCGACAGAAAGAGATATGCAGTGACAGAGGGAGAGGCACAGACAGAGACACGAACAGACATATCGGCAGAGAGACAGGAAGAGAGACAAAGTTACAGAGAGAGACTGGCAGGGAGTTAGAGACAGAGAAAGACAATTAAAGAGAGTGATGCAGAAAGGCAGTGACAGACAGACTGATATAGTCAGACGGACGCAGGTAGAGCGACAGATACATACAGAGAGACAGGAAGACAGAGACACAGAAAGACAGAGACAGTCTGAGATAGGGAGGCAGATAGAGGAATAGACTCAGACTGACAGAGCCAGACAGAGACAGACACAGAGAAAGAGATAGACAGAGCGAGGGAAGCAGATGGATAGAGAAACAGTCAGTAACCGAAACTGTCAAGGATAGAGAAAGAGACAAAGACAGACAGAGCGGGAAAGAGGGAGAAAGAGAGAGAGATAAATAGAGGCCGTCACAGACAGATGGACTAAGACAGGCAGACAGTCGACAACCACAGCGACAGAAACTGGCAGAGTGAAAGACACCGACAGACAGAGCCAAAGAGAGGTACAGAGGAAGACAGACCGACAAAGAGACAGAAAGAGAGAGACATAGATAGATAAACAAATACATAGAGACAGGCAGAGAAAAGATTCAGGTGTACAGATTGACAGACAGGTACAGACAGGTACAGAGAGACACATTCAGAAGGGGGCATAGACAGACATTCGTTAAAGTAATATAAGGTCGCTAGTTTAGCGTGAGTAGTGTTTAAATTGAAGTATGGTCCCTCGTGTTTTCAATATTCTTTCATTTGGAGGACGTAAATGGAGTAAATTAAGGGAAGTACATGGCAGGGCAGCTCGGCAGCGTGGAGTGCTCCTGCTATGCTGTGTGGGAAGTCAGGGACACATTCAGTGTCAAGGGCGAACACGCGTGCAGGAAGTGTCTTCAGCTGCAACTACTCGAATTCCGCGTTTCGGAGCTGGAGCTGCTGCTGGAGTCATTGTGGACAATCCACGAAACTGAGATCTTCGTGAATAGCACGGTTAACGAGGTGGTCACATCGCAGGTAAAGGGTGCACAGACAGCAAGTGAATGGGTGAGGTCAGACAGAGTAAAAGAACTAGTAAGGTAGTGCAGGTGTCCCCTGGGTCCATCTCCCTCTCCTACTGCTGGAGGAGATGGTTACTCAGGGGGGAGCAGCAAGTGCCAAGTCCATGGCACTACGAGTGGCTCCTCTGTGCAGGAGGGGAGGAAAAAGAGTGGGAGAGCAATAGTGATAGGGGATTCTATCGTAAGGGGAACAGCTAGACCTTTCTGTGGCTGCAAATATGACTCTAGGATGATATGATGCCTCCCTGGTGCCGGCGTCAAGGATGTCTCTGAGCGGCTGCAGGACATTCTGAAGAGGGAGGGCGAACGGTCAGAGGTCGTGGGTCACATTCGTTCCAACGACATAGGTAGAAATAGGGACGAGGTCTTGCAAGCAGAATATAGGGAGCTAGGAAATATATTAAAAAGCAGGACCTATAAGGTAGTAATTACGGGATTACTCCACGTACCACGTGCTAGTGAGAGCAGAAATAGGAGAATAGACCAGATGAATGCGTGGCTGGACAGATGGTATAGTATGGGAGTGATTTAAAATCCTGAGGCATCGGGATCGATTCTGGGGAAGGTGGAACCTGTACAAGCTGGATGGATTACATCACACCATAGCCGGGAACAATATCCTCGAAGTGGGGTTTGCTAGTGCTTTTGGGAAGGAATTAAACTAGTTTTCCAGGGAGCCTGGAAGCGAAGTGTTGGCCCAGAACAGAGAGAAAATAAGCTGGAAGTGCATGTTGGAAAAGTAGTCAGCAAAACTAGTAGAGAGCAGAGAAAAAAGGCCAAAAGCAAAGAGCGTCAAATTGCAGGAAAATATTAAAAAGGGAAAGTTGAAGGCACTTCATGTAAAAGCACGCAGCATTTGCAACAAGGTGGATGAATTAATGGCACTAATAGAGGTAAATGGGTATGATGTAATTGCCATTACATAGGAATGTCTGTGGGGAAACGAAAGCTAGGAAGTGAATGTTCCAGGGTGCTCAACATTTAGGAAGGACAGACAAAAAGGAAAAGAAGTTGCTGTAGCACTGCTAATAAGGGATGAGATCGGTACGGTGGAGATAAAAGATCTTGGCTTGGCAGATCGTGATGTAGAAATGGAATCAGTTTGGGGGAAGCTAAAAAACAACAAGGGGTGGAAAGCATTGGTGGGAGTTGTGTATAGGCCACCAAAGAGTAGTTTTAATGTAGGGCAATTGGCCCAGAAATTCGGGTCGAGGGCTTCCCGCGGGTGCACCGCGCCACCAGTTGAGTTGTGGGCCCCCATGGTATTCCGATCCTGGGACTCCTGCAACTGCCAGCGCGCTGTGCTTGCATATCCCACGGGCGCAGTTAGTTTGATGCCTCCCCTGGGAACACGTGGGCCATGGAGAGCCAATGGTAGCAGGGAATGCTTCATTCATAAGTTTGACAGGAAGACCTGTCTAACCTATAAATACTATAAGCCCCAAAACTTCACTAAATCTTCAAATAAACTTTTAAAATAATCACATTTTTAAAATAAACTATAAATTACATGAAATAACTATTTAAAACAATGCGGCAGAAATTCTTCCCCAAACGCGTGAGTACGGAAGGGGTACTCACGCGTCTGGCCGGAGGAAATGCCGGTTTTCACAAAGCACAGCCCATGCGCTGAAAACCGACATTTCCTCTCCTCCATCCCAAGAGGTGAAGAGGCTAGCGCGTGCGCTGTAGGGGGCAGCGCGTGCATCTTGGATTTCCTCTGTTTTGGGGGATTTGTGCATGTGTAAAGGCCTCCAGTCTTTACGCTTTTAAAAAGAACACATAAGTATTTACTTTTACAGGTAAGTGGTGTTTTACTGTAATTTAGAATGTCTTTTTCCACAGGTTTATTATTTTAAATAATCTACAATAAGGCAAGTTTAGTTTTAGACCCTTTTTATTAAAAATTTCTTTTTTTTAAAAAAAAACAATTATTGTTTAAATTATTTTATTTAACTTATTTATGCTTAATTTAATGATTGGGATGTATTTTACATTATTATTTAAACTTTAAATAGTGTTTTGGGCCCCCGTAGTTTTCATGAGTTTGACAGTTCTTACTCTCAAACTCATGAATGAACCTTTCCCTCCCCTGATTGGTTGTACAGTGCTCACCTGATCCCAGCCGACACATCGCATTAACTACGCCACTGGATCAGGTAAGCACTGCGCGCTGACATCTGAACCGGGCCTGTCACAGGAAATGCAGGCAGGCCCGGGCTTCAGATGTCAGCACGCAGGGTGAGTGCAAATCGGGGGCTTGCACCCGCGGGAAGCCCCCGACCCGAATTTTTGGCCCATTAATTGAAATTTTTGAAAAAATAATTTTATTTTCTAACGGGGCTAAAAATAAACTTACCGTTCTTGAAAGAATTTAAAAATAATAAACCTGTGGAAAAAATGTTTTAATTTTAATTAATTCACCACTTACCTTGTATAAAGCAGGCCTTGTGACTGCTTTTTACATGTCTAACGTCTGGAGGCTTAGGTGCCCGGGACAACCTGCAAAAAACATGAAAGTTCGATGTGCACGCACTGCCTCTCCTGCGCATGTGTTCCACCACTTAACCGCTTCTTTCAGGGGAACGGAAGTGCTGGTTTCCCGCGCATGCGCAGTGCATGCACGAAACAGGCACTTCCATTGGACTTACGGGTGAGTACCCCGTGCGTACTCAACTGTGGGGACCCGAATTTCTGGGCCCTTAATTTTGAGAGTGATGTAGTTCAATCTGAAGCTAAGGTCTTCAATCTTAACAGAGGAAACTGCAAGTGTCTGAGGGACAATTTGGCCATGGTGGATTGGGAGCCGACACTACTAAATACGAAGGTGGACATGCAACGACTAACATTCAATGAAATAATGCATAATTTGCAAAAAATATATATTCCTCTAGGGCATAAAAACCCAAAAGGAAAAGTGATACAGCCATGGCTAACAAAAAAAAGTCAAGCTAGTATTAAGTCAAAGGAGGAAGCATATAAATTTGCCAGAAAATCGATCTGCCTGAGGCTTGGGATCTTTTTAGAAATCAGCAAATGAAGACCAATAAATTGATAAAGAATGGGAAAATGGAATATTAGCAAAAACTAGCGAAAAATATAAAAACGGATTGTAAATGCTTCTATAGGTATGTGTAAAGAGTAAGATTGGCGATGGTAAATGTAGGTCCTTTACTGTCAGAGACAGGAGGATTTATAATGGTGAATGAGGAAAAGGCAGAGAATTTAAATAAGCACTTTGTTTCTGTCTTCAGGGAGGAAGACACAAAAAACCTCCCAGAAATACGAGAAAAGGATGTGGCGAGAATCAGGAAATTAAAGAATTTATTATTAGTGAAATAACAGTACTAGCAAAATTATTGGGAATAGAAGTCGATAAATCTCAAGTACTGGGTGACTTACATCCTAGGGTTTTGAAAGAGGTGGCCATTGGGATAGTGGACGCATTGGTTGTCATCTTACAAAATTCTATAGACTCTGGAACGGTTCCTGCATATTGGAGGATAGCAAATGTAACCCTGCTATTTAAGAAAGGAGGGGGAGAGAAAACGGGTACATCAGTCATTGGGAAAGTGCTGTAATATATAATAAAGGATGCAATAACTGGGCACTTAGAAACTAATAGTAAGATTGGGCAGATTCAACATAGAGTTCTAGAGTCATAGAGTTATACAGCACAGAAGGAGGATCTTCGGCCCATCGTGTCTGCATCGGCCATCAAGCCCTGCCTATTCTAATCACATTTTCCAGAAATTGGGCCGTAGCCTTGTATGCTATGGCGTTTCAAGTGCTCATCTAAATGCTGCTTGAATGTTGTGAGGGTTCCTGCCTCTACCACCCTTTCAGGCAGTGAGTTCCAGATTCACAACACCCTCTGGGTGAAAACGTTTTTCCTCAAGTCCCTCTAAATCTCCTGCCCCTTAACATGCAGCAATGTCCCCTGGTTATTGAACTCTCTACTAAGGGGTAAAGTTCCTGCCTATCTACCCTATCTATGCCTCTCATAATTTTGTACACCTCAATCAGGTTCCCACTCAGCCTTCTCTGCTGTAAGGAAAACAACTCCAGCCTGTCCATTCTCTCTTCACAGCTGGAACGCTCCAGCCCAGCTAACATTATAGTGAATATCTTCTGCACCCTCTCCAATGCAGTCACATCCTTGCTATAGTGTGGCGACCAGAACAGCACACAGTATTCCAGTTGTGGTCTAACTAGCGTTTTGGACAGCTCCATCATAACTTCCCTGCTCTTTTATTCTATGCTTCGGCTAATGAAGGCAAGTAACCCATATGCCTTTTTAACCACCTTATCCACCTGTCCTGTTGCCCCCCAGGATCTATGTACATGCACAGGAAGTTCCCTCTGAACCTTTTTCCTGCCGAGTGTCCTACCATTCATTGTGTATTCCCTTGATTTTAATCCTCCCAAAATGCATCACCACACACTTTTCACGGTATAATTATTTTTGCCACTGTTCTGCCCATCTAACCAACCCGTCTATATCATCCTCTAGCCTGAGGAAGCCCTCCTCGCTACTTCCCACTCCAGCAAGTTGCGTGTCATCTGAAATCATACCGAACATACTGCCTACGTTAATATCTAAATAATTAATGTACGCTACAAACAGCAAAGGACCCAAAACCGTTCCCTGCGGTACACCACAGGACACAGGCTTCCAGTCACAAAAACAAGCTTCGACCGTCACCCTCTGCTCCTGCCACTAACCCAATTTTGGAGCCAATATGATAAATTGCCTTGAATCCCATGGGCACGTACTGTCTTGTCCAGTCTCCCATGTGGGACTTTGTAAAAGCCTTTCTTAAGTCCATGTAGACTTCATCAAATGCACTAACCTCATCCACAACCCTAGTCACCCCCTCGAAAAATTCAATCAAATTGGTTAGGCATGATTGCCCCCTGACAAAGCCATGCTGACTACCCTTGATTAATCCTTGCCTCTCCAAGTGGATACTAATTCTTTCCCTCAGAATGTTTCCAATAATTTCCCTACCACTGATGTTAAGCTCACTGGTCTGTAATTCCCTGGTTTATCCCTACTACCCTTCTTGAATAATGGTACTACGTTAGTTGTCCTCCAGTCCTCTGGCACCTCCCCTGTGGACAGAGAGATTCTGACAATTTGTGTCAGAGCCCCTGAAATCTCTTCCCTTGCCTCAGGCATCAACCTGGAATATATATCGGCTGGGCCTGGGGATTTATCATATTTCAAGCCCGCTAAAACCGCTAGTACCTCTTCCCTCCTAAAACCTCTTTGTTTACATATATCAAAATTCCCCTGCCTGATTTTTATGCTTGCATCTTCCTTCCACATAATGAACACAGATGCAAAATATTCATTTTAAACATCAGCTACTTGGATTTATGAATGAGAAGTCCTTTTTGACTGATCTATTGGAGTTGTTTGATTTTCAGAAGGCCTTCGATAAGGTCCCACACAAGAATTTGGTGAATAAAATTAGGGCACCTGGAATTGGGAAAAATAGGCTTGCTTGACAGAAAACAGTGATTCAGAGTAAACGGGTCTTTTTCAGAATGACAGGCTGTGATTAGTGGGGTACCGCACGGATCGCTGCTTCGGCCCCAGCTATTCAGAATCTGCATCAATGATTTGGATAAGGGGACTAAATGTAACATTTCCAAATTTGCTGATGACTCAAAGCTAGGTGGCAGTGTCAGTTGCGAAGAGGATGTGAAGAGGTTTCAAGGGGATCTCGATGGGCTCAGTGAGTAGGCGAGAACATGGCATATGGATTATAATGTGGGTAAATGTGATATTATCCACTTTGTTAGAAAAAGCTGAAAGGCAGAGTGTTTCCTAAATGGTGAATGATTGGGGAATGCAGATGCTCAAAAGGACCTGGGTGCCCTTGTAAATGATTCATTAAAGTGAATGTGTAGGTGCAGCAAGCCATTAGGAAGGCAAATGTTATGCTGGCCTTCATTACAAGAGGATTTGAGTGCAGGAGTAAATAAGTCTTCCTCCAATTATATAGGGCCTTGATGAGACCACACCTGGAGTATTGTGTACAATTTTGGCCTCCATCCCTGAGGAAGAATATAGTTGGCATAGAGCGAGTGCAACAAAGGTTCAGGAGCTTGATTCATGGGATGGCGGGACTGTCGTATGAGAAGAGATTGAGTAAACTATCCTACATTCTCTTGAATTCGGAAGAATGAGAGGGGATCTCATTGAAGCTTACAAAATTGTTACAGGCCTTGATAGGGTGGATGCTGGGCGAATGCTTCCCTTGGCTGGAGAGTGTAGAACCAGGGGCCACAGCCTCAGCATAATTGTCGGCCATTCAGGACGGAGATGAGAAGAAATTTCTTCACACAGAAGGTGGAATTCTGTACCCCAGAGGGCTGTGGGTGCTCAGTCATTGGGTATATTCAAAACGGAAATCGATAGATTTCTGACTAGTATGGGCATCAAGCGATATGGCGATAAGGCCGGTGAATGGAACTGAGGCAGATGATCAGCCATGATCTCATTTTGGGCGGAGCAGGCTCGAAGGGCCGAATGGCCGACTCCTGTTCCTATTTCTAATGTTCTTATATGTGAGTCCAGAACCACAGCAAGGGGGTTGACTCTTAATTGACTTCTAAAATGACCTAGCGAGTCACTCAGTTGTACCTAAACGCTATGAAATAAAATAACATGAATGAAAACGGATGGACGTCCATGCATCGAACTCGGCACCAGCTACGGACATGGCAGCGGCACACCCAGCCCAGTCGGCGCTGCAAATTCCTCCTCACCTACATCTGGGGACTTGTGCCAAAATTGGGAGAGCTGTCTCACAGAATAGTCAAACAACAACCTGACATAGTCATACTCACAGAATCATACCTTACAGCCAATGTCCCAAACTCCTCCATAACCATCCCTGCGTCTGTCCTGTCCCACTGACAGGACAGTCTCACCAGGGGCGGTGGGACAGTCGGGAAGGAGTGGCCCTGGGAGTTCTTAACATTGACTCCTGACCCCATGAAGTCTCTTGGCTTCTGGTCAAAAATGCGCAAGGAAACCTCCTGCTGATTACATAGAACCATAGAAACAAAGAAGATAGGAGCAGGAATAGCACATTCAGCCCCTCGATCCTGCTCTGCCATTTACTGAGATCATGGCTGATCATCCAAATTCAGTACCCTGTCCCTGCTTTCTCCCCATATCCCTTGATCTCTTTAGCCTTAGGAAATATATCTAACTCCTCCTTGAATATACTTAATGAGTTGGCCTCAACAGCCTTCTGTGCTAGAGAATTCCACAGGTTAACCACTCTCTGGGTGAAGAAATTCCTCCTCAACTCAGTCATAATTGGCTTACCCCCTTATCTTTAGACTGTTACCCCTGATTCTGGACTTCCCCGTCATCGGGCACATCCTTCCTGCACCTAGTCTCTCTAGTCCAGTTAGAATTGTATATGTTTCAATGAAATTGTCTCTCATTCTTCTGAACTCTAGTGAATATAAGCCTAATCGACACTATCTCTTTTCATACGTCATTCCTGCCATCCTAGGTATCAATCTAGTGAATATTTGCTGGACTCCCTCCATGGCAAGAACAACGTTCCTCAGATAAGGCGACCAAAACTGCACACAATACTCAAGGTGTGGTCTCACCAAGGCCCTGTACAACTGCAGCAAGATATCCTTGCTCCTGTACTCGAAAGCTCAATAATAATAACTTTCAAAAGGGAACGGGATCAATACTGGAAGTGAGTGATTTACAGAGCTATGGGAATAGAACAGGGGAGTGGACTAATAGTTTAGCTCTATCAATGAGCCGGAACAGGCTCGATTGACTGAATGGCCTCTTTCTGTGCTGAATGATTCTGTGATTCAGTGATAACAGAAGCTATTGAGCTCTTGTCTCATGTGAAGAATCGACGTTCTGCAGTTTTGATCCAAATTCTAATCGTTACCTTTAATCTGATAAAGGTGACAGCTGATAATGATGAAGGGACCAAGTGTAATGTACCCAAGTTTTCTGATGATACAACGCAAGATGGGAGAGTAAGCTGTGAGGAGAACAAAAAGAGTTTGGAAAGAGATCTAGATAGACTAAGTGAGTGAGCAGTAAGGTGGCAGATGGAGTATAATGTAGGGAAATGTGAGGTTATTCAATTAGGTCGGAAGAATAGAAAAACAGAATATTTTTTAAATGGTGAGAAACTTTTAAATTTTGGTGTTCAGAGAGATGTGGGTGTCCTCGTGCAAGAAACACATAAAGCTAGCATGCAGGCGTTCAATGAGGAAGGCAAATGGTATGTTGGCCTTCATTGGAATGCCGTAGGAGTGTAAGAGTCTTGCTACAATTGTACAGGGCATTGTTGAGTCAACACTTGCCTGGAGTACTGTGCACAGTGTTGGGTATCTAAGGAAGAATAAAATTGCCTTGGAGGCGGTGCAACGAAGGTGCACTGGATTGATACCTGGGATGAGTGGACTGTCCTATGATGAGAGCTTGTCTCGAATAGGCCTATACTCTCTGGAGTTTAGAAGAATGATTGGTGATCTAATTGAAACAAAGAAAATTCTGAAGGGGATTGACATGGTGGATGCTGAGAAGTTGTTTCCCCTGGCTGGAGAGTCTAGAACTAGGGGGCATAATTTCAGGATAAGGTGTCGGCCATTTAAGATTGAGAGAAGGGAGCATTTCTTCACTCAGAGGGTTGTGAATCTTTGTAATTCTCCGCCCCTGACGGCTGTGAATGTTGAGTCTTTGAGTATATTAACAGCTGAGATCGATAGATTTTTGGACTCCAGGGGAATCAAGGGACATGGAGATCGGACGTGAAATTGGAGTTGTGGTCGATGATCAGCCGTGGTCTTACTGAATTGCGGAACAGGCTCAAGGGGCCGGATGGCCTACACCTGCTCTTATTTCTTATATTCTTATGTTTTCGTTACACATACGCTTGCTCCTTTTTCTTATGTTCTTATATTCTTATTAACACAATGGGCTGGTGAGACATGGTGTGTCGAAAATTTCTGAAATAGATTTTTTTAAAACTGAAATCATTCAATAAATATGTGACCCAAAGTAGGGGCCATGAATATAAGTAGTCACCAATAATTCAAATCAGTAATTCAGGAGAAGCTTTTGCACCCAGTGAATGTTGAAAACTCAGCCACAGGGAGGAGTGGAGCCGAATAGCATTGACCCATTTAAGGGGAGTCGAGACAAACACATGAGGGAGAAAGGAATAGAAGGTTGCGCTGATAGTGTGAGATGGAAAGGGGTGGGAGGATGATCATGTGCAGCATAAACGCTGGCATGGAGAGGTTCGGCTGAAGGCCTGCTTCTGTGCTGTAAATTCTCTGTACTTTATTTAGCAGAGCATGACGTGCCCACCCTGATCCCAGGCTTCGCCGGGGTTCAATCAGTGAATTACAAAATCATTGATTTTATCCCAATTAGATTATTTTTATCTATTTGTTCCCAGTATATCGCCTCTAGAGGTAACCAACAGGGATGAGGGTTTCAGCAGAAGTTGAGTTCAGGTGGGGCGGAGATGACCGATGTTATGGAGCTGCATATGATGAGGGTGACTGACCAGGACGCCTCCCACGGTTCAAGAGCCACACGCAGCATTAACATGTGCAGGAACTGCCTGAGGAATCCAGACCCGAGCGAGAGACAGAAGCTTCCGCTGTGAACAGAATGTTGTAATAACAGTACTGATGAACACAATCACTGTCTTTGAATATAACGCTCAGGAATGTGAGTCACATAATTAAACTGCTCCCCACTACAGGATCTGGATCACGCCCAATGTTAAAATATATTCCGTGAAAGGATCATTAACTGATCAAAGAGCAAAGAGAACACAGGGATTTACAGAACAAAGAGGGAAACACATCTCCCTCTGCCTATAACCTGTTTCTCAAGGCGCATTTGTTTGCTATCATCTATCTCTCGTCTGTCCCTGTCATACCCACTTTCTCCCTATCTTTATCTAATGTCTCCTCTCTCTATCTCCATCTATATTTCCGCAATATCTGTCACCATTTGTCTCTCCCTATCTATGTCTAATAATTTATCCTCTATCTAGATTTATCTCTCCTCTCTCTGTCACCCTCTCTCTCTCCCTATCTATATCTAATAATATCTCCTCTCTCTCTCGCCCTCTCAATCTCCTCTCTCTGTCATTCTCTCTCCGTCCCTAGCTATATTTAATAAGCTTTCCTCTCTCTATCTCCATCTATCTCTCTGTCACGCTCTCTCTCTCTCTCAATCTATATCTAATAAGCTCTCCTCACTCTATCTCCAGCTATCTCTCCTGTATCTCTATCAGGCACTCTCTCACTATCTATATCTAATAATCTCACCTCAATATATCTCTATATCCCCACGTTTTTGTCGCCTCTCTCTCTGTATCTATGTATTATTATCTCTCCTTTACATACCTCCTCACCTCTATCTCTGTCACACCTTTTCTCTCCGTATCTATATGTAATAATCTTTAATTTATCTCAACTAATATCACCGCTATCTCTCTCACACATTAACCTGTGTTACACTCTCTCTCTTCCTTGCTATAGTTAATAATCTCCATTCGTTCTATCTCACCTATCTCCCCTCTATCTCTGTCACCCTCTTTCTCCCTATAAATATATAATAAACTCTCCGCGCTCTCTATCTCCATCAATCTCTCCTCTGTCTCGGTCACTCTCTGTCTGTCTATACCTAAAAATCTCTCCTCTCCATATCTCCATCTATCTCTCCTGCATCTCGGTCAGTGTCAGTCTTCCCCTATTTTTATCGAACTAGCTGGAGTGCCCGGCATTGCCGGTTCAACGTCTTCCCCTGTGCCTTGTTGACTGACAATGCGGGGAAAGAGAGAGAAAGAGAGGTAAGGAGAGAGAGAGAGAGAGAGAGGGAGAGAGAGAGAAGGAGAGAGAGACAGAGAGAGAGAGCGAAGGAGAGAGAGAGAGAGAAAGGGGAGAGAGACAGAGAGAGAGATGGAAGGAGAGAGAGAGACAGAGGCGGAAGGAGAGAGAGAGAGAGTGAAGGAGAGAGCGAGAGAGAAAGGGAAGGAGAGAAGGAGAAAGAGGGAAGGAGAGAGAGAGAGAGGGAAGGAGAGCGAGACAGAGAGAGAGAGGGAAGGAGAGAGAGAGACAGAGAGAGAGAGGGAAGGGGAGAGAGAGAGAGAGGGGGTAGGAGGGAGAGAGATAGAGGGAAGAAGCGAGAGAGAGAGAGAGAGAGGGAAGCAGAGAGAGAGAGAGAGAGAATGAGAGAGAGAGACTGAGAGAGAGAGGGAAGGAGAGAGGGCGAGAGAGAGGGAAGGAGAGAGAGAGAGAGAGGGTAGGAGAGAGGGACAGAGAGAGAGCAGGAAGGAGAGAGAGAGAGAGTGAAGGAGAGACAGAGAGAGAGAGAGAGAGAGAGAAGGAGAGAGTGAGGGATGGAGATAGAGAAGAGAGGAAGACACCCCGGGGAAGGGGCTGGACTCAGAGACCCAGAGCCCCAGTGCATGGCATAGCGCCTGAGGCACGGGCAGAGTCACCCCAGCTGAGCTCGCGCTGCGGCCCGCCGTCCCGGAGCCCCCGTGGGCAGCGTAGCACCTGAGGCCCGTCCTGAGTCAACCCAGATGAGCTCGCGCTGTGGCCCGCCGCCCCGGAGCCCCCGTGGGCAGCGTAGCACCTGAGACCCGGCCCGAATCACACGAGCAGAGCTCCCGCTATGGCCCGCCACCCCACGTGAACAAAAAGGACTCACCTCACCTGTCACGATTAGCACAATAAACAGAAGAATCAGTCCTACTCAGGCTAATCAGTTGATCTGATGAGAAAGTTGTCGGTTTGTTTATCTGAGTTGAAGTCTCCGAAAGTGGCCATGGTTCCCCGGGCCTCCGACCCAAAGAGCTCGGTAGTGACATCCTGCAGAGCAGAGAGGCCGGGGTGACAGGAGAGAGGGGATAAAGCAGAGCAAAGGAGGAGGAGGAGGTTGAGGGTGGGAAGGAGGTCCATTGTCGGACAGAGGCATAATTGCTCCATCACAAACAACAACAGCCGCAGCTTGCTTTTCCCGCTCCCGCACTAACGGCAGTTTGAAGAATTAGGCCCCGCCCACACACGCCATGAAACGCCCCCGTGACACAGTGCGCTCCCCCCGTAGGATTGCTCAACCTTCACGACACTCAACGCTAATGAGCGGATTCCCCAGTAGGATTGGTCAACCGCTAATGAGTGGATTTCGTCCGTTTTTTGAATGTTTCTTGTATAGTGTTCGAACAAATTTTGTCTGACCAAACAATATGTACGCCTGTGACACTCCCCCAATCAAAACCTTTCTTTTGATATAACATATGTGTAGGTACGCTCCATAGCTTTTGTATGAAGCCCAGACATACACACAGACAGACAGACAGACAGATGGATCCTTTTATATATATAGACTAGCTGGAGTGCCCGACGGTGCCGATGCTTTTTCGAGGGCATGTTGTTGTTGGAAGCGAGAGAGAGAGCGACTGGGGGAATAGAGAGAACAACTGGAGGGAAGAGTGGGAGCAACTTGGGGGAAGAGAGAGAGCGACTGGGGGGAAGAGAGAGCGACTGGGGGGAAGAGGGGGGGAAAGGGGAGTGAAGGGGGGCAGGGGGGAGGGGAGGGGGAGGGGGGACGGGAAGTGGAGGGGAGGGGGAGCGGGGGGAGGGGAGGGGGGATGGGAGGGGGGAAAGGGGAGGGGAGTGGGTAAGGGAAGGGGAGTGGGAGAGGGGGTTGAGGGGGGAGGGGGGGAGGGTGGAAGA
>NW_028225183.1:35682994-35898868 GCF_052327205.1 Somniosus microcephalus
CCTTCTCCCCTCGTCTCTCTCTTATACACCCCGTCTCTCTCTTCTCCCCCCGTCTCTCTCTTCTCCCCATCTCTCTCTTCTCCCCCCGTCTCTCTCTTCTCCCCCCCGTCTCTCCCTTCTCCCCCCGTCTCTCTCTTCTCCCCGTCTCTCTCTTCTCCCCCGTCTCTCTCTTCTCCCCCCCGTCTCTCTCTTCTCTCTCTTCTCCCCGTCTCTCTCTTCTCCCCCGTCTCACTCTTCTCCCCCCGTCTCTCTCTTCTCCCCCGTCTCTCTCTTCTACACCCCCGTCTCTCTCTTCTCCCCCCGTCTCTCTCTTCTCCCCCAGTCTCTCTCTTCTACACCCCGTCTCTCTCTTCTCCCCCGTCTCTCTCTTCTACACCCGTCTCTCTCTTCTCCCCCCGTCTCTCTCTTCCTCCCCCCGTCTCTCTCTTCTCCCCCGTCTCTCTCTTCTCCCCCCCTTCTCTCTCTTCTCCCCCCGTCTCTCTCTTCTCCCCCCGTCTCTCTCTTCTCCCCGTCTCTCTCTTCTCCCCCCCCGTCTCTCTCTTCTCCCCCCGTCTTTCTCTTCTCACCCCAGTCTCTCTCTTCTCCCCCCGTCTCTCTCTTCTCCACCAGTCTCTCTCTTCTCCCCCCATCTCTCTCTACTCCCCCGTCTCTCTCTTCTCCCCATCTCTCTCTTCTCCCCCCGTCTCGCTCTTCTCCCCCCCATCTCTCTCTTCTCCTCCCATTTCTCTCTTCTCCCTCCGTCTCTCTCTTCTCCCCGTCTCTCTCTTCTCCCCCGCCTCTCTCTTCTCCCCCAGTCTCTCTCTTCTCCCCCCGTCTCTCTCTCCCCCCCATCTCTCTCTTCTATGCCCCGTCTCTCTCTTCTCCCCCGTATCTCTGTTCTCCCCCTGTCTCTCTCTTCTCCCCCCAGTCTCTTTCCTCTCCCCCGTCTCTCTCTTCTCCCCCCATCTCTCTCTTCTCTCCCCCCGTCTCTCTCTTCTCCCCCGTCTCTCTCTTCTCCCCCCGTCTCTCTCTTCTCCCCCCGTCTCTCTCTTCTCCCTGTCTCTCTCTTCTCCCCGTCTCTCTCTTCTCCCCCCGTCTCTCTCTTCTCCCCCCGTCTCTCTCTTCTCCCCCCGTCTCTCTCTTCTCCCCCCATCTCTCTCTTCTCCCCCGTCTCTCTCTTCTCCCCCCGTCTCTCTCTTCTCCCCCCAGCCTCTCTCTTCTCCCCACCGTCTCTCTCTTCTCCCCCCCCAGTCTCTCTCTTCTCCCCCCCGTCTCTCTCTTCTCCCCCTGTCTCTCTCCTCTCCCCCATCTCCTTCTACTCCCCCCGTCTCTCTCTTCTCCCCCCGTCTCTCTCGTCTCCCCCGTCTCTCTCTTCTCCCCCCGTCTCTCTCTTCTCCCCCGTCTCTCTCTTCTCCCCCCAGTCTCTCTCTTCTCCCCCCCGTCTCTCTCTTCTCCCCCCCAGTCTCTCTCTTCTCCCCCCGTCTCTCTCTTTTCCCCCGGTCTCTCTCTTCTCCCCCGTCTCTCTCTTCTCCCCCCCATCTCTCTCTTCTCCCCCGTCTCTCTCTTCTCACCCCCGTCTCTCTCTTCTCCCCCCCCGTCTCTCTCCTCTCCCCCCGTCTCTCTCTTCTACCCCCGTCTCTCTCTTCTCAGTTCAGTTCAGTTCAGTTCAAATGCTTTATTGGCATGAAAGTTTACAGAGAACCATATTGCCAAAGCTTACATAGCAAAAAGGTACAGTTTTCCAACATTCTGTAGGTGTCAATCGATTTGACATTTGTTGGGTATATACAATATTACTTTTAAACAATATTAATTTTAAACAGTCTTTCTACTTCATTTGGTACGTTCAATAATTAATTTTAAACAGTCTTACTTTTAAACAGTCCTCAGGTTGTGACATGTTGTTACATATTTAGCCCCAAGGTATGGTCTGTCTCCTTCTCCTAGGACTAATCTCATTTTTGACAGATCATCCAATTCTTGAAATCTGGGGTTGTTTGGCTTAGCTTGTTGAATAATATGTTTCTTGATGTGTTGAATTTTTCGCATTTTAGGAGGAAATGCATTTCTGTTTCAACCTCGCCAGCCAGACATTGATCGCATATTCTATTCTCTCTAGGCTGCCAGGATTTCTTGTATCTGCCTTTTTCATTTCCAGTTGGTGGTCGCTTAGTCTGTACCTGGTGAGGTCTGTCTCTGTTTTGTGTCTCTGATGGTCGTGAGGTAGTCTGCCAGTTTATATTCTCTTTTTAGGGCCCGGTAACATTCTAATCTGCTTTGGTTTTCGGTTATTTTGTTCCAATGTTCCAGGTAGGTTTCTTTGCATTGTTTAATGATTTGGTTCACTCGGATTGGTGTTTGGACGGCTGTGTTGGTCTGGGGCTGGTCAGGGTCCGGCTGAGTACTTAGTTTCAGTAGCAGCTGACTCAGGGGACTCTTTCTGGGTTTAGCTCTTGGGTCTGAAAGGCTTTGAAATGAAGGGTGTCTGGGGAGCTAGATTTGAGGTGATTTAGGAAGTTTAGTGCTCGTTTTTGGATGTTTATTATCAGTGGGTATCTGCCTAGTTCGGCTTCTCCCTGTCTCTCTCTTCTCCCCCGTCTCTCTCTTCTCCCCCCGTCTCTCTCTTCTCCCCCCGTCTCACTCTTCTCCCCCTGTCTCTCTCTTCTCCCCCCCGTCTCTCTCTTCTCCCCCCGTCTCTCTCTTCTACACCCCGTCTCTCTCTTCTCCCCCATCTCTCTCTTCTCCCCAGTCTCTCTCTTCTCCCCCCGTCTCTCTCTTCTCCCCCCCTTCTCTCTCTTCTCCCCCCGTCTCTCTCTTCTCCCCCCGTCTCTCTCTTCTCCCCCATCTCTCTCTTCTCCCCCCCGTCTCTCTCTTCTCCCCCGTCTTTCTCTTCTCACCCCAGTCTCTCTCTTCTCCCCCCGTCTCTCTCTTCTCCCCCCAGTCTCTCTCTTCTCCCCCCATCTCTCTCTTCTCCCCCCGTCTCTCTCTTCTCCCCGTCTCTCTTCTCCCCCGTCTCGCTCTTCTCCCCCCCATCTCTCTCTTCTCCTCCCATTTCTCTCTTCTCCTCCGTCTCTCTCTTCTCCCCCGCTCTCTCCTTCTCTCTCTTCTACCCCGCCTCTCTCTTCTCCCCCAGTCTCTCTCTTCTCCCCCCGTCTCTCTCTCCCCCCCGTCTCTCTCTTCTACGCCCCGTCTCTCTCTTCTCCCCCGTCTCTCTGTTCTCCCCCCTGTCTCTCTCTTCTCCCCCCAGTCTCTTTCCTCTCCCCCGTCTCTCTCTTCTCCCCCCATCTCTCTCTTCTCTCCCCCCGTCTCTCTCTTCTCCCCCGTCTCTCTCTTCTCCCCCCGTCTCTCTCTTCTCCCCCGTCTCTCTCTTCTCCCCCGTCTCTCTCTTCTTCCCATCTCTCTCTTCTCCCCCCCGTCTCTCTCTTCTCCCCCCGTCTCTCTCTTCTCCCCCCGTCTCTCTCTTCTCCCCCCGTCTCTCTCTTCTCCCCCGTCTCTCTCTTCTCCCCCCGTCTCTCTCTTCTCCCCCCAGCCTCTCTCTTCTCCCCCCCGTCTCTCTCTTCTCCCCCCCAGTCTCTCTCTTCTCCCCCCCGTCTCTCTCTTCTCCCCCTGTCTCTCTCCTCTCCCCCCGTCTCCTTCTTCTCCCCCCGTCTCTCTCTTCTCCCCCCGTCTCTCTCGTCTCCCCCGTCTCTCTCTTCTCCCCCCGTCTCTCTCTTCTCCCCCGTCTCTCTCTTCTCCCCCAGTCTCTCTCTTCTCCCCCCCGTCTCTCTCTTCTCCCCCCCCAGTCTCTCTCTTCTCCCCCCGTCTCTCTCTTTTCCCCCCGGTCTCTCTCTTCTCCCCGTCTCTCTCTTCTCCCCCCTGTCACTCTCTTCTCCCCGTCTCTCTCTTCTCCCCGTCTCTCTCTTCTCCCCCCGTCTCTCTCTTCTCACCCCGTCTCTCTCTTCTACCCCCGTCTCTCTCTTCTCCCTGTCTCTCTCTTCTCCCCCGTCTCTCTCTTCTGCCCCGTCTCTCTCTTCTCCCCCCGTCTCACTCTTCTCCCCCTGTCTCTCTCTTCTCCCCCCGTCTCTCTCTTCTCCCCCCCGTCTCTCTCTTCTACACCCCGTCTCTCTCTTCTCCCCCCGTCTTTCTCTTCTCCCCCGTCTCTCTCTTCTCCCCCGTCTCTCTCTTCTCCCCCCCGTCTCTCCCTTCTCCCCCGTCTCTCTCTTCTCCCCGTCTCTCTCTTCTCCCCAGTCTCTCTCTTCTCCCCCCGTCTCTCTTCTCTCTCTTCTCCCCCGTCTCTCTCTTCTCCCCCCGTCTCACTCTTCTCCCCCCGTCTCTCTCTTCTCCCCCGTCTCTCTCTTCTACACCCCGTCTCTCTCTTCTCCCCCGTCTCTCTCTTCTCCCCGTCTCTCTCTTCTCCCCCGTCTCTCTCTTCTCGCCCCCGTCTCTCCCTTCTCCCCCCGTCTCTCTCTTCTCCCCCGTCTCTCTCTTCTCCCCCCGTCTCTCTCTTCTCCCCCCCCGTCTCTCTCTTCTCTCTCTTCTCCCCCGTCTCTCTCTTCTCCCACCGTCTCTCTCTTCTCCCCCCCGTCTCTCTCTTCTCCCACCGTCTCTCTCTTCTCTCCCCGTCTCTCTCTTCTCCCCCGTCTCTCTCTTCTCCCCCCGTCTCTCTCTTCTCCCCCCCGTCTCTCTCTCTCTCCCGTCTCTCTCTTCTCCCCTGTCTCTCTCTTCTCCCCCGTCTCTCTCTTCTCCCCCCGTCTCTCTCTTCTCCCCCATCTCTCTCTTCTCCCCCCGTCTCTCTCTTCTCCCCCCGTCTCTCTCTTCTCCCCCCGTCTCTCTCTTCTCCCCCGTCTCTCTCTTCTCCCCCCCGTCTCTCTCTTCTCCCCCCGTCTCTCTCTTCTCCCCCCGTCTCTCTCTTCTCCCCCCATCTCTCTCTTCTCCCCCGTCTCTCTCTTCTCCCCGTCTCTCTCTTCTCCCCCGTCTCTCTCTTCTCCCCCGTCTCTCTCTTCTCCCCCGTCTCTCTCTTCTCCCCCGTCTCTCTCTTCTCCCCGTCTCTCGCTTCTCCCCCCATCTCTCTCTTCTCCCCCGTCTCTCTCTTCTCCCCCGTCTCTCTCTTCTCCCCCCAGTCTCTCTCTTCTCCCCCGTCTCTCGCTTCTCCCCCGTCTCTCTCTTCTCCCCATGTCTCTCTCTTCTCCCCTGTCTCTCTGTTCTCCCCCCGTCTCTCTCTTCTCCCCCCGTCTCTCTCTTCTCCCCGTCTCTCTCTTCTCCCCCCGTCTCTCTCTCTCCCCCCCGTCCTCTCTCTTCTCCCCCGTCTCTCTCTTCTCCCCCCCATCTCTCTCTTCTCCCCGTCTCTCTCTTCTCCCCCCGTCTCTCTCTTCTCCCCCCGTCTCTCTCTTCTCCCCCGTCTCTCTCTTCTCCCCCCCGTCTCTCTCTTCTCCCCCCGTCTCTCTCTTCTCCCCCGTCTCTCTCTCCTCCCCCCATCTCTCTCTTCTCCCCCCGTCTCTCTCTTCTCCCCCGTCTCTCTCTTCTCCCCCCGTCTCTCTCTTCTCCCCCGTCTCTCTCTTCTCCCCCAGTCTCTCTCTTCCCCCCCCGTCTCTCTCTCCACCCCCGTCTCTCTCTTCTCCCCCGTCTCTCTCTTCTCCCCCGTCTCTCTCTTCTCCCCGTTCTCTCTCTTCTCCCCCCGTCTCTCTCTTCTCCCCCCCGTCTCTCTCTTCTCCCTCCCGTCTCTCACTTCTCCCCCGTCTCTCTCTTCTCCACCCCGTCTCTCTCTGCTCCCCCAGTCTCTCTCTTCTCCCCGTCTCTCTCTTCTCCCCCCGTCTCTCTATTCTCCCCCCCGTCTCTCTCTTCTCCCCGCCTCTCTCTTCTCCGCCCCGTCTCTCTCTTCTCCCCCGTCTCTCTCTTCTCCTCCCGTCTCTCTCTTCTCCCCACTCTCTCTCTTCTCCCCCCGTCTCTCTCTTCTCCCCCCGTCTCGCTCTTCTCCCCCCGTCTCTCTCTTCTCCCCCCCGTCTCTCTCTTCTCCCCCCGTCTCTCTCTTCTCCCCCCGTCTCTCTCTTCTCCCCCCGTCTCTCTCTTCTCCCCCCCGTCTCTCTCTTCTCCCCCCGTCTCTCTCTTCTCCCCCGTCTCTCTCTTCTACCCCGTCTCTCTCTTCTCCCCCCCGTCTCTCTCTTCTGCCCCCAACTCTCTCTTCTCCCCCGGTCTCTCTCTTCTCCCCCCGTCTCTCTCTTCTACCCCCCATCTCTCTCTTCTACCCCAGTCTCTATCTCTCCCCCGTCTCTCTCTTCTCCCCCAGTCTCTCTCTTCTCCCCCCGTCTCTCTCTTCTCCCCCGTCTCTCTCTTCTCCCCCGTCTCTCTCTTCTCCCCCCCGTCTCTCTCTTTTCCCCCGTCTCTCTGTTCTCCCCCCCGTCTCTCTCATCTCCCCCGTCTCTCTCGTCTCCCCCCCGTCTCTCTCTTCTCCCCCCGTCTCTCTGTTCTACCCCCCGTCTCTCTCGTACTCCCCGCCGTCTCTCTCGTCTCACCCCCGCCTCTCTCTTCTCCCCCCCGTCTCTCGCTTCTCCCCCGTCTCTCCCTTCTCCCCCCCGTCTCTCTCTTCTACCCCTCGGTCACTCTCTTCTCCCCGTCTCTCTCTTCTCCCCGTCTCTCTCTTCTCCCCAGTCTCTCGCTTCTCCCCCCATCTCTCTCTTCTCCCCCGTCTCTCTCTTCTCCCCCCGGTCTCTCTCTTCTCCCCCCCGTCTTTCTCTTCTCCCCCCGGTCTCTCTCTTCTCCCCCGTCTCTCGCTTCTCCTCCGTCTCTCTCTTCTCCCCGTCTCTCTCTTCTCCCCCGTCTCTCTCTTCTCCCCCCACGTCTCTCTCTTCTCCCCCGTCTCTCTCTTCTCCCCCGTCTCTCTCTTCTCCCCGTCTCTCTCTTCTCCCCCCCGTCTTTCTCTTCTCCCCCCGTCTCTCTCTTCTCCCCCCGTCTCTCTCTTCTCCCCCCGTCTCTCTCTTCTACACCCCGTCTCTCTCTTCTCCCCCGTCTCTCTCTTCTCCCCGTCTCTCTCTTCTCCCCCCGTCTCTCTCTTCTCCCCCCCCGTCTCCCTTCTCCCCCGTCTCTCTCTTCTCCCCCGTCTCTCTCTTCTCCCCCATCTCTCTCTTCTCCCCCCGTCTCTCTCTTCTCTCCCGTCTCTCTCTTCTCCCCCGTCTCTCTCTTCTCCCACCGTCTCTCTCTTCTCCCCCCCGTCTCTCAATTCTCCCACCGTCTCTCTCTTCTCCCCCGTCTCTCTCTTCTCCCCGTCTCTCTCTTCTCCCCCGTCTCTCTCTTCTCCCCCCCGTCTCTCTCTTCTCTCCCGTCTCTCTCTTCTCCCCTGTCTCTCTCTTCTCCCCCATCTCTCTCTTCTCCCCCCATCTCTCTCTTCACCCCCCGTCTCTCTCTTCTCCCCCCGTCTCTCTCTTCTCCCCCCGTCTCTCTCTTCTCCCCCCCGTCTCTCTCTTCTCCCCCGTCTCTCTCTTCTCCCCCCGTCTCTCTCTTCTCCCCCGTCTCTCTCTTCTCCCCGCGTCTCTCTCTTCTCCCCCCATCTCTCTCTTCTCCCCCCGTCTCTCTCTCTCCCCCGTCTCTCTCTTCTCCCCGTCTCTATCTTGTACCCCCCGTCTCTCTCTTCTCCCCCGTCTCTCTCTTCTCCCCCCGTCTCTCTCTTCTCCCCCCGTCTCTCTCTTCTCCCCGTCTCTCTCTTCTCCCCGTCTCTCTCTTCTCCCCCCCTTCTCTCTCTTCTACCCACCGTCTCTCTCTTCTCCCCCGTCTCTCGCGTCTCCCCCGTCTCTCTCTTCTCCCCCGTCTCTCTTTTCTCCCCACGTCTCTCTCTTCTCCCCCCAGTCTCTCTCTTCTCCCCAGTCTCTCTCTTCTACCCCCGTCTGTCTCTTCTCCCCCCGTCTCTCTCTTCTCCCCCGTCTCTCGCTTCTCCACCCGTCTCTCTCTTCTACCCCCCGTCTCTCTCTTCTCCCTCCCGTCTCTCTCTAACCCCCCCGGTCTCTCTCTTCTCCCCCCGTCTCTCACTTCTCCCCCCAGTCTCTCTCTTCTCCCCCGTCTCTCTCTTCTCCCCCGTCTCTCTCTTCTCCCCACGTCTCTCTCTTCTCCCCCGTCTCTCTCTTCTCCCCCGTCTCTCTCTTCTCCCCGGTTCTCTCTCTTCTACCCACCGTCCTCTCTCTTCTCCCCGTCTCTCGCTTCTCCCCCGTCTCTCTCTTCTCCCCCGTCTCTCGCTTCTCCCCACATCTCTCTCTTCTACCCCCGTCTCTCTCTTCTCCCCCCTTCTCTCTCTTCTCCCCCCATCTCTCGCTTCTCCCCCCGTCTCTCTCTTCTCCCCCGTCTCTCTCTTCTCCCCGTCTCTCTCTTCTCCCCCGTCTCTCTCTTCTACCCCCGTCTCTCTCTTCTCCTGTCTCTCTCTTCTCCCCCGTCTCTCTCTTCTCCCCCGTCTCTCTCTTCTCCCCCCGTCTCACTCTTCTCCCCCTGTCTCTCTCTTCTCCCCCCGTCTCTCTCTTCTCCCCCCGTCTCTCTCTTCTACACCCCGTCTCTCTCTTCTCCCCCCGTCTCACTCTTCTCCCCCGTCTCTCTCTTCTCCCCCCGTCTCTCTCTTCTCCCCCCCGTCTCTCCCTTCTCCCCCCGTCTCTCTCTTCTCCCCCGTCTCTCTCTTCTCCCCCAGTCTCTCTCTTCTACCCCCCGTCTCTCTCTTCTCTCTCTTCTCCCCCGTCTCTCTCTTCTCCCCCCGTCTCACTCTTCTCCCCCCGTCTCTCTCTTCTCCCCCCGTCTCTCTCTTCTACACCCCGTCTCTCTCTTCTCCCCCGTCTCTCTCTTCGCCCCGTCTCTCTCTTCTCCCCCGTCTCTCTCTTCTCCCCCCGTCTCTCCCTTCTCCCCCCGTCTCTCTCTTCTCCCCCGTCTCTCTCTTCTCCCCCCGTCTCTCTCTTCTCCCCCCGTCTCTCTCTTCTCTCTCTTCTCCCCCGTCTCTCTCTTCTCCCACCGTCTCTCTCTTCTCCCCCCGTCTCTCTCTTCTCCCCCGTCTCTCTCTTCTCCCCCCGTCTCTCTCTTCTCTCCCGTCTCTCTCTTCTCCCAGTCTCTCTCTTCTCCCCGTCTCTCTCTTCTCCCCCCGTCTCTCTCTTCTCCCCCATCTCTCTCTTCTCCCCCCTCTCTCTCTTCTCCCCCCGTCTCTCTCTTCTCCCCCCGTCTCTCTCTTCTCCCCCCGTCCCTCTCTTCTCCCCCCGTCTCTCTCTTCTCCCCCCGTCTCTCTCTTCTCCCCCCATCTCTCTCTCTCCCCCGTCTCTCTCTTCTCCCCCATCTCTCTCTTCTCCCCCGTCTCTCTCTTCTCCCCCGTCTCTCTCTTCTCCCCTGTCTCTCTCTTCTCCCCCGTCTCTCTCTTCTCCCCCGTCTCTCGCTTCTCCCCCGTCTCTCTCTTCTCCCCCGTCTCTCTCTTCTCCCCCGTCTCTCTCTTCTCCCCCAGTCTCTCTCTTCTCCCCCGTCTCTCGCTTCTCCCCCGTCTCTCTCTTCTCCCCCCGTCTCTCTCTTCTCCCCTGTCTCTCTGTTCTCCCCCCGTCTCTCTCTTCTCCCCCCGTCTCTCTCTTCTCCCCCGTCTCTCTCTTCTCCCCCCGTCTCTCTCTTCTCCCCCCGTCTCTCTCTTCTCCCCCATCTCTCTCTTCTCCCCCCATTTCTCTCTTCTCCCCCGTCTCTCTCTTCTCCCCCGTCTCTCTCTTCTCCCCCCGTCTCTCTCTTCTCCCCCGTCTCTCTCTTCTCCCCCCGTCTCTCTCTTCTCCCCCCCGTCTCTCTCTTCTCCCCCGTCTCTCTCTTCTCCCCCCGTCTCTCTCTCCTCCCCCCATCTCTCTCTTCTCCCCGTCTCTCTCTTCTCCCCGTCTCTCTCTTCTCCCCCGTCTCTCTCTTCTCCCCCGTCTCTCTCTTCTCCCCCAGTCTCTCTCTTCTCCCCCCGTCTCTCTCTCCACCCCCGTCTCTCTCTTCTCCCCCGTCTCTCTCCTCTCCCCCGTCTCTCTCTTCTCCCCGTTCTCTCTCTTCTCCCCCGTCTCTCTCTTCTCCCCCGTCTCTCTCTTCTCCCTCCCGTCTCTCACTTCTCCCCCCGTCTCTCTCTTCTCCCCCCGTCTCTCTCTGCTCCCCCAGTCTCTCTCTTCTCCCCCGTCTCTCTCTTCTCCCCCCGTCTCTCTCTTCTCCCCCCGCCTCTCTCTTCTCCGCCCCGTCTCTCTCTTCTCCCCCGTCTCTCTCTTCTCCTCCCGTCTCTCTCTTCTCCCCACTCTCTCTCTTCTCCCCCCGTCTCTCTCTTCTCCCCCGTCTCGCTCTCTTCTCCCCGTCTCTCTCTTCTCCCCCCCGTCTCTCTCTTCTCCCCCCGTCTCTCTCTTGTCCCCCGTCTCTCTCTTCTCCCCCCGTCTCTCTCTTCTCCCCCCGTCTCTCTATTCTCCCCCGTCTCTCTCTTCTCCCCCATCTCTCTCTTCTACCCCGTCTCTCTCTTCTCCCCCCTGTATCTCTCTTCTCCCCCAACTCTCTCTTCTCCCCCCGGTCTCTCTCTTCTCCCCCCCGTCTCTCTCTTCTACCCCCCATCTCTCTCTTCTACCCCAGTCTCTATCTTCTCCCCCGTCTCTCTCTTCTCCCCCAGTCTCTCTCTTCTCCCCCCGTCTCTCTCTTCTCCCCCGGCTCTCTCTTCTCCCCCGTCTCTCTCTTCTCCCCCCCGTCTCTCTCTTCTCCCCCCGTCTCTCTGTTCTCCCCCCGTCTCTCTCATCTCCCCCCCGTCTCTCTCGTCTCCCCCCGTCTCTCTCTTCTCCCCCCGTCTCTCTGTTCTCCCCCCGTCTCTCTCGTCTCCCCGCCGTCTCTCTCGTCTCACCCCCGCCTCTCTCTTCTCCCCCCGTCTCTCGCTTCTCCCCCGTCTCTCTCTTCTCCCCCCCGTCTCTCTCTTCTACCCCCGGTCTCTCTCTTCTCCCCCGTCTCTCTCTTCTCCCCCCGTCTCTCTCTTCTCCCCCCCGTCTCTCTCTTCTCCCCCCGGTCTCTCTCTTCTCCCCCGTCTCTCGCTTCTCCCTCCGTCTCTCTCTTCTCCCCGTCTCTCTCTTCTCCCCCCGTCTCTCTCTTCTCCCCCCACGTCTCTCTCTTCTCCCCCCGTCTCTCTCTTCTCCCCCGTCTCTCTCTTCTCCCCCGTCTCTCTCTTCTCCCCCATCTCTCTCTTCTCCCCCCCGTCTCTCCCTTCTCCCCCGTCTCTCTCTTCTCCCCGTCTCTCTCTTCTCCCCCATCTCTCTCTTCTCCCCCGTCTCTCTCTTCTCTCCCGTCTCTCTCTTCTCCCCCGTCTCTCTCTTCTCCCACCGTCTCTCTCTTCTCCCCCCCGTCTCTCAATTCTCCCACCGTCTCTCTCTTCTCCCCCCGTCTCTCTCTTCTCCCCGTCTCTCTCTTCTCCCCCGTCTCTCTATTCTCCCCCCCGTCTCTCTCTTCTCTCCCGTCTCTCTCTTCTCCCCTGTCTCTCTCTTCTCCCCCCGTCTCTCTCTTCTCCCCCCCATCTCTCTCTTCTCCCC
The DNA here is from genome assembly GCF_052327205.1 of Somniosus microcephalus. Taxonomy (NCBI): domain Eukaryota; kingdom Metazoa; phylum Chordata; class Chondrichthyes; order Squaliformes; family Somniosidae; genus Somniosus; species Somniosus microcephalus. The sequence continues at coordinate 35,694,460 of NW_028225183.1, forward strand.
CATCTCTCTCTTCACCCCCCGTCTCTCTCTTCTCCCCCCGTCTCTCTCTTCTCCCCCCGTCTCTCTCTTCTCCCCCCGTCTCTCTCTTCTCCCCGTCTCTCTCTTCTCCCCCCGTCTCTCTCTTCTCCCCCGTCTCTCTCTTCTCCCCGCGTCTCTCTCTTCTCCCCCCCATCTCTCTCTTCTCCCCCCGTCTCTCTCTTCTCCCCCGTCTCTCTCTTCTCCCCCGTCTCTATCTTGTACCCCCGTCTCTCTCTTCTCCCCCCGTCTCTCTCTTCTCCCCCCGTCTCTCTCTTCTCCCCCCGTCTCTCTCTTCTCCCCCGCCTCTCTCTTCTCCCCCGTCTCTCTCTTCTCCCCGTCTCTCTCTTCTCCCCCCCTTCTCTCTCTTCTACCACCGTCTCTCTCTTCTCCCCGTCTCTCGCTTCTCCCCCCGTCTCTCTCTTCTCCCCCGTCTCTCTCTTCTCCCCCCGTCTCTCTCTTCTCCCCCATCTCTCGCTTCTCCACCCGTCTCTCTCTTCTACCCCCGTCTCTCTCTTCTCCCTCCGTCTCTCTCTAACCCCCCCGGTCTCTCTCTTCTCCCCCGTCTCTCTCTTCTCCCCCAGTCTCTCTCTTCTCCCCCCGTCTCTCTCTTCTCCCCGTCTCTCTCTTCTCCCCACGTCTCTCTCTTCTCCCCCCGTCTCTCTCTTCTCCCCCCGTCACTCTCTTCTCCCCGCTTCTCTCCCTTCTACCCACCGTCTCTCTCTTCTCCCCCGTCTCTCGCTTCTCCCCCGTCTCTCTCTTCTCCCCCGTCTCTCGCTTCTCCCCACATCTCTCTCTTCTACCCCCGTCTCTCTCTTCTCCCCCCTTCTCTCTCTTCTCCCCCCGTCTCTCTCTTCTCCCCCCGTCTCTCTCTTCTCCCCTGTCTCTCTCTTCTCCCCGACTCTCTCTTCTCCCCCGTCTCTCTCTTCTCCACCCCGTCTCTCTCTTCTCCCCCCCATCTCTCTCTTCTCCCCCGTCTCTCTCTTCTCCCCCGTCTCTCTCTTCTCCCCCGTCTCTCTCTTCTCCCCCCATCTCTCTCTTCTCCCCCGTCTCTCTCTAATACCCCCCGTCTCTCTCTTCTCCCCCCGTCTCTCTCTTCTCCCCCGTCTCTCTCTAATCCCCCCATCTCTCTCTTCTCCCCCAGTATCTCTCTTCTCCCCTGTCTCTCTGTTCTCCCCCCGTCTCTCTCTTCTCCCCCCGTCTCTCTCTTCTCCCCCGTCTCTCTCTTCTCCCCCCATCTCTCTCTTCTCCCCCCGTCTCTCTCTTCTCCCCCGTCTCTCTCTTCTGCCCCCATCTCTCTCTTCTCCCCCGTCTCTCTCTTCTCCCTCCGTCTCTCTCTTCTCCCCGTCTCTCTCTTCTCCCCCCGTCTCTCTCTTCTCCCCCCACGTCTCTCTCTTCTCCCCCCGTCTCTCTCTTCTCCCCCGTCTCTCTCTTCTCCCCCGTCTCTCTCTTCTCCCCCATCTCTCTCTTCTCCCCCCCGTCTCTCCCTTCTCCCCCGTCTCTCTCTTCTCCCCGTCTCTCTCTTCTCCCCATCTCTCTCTTCTCCCCCCGTCTCTCTCTTCTCTCCCGTCTCTCTCTTCTCCCCCGTCTCTCTCTTCTCCCACCGTCTCTCTCTTCTCCCCCCCGTCTCTCAATTCTCCCACCGTCTCTCTCTTCTCCCCACGTCTCTCTCTTCTCCCCGTCTCTCTCTTCTCCCCCGTCTCTCTATTCTCCCCCCCGTCTCTCTCTTCTCTCCCGTCTCTCTCTTCTCCCCTGTCTCTCTCTTCTCCCCCGTCTCTCTCTTCTCCCCCCCATCTCTCTCTTCTCCCCCATCTCTCTCTTCACCCCCCGTCTCTCTCTTCTCCCCCCGTCTCTCTCTTCTCCCCCCGTCTCTCTCTTCTCCCCCCGTCTCTCTCTTCTCCCCCGTCTCTCTCTTCTCCCCCCGTCTCTCTCTTCTCCCCCGTCTCTCTCTTCTCCCCGCGTCTCTCTCTTCTCCCCCCCATCTCTCTCTTCTCCCCCCGTCTCTCTCTTCTCCCCCGTCTCTCTCTTCTCCCCCGTCTCTATCTTGTACCCCCGTCTCTCTCTTCTCCCCCCGTCTCTCTCTTCTCCCCCCGTCTCTCTCTTCTCCCCCCGTCTCTCTCTTCTCCCCCGCCTCTCTCTTCTCCCCCGTCTCTCTCTTCTCCCCGTCTCTCTCTTCTCCCCCCCTTCTCTCTCTTCTACCCACCGTCTCTCTCTTCTCCCCCGTCTCTCGCTTCTCCCCCCGTCTCTCTCTTCTCCCCCGTCTCTCTCTTCTCCCCCCGTCTCTCTCTTCTCCCCCATCTCTCGCTTCTCCACCCGTCTCTCTCTTCTACCCCCCGTCTCTCTCTTCTCCCTCCCGTCTCTCTCTAACCCCCCCGGTCTCTCTCTTCTCCCCCGTCTCTCTCTTCTCCCCCCAGTCTCTCTCTTCTCCCCCCGTCTCTCTCTTCTCCCCGTCTCTCTCTTCTCCCCACGTCTCTCTCTTCTCCCCCCGTCTCTCTCTTCTCCCCCCGTCACTCTCTTCTCCCCCGCTTCTCTCCCTTCTACCCACCGTCTCTCTCTTCTCCCCCGTCTCTCGCTTCTCCCCCGTCTCTCTCTTCTCCCCCGTCTCTCGCTTCTCCCCACATCTCTCTCTTCTACCCCCGTCTCTCTCTTCTCCCCCCTTCTCTCTCTTCTCCCCCCGTCTCTCTCTTCTCCCCCCGTCTCTCTCTTCTCCCCCGTCTCTCTCTTCTCCCCGACTCTCTCTTCTCCCCCGTCTCTCTCTTCTCCACCCCGTCTCTCTCTTCTCCCCCCCATCTCTCTCTTCTCCCCCGTCTCTCTCTTCTCCCCCGTCTCTCTCTTCTCCCCCGTCTCTCTCTTCTCCCCCCATCTCTCTCTTCTCCCCCGTCTCTCTCTAATACCCCCCGTCTCTCTCTTCTCCCCCCGTCTCTCTCTTCTCCCCCGTCTCTCTCTAATCCCCCCATCTCTCTCTTCTCCCCCAGTATCTCTCTTCTCCCCTGTCTCTCTGTTCTCCCCCCGTCTCTCTCTTCTCCCCCCGTCTCTCTCTTCTCCCCCGTCTCTCTCTTCTCCCCCCATCTCTCTCTTCTCCCCCCGTCTCTCTCTTCTCCCCCGTCTCTCTCTTCTGCCCCCATCTCTCTCTTCTCCCCCGTCTCTCTCTTCTCCCCCCGTCTCTCTCTTCTCCCCCGTCTCTCTCTTCTCCCCCCGTCTCTCTATTCTCCGCCCCGTCTCTCTCTTCTCCCCCGTCTGTCTCTTCTCCCCCCGTCTCTCTCTCCTCCCCCCGTCTCTCTCTTCTCCCCCCGTCTCTCTCTTCTCCCCCGTCTCTCTCTTCTCCCCCCGTCTATTTCTTCTCCCCCGTTTCTCTCTTCTCCCCGTCTCTCTCTTCTCCCCCAGTCTCTCTCTTCTCCCCGTCTCTCTCTCCACCCCCGTCTCTCTCTTCTCCCCGTCTCTCTCTTCTCCCCCGTCTCTCTCTTCTCCCCGTTCTCTCTCTTCTCCCCCGTCTCTCTCTTCTCCCCCCGTCTCTCTCTTCTCCCTCCCGTCTCTCTCTTCTGCCCCCGTCTCTCTCTTCTCCCCGTCTCTCTCTGCTCCCCCAGTCTCTCTCTTCCCCCCCCGTCTCTCTCTTCTCCCCCCGTCTCTCTCTTCTCCCCCCGTCTCTCTCTTCTCCCCCGTCTCTCTCTTCTCCCCCCCGTCTCTCTCTTCTCCCCCGTCTCTCACTTCTCCCCCCGTCTCTCTCTTCTCCCCACTCTCTCTCTTCTCCCCCGTCTCTCTCTTCTCCCCCCGTCTCTCTCTTCTCCCCCCGTCTCTCTCTTCTCCCCCGTCTCTCTCTTCTCCCCCCGTCTCTCTCTTCTCCCCACTCTCTCTCTTCTCCCCCGTCTCTCTCTTCTCCCCCCGTCTCTCTCTTCTCCCCCCGTCTCTCTCTTCTCCCCCCGTCTCTCTCTTCTCCCCCCCGTCTCTCTCTGCTCCCCCCGTCTCTCTCTTCTCCCCCCGTCTCTCTCTTCTACCCCGTCTCTCTCTTCTCCCCCCCGTCTCTCTCTTCTCCCCCAACACTCTCTTCTCCCCCCGGTCTCTCTCTTCTCCCCCCCGTCTCTCTCTTCTACCCCCCATCTCTCTCTTCTACCCCCGTCTCTATCTTCTCCCCGTCTCTCTCTTCTCCCCCCAGTCTCTCTCTTCTCCCCCGTCTCTCTCTTCTCCCCCCGTCTCTCTCTTCTCCCCGTCTCTCTCTTCTCCCCCCCGTCTCTCTCTTCTCCCCCCGTCTCTCTGTTCTCCCCCCCGTCTCTCTCGTCTCCCCTCCGTCTCTCTCGTCTCCCCCCCGTCTCTCTCTTCTCCCCCCGTCCCTCTGTTCTCCCCCCGTCTCTCTCGTCTCCCCCCCGTCTCTCGCGTCTCACCCCCGCCTCTCTCTTCTCCCACCGTCTCTCGCTTCTCCCCGTCTCTCTCTTCTCCCCCCCGTCTCTCTCTTCTACCCCCGGTCTCTCTCTTCTCCCCTGTCTCTCTCTTCTCCCCCCGTCTCTCTCTTCTCCCCCAGTCTCTCTCTTCTCACCCCGTCTCTCTCTTCTCCCCCCGTCTCTCTCTTCTCCCTCCATCTCTCTCTTCTCCCCCCGTCTCTCTCTTCTCCCCCCGTCTCTCTTCTCCCCCCGTCTCTCTCTTCTCCCCTGTCTCTCGTTTCTCCCTCCGTCTCTCTCTTCTCCCCGTCTCTCTCTTCTCCCCCGTCTCTCTCTTCTCCCCCCAGTCTCTCTCTCTTCTCCCATCGTATCTCTCTTCTCCCCCAGTCTCTCTCGTCTCCCCCCCGTCTCTCTTGTCTCCCCCCGTCTCTCTCTTCTCCCCCCGTCTCTCTCTTCGCCCCCCGTCTCTCTCTTCTCCCCCGTCTATCTCTTCTCCCACCGTCTCTCTCTTCTCCCCGTCTCTCTCTTCTCCCCCCGTCTCTCTCTTCTCCCCCGTCTCTCTCTTCTCCCCGTCTCTCTCTTCTCCCCCGTCTCTCTCTTCTCCCCCGTCTCTCTCTTCTCCCCCCGTCTCTCTCTTCTCCCCCCATCTCTCTCTTCTCCCCCGTTTCTCTCTTCTCCCCCCGTCTCTATCTTCTCCCCATCTCTCTCTTCTCCCCCCCGTCTCTCTCTTCTCCCCCGTCTCTCTCTTCTCCCCCCGTCTCTCTCTTCTCCCCCCTTCTCTCTCTTCTCCCCCCGTCTCTCTCTTCTCCCCCCGTCTCTCTCTTCTCCCCCGTCTCTCTCTTCTCCCCCGTCTCTCTCTTCTCCCCCCGTCTCTCTCTTCTCACCCCAGTCTCTCTCTTCTCCCCCGTCTCTCTCTTCTCCCCCCAGTCTCTCTCTTCTCCCCCCCGTCTCTCACTTCTCCCCCCGTCTCTCTCTTTTCCCCCGTCTCTCTCTCCTCCCCCGTCTCGCTCTTCTCCCCCCCGTCTCTCTCTTCTCCTCCCATCTCTCTCTTCTCCCTCCGTCTCTCTCTTCTCCCCGTCTCTTTCTTCTCCCCGTCTCTCTCTTCTCCCCCAGTCTCTCTGTTCCCCCCCGTCTCGCTCTCTCCCCCCGTCTCTCTCTTCAACCCCCCGTCTCTCTCTTCTCCCCCGTCTCTCTCTTCTCCCCCCAGTCTCTCTCTTCTCCCCCCTGTCTCTTTCCTCTCCCCCGTCTATCTCTTCTCCCCCCGTGTCTCTCTTCTCTCCCCCCGTCTCTCTCTTCTCCCCCCGTTTCTCTCTTCTCCCCCCGCCTCTCTCTTCTCCCCCCGTCTCACTCTTCTCCCCCCGTCTCTCTCTTCTCCCCCGTCTCTCTCTTCTCCCCCCATCTCTCTCTTCTCCCCCCGTCTCTCTCTTCTCCCCCCGTCTCTCTCTTCTCCCCCCGTCTCTCGCTTCTCCCCCGTCTCTCTCTTCTCCCCCCGTCTCTCTCTTCTCCCCCCAGTCTCTCTCTTCTCCCCCCCGTCTCTCTCTTCTCCCCCCCAGTCTCTCTCTTCTCCCCCCCGTCTCTCTCTTGTCCCCCGTCTCTCTCTTCTCCCCCCGTCTCTCTCTTCTCCCCGTCTCTCTCTTCTCCCCCCGTCTCTCTCTTCTCCCCCCGTCTCTCTCTTCTCCCCCCGTCTCTCTCTTCTCCCCCGTCTCTCTCTTCTCCCCCCAGTCTCTCTCTTCTCCCCACCATCTCTCTCTTCTCCCCCCCCAGTCTCTCTCTTCTCCCCCCGTCTCTCTCTTCTCCCCCTGTCTCTCTCTTCTCCCCCCGTCTCTCTCTTCTCCCCCCGTCTCTCTCTTCTCCCCCAGTCTCTCTCTTCTCCCCCCCGTCTCTCTCTTCTCCCCCGTCTCTCTCTTCTCCCCCGTCTCTCTCTTTTCCCCCCGTCTCTCTCTTCTCCCCCCCGTCTCTCTCTTCTCCCCCCGTCTCTCTCTTCTCCCCCCGTCTCTCTCTTCTCCCCCGTCTCTCTCTTCTCCCCCGTCTCTCTCTTCTCCCCCCGTCTCTCTCTTCTCCCCCGTCTCTCTCTTCTCCCCCCGTCTCTCTCTTCTCCCCCCGTCTCTCTCTTCTACACCCCGTCTCTCTCTTCTCCCCCCGTCTCTCTCTTCTCCCCCGTCTCCCTCTTCTCCCCCGTCTCTCTCTTCTCCACCCCGTCTCTCTCTTCTCCCCGCATCTCTCTCTTCTCCCCCGTCTCTCTCTTCTCCCCCCGTCTCTCTCTTCTACCCCTGTCTCTCTCTTCTCCCCCCGTCTCTCTCTTCTCCCCCCCTTCTCTCTCTTCTACCCACCGTCTCTCTCTTCAACCCCGTCTCTCGCTTCTCCCCCCGTCTCTCTCTTCTCCCCCGTCTCTCGCTTCTCCCCCCATCTCTGTCTTCTACCCCGTCTCTCTCTTCTCCCCGTCTCTCTCTTCTCCCCCTTCTCTCTCTTCTCCCCCCGTCTCTCTCTTCTCCCCCCCGTCTCTCTCTTCTACCCCCATCTCTCTCTTCTCCCCCCGTCTCTCTCTTCTCCCCCCGTGTCTCTCTTCTCCCCCCGTCTCTCTCTTCTCCCCCCGTCTCTCTCTTCTCCCCCCTCTCTGTCTTCTCCCCCGTCTCTCTCTTCTCCCCCGTCTCTCTCTTCTCCACCCCGTCTCTCTCTTCTCCCCCCACCTCTCTCTTCTCCACCCGTCTCTCTCTTCTCCCCCGTCTCTCTCTTCTCCCCCCGTCTCTCTCTTCTCCCCCCGTCTCTCTCTTCTCCCCCGTCTCTCTCTTCTCCCCCCGTCTCTCTCTTCTCCCCCCCGTCTCTCTCTTCTCCCCCCGTCTCTCTCTTCTCCCCCGTCTCTCTCTTCTCCCCAGTCTCTCTCTTCTCCCCCCGTCTCTCTCTTCTCCCCCCGTCTCTCTCTTCTCCCCCCAGTCTCTCTCTTCTCCCACCGTCTCTCTCTTCTCCCCCCGTCTCTCTCTTCTCCCCCCCATCTCTCTCTTCTCCACCGTCATTCTCTTCTCCCCCACGGTCTCTCTCTTCTCCCCCCGTCTCTCTCTTCTCCCCCGTCTCTCTCTTCTCCCCAGTCTCTCTCTTCTCCCCCCGTCTCTCTCTTCTCCCCCCGTCTCTCTCTTCTCCCCCCAGTCTCTCTCTTCTCCCACCGTCTCTCTCTTCTCCCCCCGTCTCTCTCTTCTCCCCCCCATCTCTCTCTTCTCCACCGTCATTCTCTTCTCCCCCACGGTCTCTCTCTTCTCCCCCCGTCTCTCTCTTCTCCCCCTTCTCTCTCTTCTCCCCCCGTCTCTCTCTTCTACCCCCGTCTCTCTCTTCTCCCCTGTCTCCCTCTTCTCCCACCATCTCTCTCTTCTACCCCCGTCTCTCTCTTCTCCCCCCGTCTCTCTCTTCTCCCCCCGTCTCTCTCTTCTCCCCCCGTCTCGCTCTTCTACCCCGTCTCTCTCCTGTCCCCCCAACTCTCTGTTCTCCCCCCGTCTCTCTCTTCTCCCCTATCTCTCTCTTCTCCCCCCGGTCTCTCTCTTCTACCCCCCGTCTCTTTCTTCTCCCCCCCGTCTCTCTCTTCTCCCCCCCGTCTCTCTCTTCTCCCCCCCGTCTCTCTCTTCACCCCGGTCTCTCTCTTCTACCCCCCGTCTCTCTCTTCTCCCCCGTCTCTCTCTTCTCCCCGTCTCTCTCTTCTCCCCCTGTCTCTCTCTTCTCCCCCCAGTCTCTCTCTTCTACCCCCGTCTCTCTCTTCTCCTCCCCGTCTCTCTCTTCTCCCCCCGTCTCTCTCTTCTCCCCCAGTCTCTCTCTTCTCCCCCCCGTCTCTCTCATCTCCCCAGTCTCTCTCTTCTCCCCCCGTCTCTCTCTTCTCCCACCGTCTCTCTCTTCTCCCCCGTCTCTCTCTTCTCCCCCCGTCTCTCTCTTCTCCCCAGTCTCTCTCTTCTCCCCCGTCTCTCTCTTCTCCCACCGTCTCTCTCTTCTCCCCCGTCTCTCTCTTCTCCCCCGTCTCTCTCTTCTCCCCCCGTCTCTCTCTTCTCCCCCGTCTCTCTCTTCTCCCCCCGTCTCTCTCTTCTCCCCCCCGTCTCTCTCTTCCCCCCCAGTCTCTCTCTTCCCCCCGTCTCTCTCTCTTCTCCCCCCGTCTCTCACTTCTCCCCCCGTCTCTCTCTTCTCCCCCCGTCTCTCTCTTCTCCCCCCTTCTCTCTCTTCTCCCCCGTCTCTCTCTTCTCCCACCTCCCGTCTCTCTCTTCTCTGCCGTCTCTCTCTCTTCTCCCCCCGTCTCTCTCTTCTCCCCCCATCTCTCTCTTCTCCCCCCGTCTCTCTCTTCTCCCCCCTTCTCTCTCTTCTCCCCCCGTCTCTCTCTTCTCCCACCCCCCGTCTCTCTCTTCTCCCCCGTCTCTCTCTTCTCCCCCGTCTCTCTCTTCTCCACCGGTCTCTCTCTTCTCCCCCTTCTCTCTCTTCTCCCCCCGTCTCTCTCTTCTACCCCCGTCTCTCTCTTCTCCCCTGTCTCCCTCTTCTCCTACCATCTCTCTCTTCTACCCCCGTCTCTCTCTTCTCCCCCGTCTCTCTCTTCTCCCCCCGTCTCTCTCTTCTCCCCCCGTCTCGCTCTTCTCCCCCGTCTCTCTCTTCTCCCCCCAACTCTCTGTTCTCCCCCCGTCTCTCTCTTCTCCCCTATCTCTCTCTTCTCCCCCCGGTCTCTCTCTTCTACACCCCGTCTCTCTCTTCTCCCCCCCGTCTCTCTCTTCTCCCCCCCGTCTCTCTCTTCTCCCCCCCGTCTCTCTCTTCACCCCGGTCTCTCTCTTCTACCCTCCGTCTCTCTCTTCTCCCCCGTCTCTCTCTTCTCCCCCGTCTCTCTCTTCTCCCCCTGTCTCTCTCTTCTCCCCCCAGTCTCTCTCTTCTACCCCCGTCTCTCTCTTCTCCTCCCCGTCTCTCTCTTCTCCCCCCGTCTCTCTCTTCTCCCCCAGTCTCTCTCTTCTCCCCCCCGTCTCTCTCTCCTCCCCAGTCTCTCTCTTCTCCCCCCGTCTCTCTCTTCTCCCACCGTCTCTCTCTTCTCCCCCGTCTCTCTCTTCTCCCCCCGTCTCTCTCTTCTCCCCCCAGTCTCTCTCTTCTCCCCCCCAGTCTCTCTCTTCTCCCCCAGTCTGTCTCTTCTCCCCCCCTTCTCTCTCTTCTCCCCCAGTCTCTCTCTTCTCCCTCCCGTCTCTCTCTTCTCCCCAGTCTCTCTCTTCTCCCCCCGTCTCTCTCTTCTCCCACCGTCTCTCTCTTCTCCCCCGTCTCTCTCTTCTCCCCTGTCTCTCTCTTCTCCCCCCGTCTCTCTCTTCTCCCCCGTCTCTCTCTTCTCCCCCCGCCTCTCTCTTCTACCTCCCATCTCTCTCTTCTCCCCCCAGTCTCTCTCTTCTCCCCCGTCTCTCTCTCTTCTCCCCCCGTCTCTCACTTCTCCCCCCGTCTCTCTCTTCTCCTCCCGTCTCTCTCTTCTCCCCCCTTCTCTCTCTTCTCCCCCCGTCTCTCTCTTCTCCCACCCCCCATCTCTCTCTTCTCCGCCGTCTCTCTCTCTTCTCCCCCCGTCTCTCTCTTCTCCCCCCATCTCTCTCTTCTCCCCCCGTCTCTCTCTTCTCCCCCCTTCTCTCTCTTCTCCCCCCGTCTCTCTCTTCTCCCACCCCCCGTCTCTCTCTTCTCCCCCGTCTCTCTCTTCTCCCCCGTCTCTCTCTTCTCCCCGTCTCTCTCTTCTCCCCCCATCTCTCTCTTCTCCCCTGTCTCTCTCTTCTCCCCCGTCTCTCTCTTCTCCCCCCGTCTCTCTCTTCTCCCCAAGTCTCTCTCTTCTCCCCGTCTCTCTCTTCTCCCCCCGTCTCTCTCTTCTCCCCCGTCTCTCTCTTCTCCCCCCGTCTCTCTCTTCTCCCCGTCTCTCTCTTCTCCCCCCGTCTCTCTCTTCTCCCCCGTCTCTCTCTTCTCCCCCCGTCTCTCTCTTCTACCCCGTCTCACTCTTCTCCCCCCATCTCTCTCTTCTACACCCCGTCACTCTCTTCCCCCCTGGTCTCTCTCTTCTCCCCCCGTCTCTCTCTTCTCCCCCGTCTCTCTCTTCTCCCCCCGTCTCTCTCTTCTCCCCCCCGTCTCTCTCTTCTCCCCCGTCTCTCTCTTCTCCCACTGTCTCTCTCTTCTCACCCCCGTCTCTCTCTAATCCCCCCATCTCTCTCTTCTCCCCGTCTCTCTCTTCTCCCCCCGTCTCTCTCTTCTCCCCCGTCTCTCTCTTCTCCCCCCGTCTCTCTCTTCTCCCCCCATCTCTCTCTTCTCCCCCGTCTCTCTCTTCTCCCCCGTCTCTCTCTTCTCCCCCATCTCTCTCTTCTACCCCCGTCTCTCTCTTCTCCCCGTCTCTCTCTTCTCCCCCATCTCTCTCTTCTCCCCCCAGTCTCTCTCTTCTACCCCCCGTCTCTCTCTTCTCCCCCCGTCTCTCTCTTCTCCCCCCGTCTCTCTCTTCTCCCCCCGTCTCTCTCTTCTCCCCCCCGTCTCTCTCTTCTACCCCCCCGTCTCTCTCTTCTCCCCCCGTCTCTCTCTTCTCCCCCCGTCTCTCTCTTCTCCCCCCGTCTCTCTCTTCTCCCCCGTCTCTCTCTTCTCCCCCGTCTCTCTCTTCTCCCCCCGTCTCTCTCTTCTCCCCCCGGTCACTCTCTTCTCCCCCCCACCTCTCTCTTCTCCCCCGTCTCTCTCTTCTCCCCCCGTCTCTCTCTTCTCCCCCCGTCTCTCTCTAATCCCCCCGTCTCTCTCTTCTCCCCCCTTCTCTCTCTTCTCCCCCGTCTCTCTCTTCTCCCACCCCCGTCTCTCTCTTCTCCCCGTCTCTCTCTTCTCCCCCCGTCTCTCTCTTCTCCCCCGTCTCTCTCTTCTCCCCCCGTCTCTCTCTTCTCCCCCGTCTCTCTCTTCTCCCCCGTCTCTCTCTTCTCCCCCCGTCTCTCTCTTCTCCCCAAGTCTCTCTCTTCTCCCCGTCTCTCTCTTCTCCCCCCGTCTCTCTCTTCTCCCCCCGTCTCTCTCTTCTCCCCCCGTCTCTCTCTTCTCCCCCCGTCTCTCTCTTCTCCCCCGTCTCTCTCTTCTCCCCCCGTCTCACTCTTCTCCCCCCCATCTCTCTCTTCTACACCCCGTCTCTCTCTTCTCCCCCCGGTCTCTCTCTTCTCCCCCGTCTCTCTTTTCTCCCCCATCTCTCTCTTCTCCCCCCATCTCTCTCTTCTCCCCCCCGTCTCTCTCTTCTCCCCCGTCTCTCTCTTCTCCCACCGTCTCTCTCTTCTCCCCCGTCTCTCTCTTAACCCCCCGTCTTTCTCTTCTCCCCCATCTCTCTCTTCTCCCCCCGTCTCTCTCTTCTCCCCCGTCTCTCTCTTCTCCCCGTCTCTCTCTTCTCCCCCCGTCTCTCTCTTCTCCCCGTCTCTCTCTTCTCCCCCCGTCTCTCTCTTCTCCCCCATCTCTCTCTTCTACCCCCCGTCTCTCTCTTCTCCCCCGTCTCTCTCTTCTCCCCCGTCTCTCTCTTCTCCCCCCAGTCTCTCTCTTCTACCCCCCGTCTCTCTTTTCTCCCCCCGTCTCTCTCTTCTCCCCCCGTCTCTCTCTTCTCCCCCATCTCTCTCTTCTCCCCCCGTCTCTCTCTTCTCCCCCCGTCTCTCTCTTCTACCCCCCGTCTCTCTCTTCTCCCCCCGTCTCTCTCTTCTCCCCCCGTCTCTCTCTTCTCCCCCCGTCTCTCTCTTCTCCCCGTCTCTCTCTTCTCCCCCGTCTCTCTCTTCTCCCCCCGTCTCTCTCTTCTCCCCCCGGTCTCTCTCTTCTCCCCCCCGCCTCTCTCTTCTCCCCCGTCTCTCTCTTCTCCCCCGTCTCTCTCTTCTCCCCCCGTCTCTCTCTTCTCCCCCGTCTCTCTCTTCTCCCCCGTCTCTCTCTTCTCCCCCCGTCTCTCTCTTCTCCCCGTCTCTCTCTTCTCCCCCCGTCTCTCTCTTCTCCCCCATCTCTCTCTTCTACCCCCCGTCTCTCTCTTCTCCCCCGTCTCTCTCTTCTCCCCCGTCTCTCTCTTCTCCCCCCAGTCTCTCTCTTCTACCCCCCGTCTCTCTTTTCTCCCCCCGTCTCTCTCTTCTCCCCCCGTCTCTCTCTTCTCCCCCATCTCTCTCTTCTCCCCCCGTCTCTCTCTTCTCCCCCCGTCTCTCTCTTCTACCCCCCGTCTCTCTCTTCTCCCCCCGTCTCTCTCTTCTCCCCCCGTCTCTCTCTTCTCCCCCCGTCTCTCTCTTCTCCCCGTCTCTCTCTTCTCCCCCGTCTCTCTCTTCTCCCCCCGTCTCTCTCTTCTCCCCCCGGTCTCTCTCTTCTCCCCCCCGCCTCTCTCTTCTCCCTCGTCTCTCTCTTCTCCCCCGTCTCTCTCTTCTCCCCCCGTCTCTCTCTAATCCCCCCGTCTCTCTCTTCTCCCCCCGTCTCTCTCTTCTCCCCCCGTCTCTCTCTTCTCCCCCGTCTCTCTCTTCTCCCCCCTGTCTCTCTCTAATCCCCCCCGTCTCTCTCGTCTCCCCCTTCTCTCTCTTCTCCCCCCCGTCTCTCTCTTCTCCCCCCAGTCTCTCTCTTCTCCCCGCAGTCTCTCTCTCTCTCTCTTCCAACAACAACATGCCCTCAAAAAACCCTCGGCACCGCCGGGCACTCCAGCAATATTTAATAAACGATTACTAACTTAACAGATATAAACTTAAGACTTTTAAATATATATTTCGAATTTGCATTGTTAAACTGTTCAAATAATCTGTACAATCAGTTCTTGTTAGCCTGGTAACGCCCTCAAGATATCTGGCAAGTGAGATCCCATACACTGTGAGTTTGTGGGAACAAGAGATTATTTGACTTTGGACCAGAGAGTTTGTGGGCGTGTCTGGCTACTTGTTTGAGGAGCTGTATTAGTTTGAGGTGCTGTGATAGATTTTAGGAGCTGTATTAGTTTGAGGTACTGTATTTGTTTGATATACTGCATTAGTTTGAGGTACTCTATTAATTTGAGGGATTGTACCTGTTTGAGGATCCATCGACACAAATATGCTAAAATAATTGCTTAACTAAATGGCCACACTTAAGGCGGTCAGCCCCATTCGAGAGTGCAGTAGAGAAGGCATGAGAGGACGCTCTAACATTTGGAATATAATTACTGAAATGGCCACAGCAGAGTGAAGGACATCACCAAAACAATATGAGATCTTGCGATGGGCCTGGTGGTGTTTGAAACAACAGCCCCATTGGTGGGAGAATACAGCTGGCAATTTCCATTAGTTATAACATGTGATCAGAATTGTCCGGCTTTTGGGGTGTTCAATTTCAATCTCAGCAGTAAATATATTCCATTACAACAGGGAATAAACTCCACTGTCGTCATCTGTTTTTCAGGTGTTTTTTTTTAAATAGCATTTCCAGCGCTGCTGCAAACTCAACTTCCCCATGGGAATCCCACAGGGTATAAATGAAAGGCTCTGGGACTGTCCCACCTCAGAGTTTAATTCAGAGAGATTGCCTGCAGCACGAAGGGAAACACCACTTCACACAGAAAATGTTACTCATTTTACAGTGTGGAGAAAATATTCTACATGATCGTTGCCGTCATTGGAGTTCCTGGTAAGTGATTATAACTATTGAAGTTGTTTAATCTGTGTGTGAGCTGGTCTCTGGTTTTGCCCTGTGACTGATAATTTTGCATCCTGATCTACTCATCACTGTTATTGAGACACCTGATCAATCATAGCATTTCGTTTAATCAAATGTCCTGAATTACCTCTGAGATTTTATTACAATGCTTCAACTGAAATTAAAATTCTGTTTGTAACTCACGGGCTCGCTGTGTTATGAAGCTATTGCCTTCCGTGTAATATTGTGTATTGTTGTATCAGACCTCAGTGCAAGCAATTCTCTGAGAGAAGGTATTAGTGGAAGGGACTATCACTGCAGAAATTTACTGAGTGTTGGTCACTAACTGGAGTGGAACACCGGACCCCAGTGGCCATGTATTACTGGAGTATCTGTCACTGTAGAACTTTACTGAGTGTGGGTCATTAACTGGAGTGGAACACCGGACCCCAGTGGCCATGTAATACTGGGAGTAGCTGTCAATGTAGAATTGTACTGACTGTGGGTCACTAACTGGAGTGGAACATCTTATCCCAGTGGCCATGTATTACTGGGAGTGTGTGTCACTGTAGAACTGCAATGACTGTGGGTCACTAAATATAGTGGAACACCTGGCCCCAGTGGCCATGTATAACTGGGAGTATCTGTCACTGTAGAACTGTGCTGAGTGTTGGTCACTAACTGGAGTGGAACACTTGACCCCAGTTGCCATGTATTACTGGGAGTATCTGTCACTGTTGAACTGTACTGAGTGTGGGTCACTAATTGGAGTCGAACATCTCATCCCAGTGCCCATGTATTAATGGGAGTATCTGTCACTGTATAATTGCACTGAGTGTGGGTCACTGACTGGAGTGTAACATCTCATCCCAGTGGCCATGTATTACTGGGAGTATCTGTCACTGTAGAACTGGACTGAGTGCAGGTCATTAACTGGAACGGAACACCGGACCCCAGTGGCCATGTATTACTAGGAGTATCTGTCACTGTAGAACTGTACTGAGTGTGGGTCACTAACTGGAGAGGAACATCTCATCCCAGTGGCCATGTATTACTGGGAGTATCTGTCACTGTAGAACTGTACTGAGTGTGGGTCACTAACTGGAGCGGAACAACGGACCCCAGTGGCCATGTATTACTGGGAGTATCTGTCACTGTAGAACTGTACTGAGTGTGGGTCACTAACTGGAATGGAACACCGGATCCCAGTGGGCATGTATTACTGGGAGTATCTTTCATTATAGAACTGTACCGAGTGTGGGCCACTAACTGGAGTGGATCATCTCATCCCAGTGACCATGTATTACTGGGAGTATCTGTCACTGTAGAACGGTACTGAGTGTGGTCACTAACCAGAGTGGAACACCTGACCCAGTGGCCATGTATTGCTGGGAGTGTATTTCAATGTAGAACTGTGCTGTGTGTGGGTCACTAACTGGAGTGGAACAAGTCGCTTCCAATTTGAAATTATTGTTCGCGATGACTGATCTCTCCCGTTCATGGTGCTGCATTCGTGTTTTCCGAATGTAATCAGTGGCACAGAGGAAGGTTTTTGCTGTTGTTTGAAGAAGTTTGGTTATGTGCATATGCGGCGCTGCAACAAAGGTTCATGAGATTGATTCCTGGGATGAGAGGGCTGTGATATGATGAGAGTTGGGTAGAATCTTCCTATACGCTCTGCAATTCAGAAGAATGAGAGGTTTTCTCATTGAAACCTATAAGATTCTGAACGTTATTGGGATACTTGCCTTCATTAGCTGAGGAATAGAATATAAGAGCAGTGTTGTTATGATGGAGCTGTACAAAGCACTGGTTCGGCCACAGCTGGAATACTGTGTGCAGTTCTGGTCGCCACACTATAGCAATAATGTGATTGCATTGGAGATGGTGCAGAGAAGATTCACCAGGATATTACCTGGGATTGATCTTTTCAGCTATGAAGAGACACTGGACAGGCTGGGGTTGTTTTACTTAGAGTAGAGAAGGCAGAATGGCGTTCCGATTGAGGTATACAAAATTATGAGTGGCACAGATAGGGTAGATAGAGATGAACATTTCCCCTTCTGGAAGGTTCAATAGCCAGGCGGCTTACTTTCAGGGTAAGGGGCAGGAGGTTTAGAGGGGATTTTAGGAAAACAAATTTAATGCAGAGGGTGGTTGGTACCTGGAGCTCACGGCCTGAAAGGCTGGTAGAAGCAGGAACCCTCACAACATTCAAGAAGCATTTGGATGAGCACTTGGAACAGCATAGCTTATGAGGCTACGGACGAAGTACTGGAAAATGGAATTTAAATAGACAGGGCTTGATGGCCGGCGCGGACAAGATGGGCCGAAGGGCCTCTTTCTGTGCTGTATAATTCTATGACTGTATGCTTCTAATTCCAGGGTTAGATGTTGAGAGGTTGTTTCCCCTGGCTGGTGAATCTAGAACTAGCGGACATAGTCTCAGGATAAGATGTAGGCAATTTGAGACTGGGCTGAGAATGATATTCTTTATTCAGAGGGTGGAGAACCTTTGGTATTCTGTACCCCAAGGCTTGTGAATGCTGAGTCTTTGAGTACATTCAGGACTGAGATAGATGGATTTTTGGACTCATGGATAATCAAGGGATATGGAGATCGGGCAGGAAAGGGCTTTTGAGGTCGATGACCAGCCATGAACTTATTGAATGGTGGAGCAGGATCGAGGGAACGTATGGCCTACTCCTGCTTCTATTTCTTATGTTCTTATATTCAGATATAAGGTGAAATGCCTTGATAATGCTTTGTTTCCTATTGAACTGCACCAAAAGAAACATATGTTACCTAACTACAGACAGGTGGGCAGCGGGAGAGCAGTTTTACAGTATTCAACTCCTCTATATAATGATTTATTCTTACTTTATGTATAGTTATTGTAAACACTTTAATTGTTTCGGTGCTGATAAGTCCCCTTCCCCCAACACAGTCCTGAGAATCTGTGGGTCATGACTGCTGAAAATCATTATGTTACCATTAGACGGGCTGAATATTGGGCTGTGGTTATTGATTTTTGCACTTCTGTAAATGATTAAGGTTTGACGAACCAGTTCTTATCTCTGATTCAGAGTCTTTACACAGGTAACCTGCACTGATCTCTGGCCTTAGCTCGGTGAGGTGAGTCCCTGCGAAGCGGGAGTGTAAGAAATAGCTGTTAGATTCACAGATGGGTTTTAATTCTTAGAACAGAGACTGACAACAGTCAAGCGGAAAAAGAGAGCATAAATGGTGGAATATCAAGCATCAAAAGACAAATAGAAGTGATAAGGGAATTGTAAAATGCAAGGTAACAGTGAGGATAGCACTTGCGAGATATAAAGGAGCCACGAACCCATAAAATGCCCTTGAAGTAACTTGACAAAACATTCCTCAGAAAGATAAGAGGGAGGCCTTGTCAGTCATGCAGAAAGGGACGGCGAGGGTTGCCTTCCCGCTTCACAATTGGACAATAGGATGGGGATCAAATGATTGACACCAGGTGATTACCAGCCCACAAAAATAACTGTAAATATAGACGATCGAGAGAGGAAATCAGGCAGTCAGGGGCGAAGGCTTCCCCAAGGTGGCTATGGCCTAACACCTTGGTCAAGTTTAGCCTCTGAGGTGGCTGATGGCCAAACACCGCCAGCAGCTTGCGACATGACCCAATGGAAGTGACCACTGCAGCAGACAGCAGGAATCCAACCAATCCTGACCACCCTACTGCCTACTGTCCATCCGGTCATGTCATTCTGCTTCGGGGAGTATTAGGTCGCTTTCTACTGTCACGGGTTTTATGTCTATTTTACTCAGCTTAAACCATATGTAATATCTGATTGTGCTTTAAACTCGACCTCTTTAAAAGAAGCCTTGCAACTTCTAAAACCCTGTTGTGTATCTGTGTGAGCCTGTGATCCTAATCGTACAGGAGACGTATAACTGATAGAACATGCATAGCAGGTTTTCATAATACAGAGATCAGTTCCAGGGGCAGTAAATAATAGCATTAATAAATTGATAATAACGTAATAATAGGGCATTTCATCAATAAATGAAACACTTCAATATCCACAATGATTAAATAAACTGATGAATGTGCTTAATTTACAGCACGAAACAGGCCATTCGGCCCTACTATGTGATGCCAGTGTTTATGCTCCACAGGAGCCTCCTCCCACCCCTCTTCAGCTAACCCTATCAACATAACCTTCCACTGCTTTCTACCTCGTGTACTCTCGCTTCCCCTTAAATGCATCTCTGCTATTCGCTTCAAGTATTCCAAGTTGTAGTGAGCTCAACATTCTTACCACCCTCTGAGTAAACAAATTTCTCCTCAATTCCGTATTGGATTTATTAGTGACTACCTTTTCTCGATAATCGCCAATTTTGCACTCAAGTCACAAGTCTAAGGATCTATCCTATGTTACCCCCTCCAAATTTGAAGATCTCTATGAGGCCACCCCTCAACGTTCACTTTTGTAAAGGAAGGAGCCCCAGCCTGTTCAATCTTTCTTGATGGTCATAATGTCTCAGTTCTGGTGTCATCCTTGTAAAAAATTGCACTTTCTCCTGAGACTTATTATCCTTTATATAATATGGAGAGCAGAACTGCACACAGTACGCTCAGTGAGGTATAACCAACGTTCTATATAAGTTTAAGCTAACCTCTTTGCTTTACGTTTTTATTCTTCTAGATATGAACCCCAGTGATTTGTTTGCATGTTTATGGTCTTGTTAACATGCATTGCTACTTTAAATGATTTGTTAATCGGTTCCACTCTACCCCATTCCCACTCTGATTTTCCAAGGAGTATTTGGGAACCTTATAATTCCTACCAAAATGCAATACCTCTCATTTAGCTACATTCAATGTAATTTGCCATTTAAACGCCCTTTCTGTCAGTTGATTAATGTCTTCAGGTATTGTGTTGCATTCTTCCTCTGTACTAACTGTATTTCCAATTTGAAATCAGCTGCAAATTTTGAATTTGTGCTTCTGCTTCCCAAATCAATATCGCTTATGTAAATGTTAAAAAACAGGGAACGCAACGCTGATCCTTGTGAAACATCACTTCTCACCATCCACCTATCTGAGTAAATAGCTTTATCCACTACTCCCTATTTTCTGTTCTTGCAGCCATCTTGTTATCCATTCTGCTGCTTGTCTCCTAACTCCACTTGCTCTGTGATGCAGTCTGCTATGTGGTACCTTATCGAATGGCTTTAAAAAGTCAAAGTATATTACATCTACTGCATTACCCTTATCTACTCCTTCTGGTACTTATTCAAAGAATTCAGTAAGGTTACTCAAGCAAGACATTCCATAGAGGGTGCAGGAGCAGAGGCATATGGGTGTTCATGTACAAAAATCGTTGAAGTTGGCAGGGCAGGTTGAGAACGTGGTTGAAAATGCTTACGGGAATCTGAGCTTTATAATTAGAGGCATCGAGTACAAAAGCAAATAAGTTATGATAAACATTTATGAAACATTTGTTCGGCCACAACTGGAGAATTGTTCTCAATTCTGGGCAGCACACTTTAGGAAGGCCATGAATGCTTTAGAGATGGTGCAGAAAAGATGTACAAGAATGGTTCCAGGGACCAGGGAGGTCAGAACTGGAAGATATCAGAGATTAACAGTATTAAAGCAATGATAGAGTCAGAGAAAGGTGTGGTTGCATAAGGAAAGAACAAAGTCTATGATTGGCTGGAGGGCAGGTGTGATTCAGTGACATAAGGGATGATGCTGCAAGGTGAATGGGACAAATAAAGAAAGAGAAGATTGGTCAAGAGGAGGTGTAAATGGTTACAGCAGAATAACAAGCTGGAGGGGAAGTTGGGCACATGTCGCAGAGAAAGAAGTTGCTGGACAAAATTAGGGCCCATGGAATTGGGGGTAATATACTAGCATGGATTGAGAATTGGTTAACAGACAGAAAATAAAGAGTCGGAATAAATGTGTCTTTTTTAAGGATGGCAGGCTGTGACTAGTGGGGTACCGCAAGGATCGGTGCTGGGTCCCAGCTATTCACAATCCATATCAATGATTTGGATGAGGGGACTAAATGTAACATTTCCAAATTTGCTGATGACACAATGCTAGGTGGCAGTGTCCGTTGTGAAATGGATTTGCAGAGGTTTCAATAGGATCTCGACAGGCTCAATGAGCGAGTGAGAACATGGCAGATGGATTATAATGTGGATAAATGTGAAGTAATCCACTTTGGTGGAAAAAAACAGAAAGGCAGAGTTTTTTCGAAAAGGTGAAAGATTGGGGAATGCAAATGCTCAAAGGGACCTGGGTGTCCTTATGCATGAGACACTTAAAGGGAAAGTGCAGGTGCATCAAGCCATTAGGAAGGCAAATGGTATGCTGGCCTTTATTACAAGTGTGTTTGAGTACAGGTGTAAAGAGGTTTACTCCAATTATATCCAATTATATAGGGCCTTGTTAAGACCACACCTGGAGTACTGTGTACAATTGTGGGCTCCTTACATAAGGGAGGACATACTTGCCAGATAGGGAGTGCAACGAAGGTCCACGAGATTGATTCCTGGGATGGCAGGACTGTCGTATGAGACGAGATTGAGTAAACAAGGCCTGTATTATCTTGAATTCAGAAGAATGTAAGGGGCTCCCATTGAAGCATACAACATTATTACAGGGTTTGATAGGGTGGATGCTTGGAGAATGTTTCCCTTGGCTGGGGAGTCTAGAACCAGGGGTCAAAGACTCAGCATAAAGGGTAGGCCATTCACGACACAGATGAGATGAAATTCCTTCACACAGAGGGTGGTGAATCTTTGGAATTCTCTACACCAGAGGGTTTTGGTGGCGCAGTCATTGGGTATATTCTGAACAGAGGTCGATAGATTTCTGACCAGTAAGGGCACCAAGGGATATGGCGATGAGGCCGATGAATGGAATTGAGACAGAAATCAGCCATAATCTCATTGACTGGCGGAGCAGGCTCAAAGGGCCGACTGTCCTACTCCTGCTATTATTTCTTATGTTCTTCTCAGATTTACAGCAGTCTCAGTATTTTGCATTTGCTGACATACTTCCGCCTGGATATTAACAGAGGCATGGCATGTACGATGGCCAAAGGGTACGGGGTGGGTGTGGAATATCATACAGGATACCTGGAAGTCCAGGTATTCCCGGACGTTGGGGTATCTTAACTCCACAGCGTACGTCCTTTGTCCTGGACTGATTCCCCACCCTGGAATTCAGCCTGATTGACAGCCGAGCTTCCAGTTGGACGGGGTCGGGGGGATTACGGAGCAGGACCAGGTCGGTCCTGTGGTTGATTCCATCTGATCCCGTTGTGTGTCCGATCATGGACACGGGGTTTGACCGGTCCCAGGGGGTTTGACCAGTCCCGGGGGTTTGACCGGCCCCGGGTGTGTGACTGGTCCTGGAGGTTTGACCGGTCCCGGGCGTTTGACCGGTCCCGGCGGGTGTTCCATTCATCAGTCTTCCAAATGTCCGACCCCGACTGCGCAGTTCTATTCATGGGGGTCAGGCGACGGGTAGAGCTTGGTGGGTGGGGGATGAAATCATTCCAGTGGCACAGTGAGAACGGCATACCGTAGTTAAACCTGTAAAAGAGGTTAAATCAGAGGCTGCATGCCTCATTCAATTATTTAAATTGCCAACCCGCCTCCTAGGTGCAGTTCACTGCCCGCCCCATGTCCCATCTCCATTAACCCGGAAGCGGGCTGCTTGGAGGCATTTTCGGGTTCGGAGGATATTGTTCAATTTTCACCTCTGACCCGACACCAACCGCCGGTTTTTTTGATGTAAAAATCCAGCCCTCACTGCCTGGGCTCAGCCACAGAGAATGTGTGATAAATAATTTCCAATCTCTTTTCCCTTCCCTGTTTTACAGTGAATTTGCTGGCGATTGTGATCCTGTCCCGGGGAAAGTGCGGGCTCTCCACCTGCACCACTCGCTACCTGGTGGCCATGGCAACGTCGGATCTCCTGGTCATTATCATTGAGGTCATACTGAGGCGGATCAGATGGGATTATTTCCTATGGTCTTTCCTGTCCATCACTCCTGTGTGTAGTGTTCTCACTGTCCTGTCCGCTGCAGCCACAAGCTGTTCTGTCTGGTTCACCGTCACTTTCACCTTTGATCGATTTGTGGCCATTTGTTGCCAGAAGCTGAAAATTAAATATTGCACCGAGAAAGCTGCGGCTGTGGTTCGAGCAACAACCGGCATTCTGCTCTGTTTAAAAAGCATTCCCTTCTACTTTACAATTCAACCCTTGGAGATAATCGATAATGTACCGTGGATCTGTGCCATAATCCCAAGATACTTTACTGATCCTGGTTGGGTGGGATTTGACTGGTTTGATACGGTTTTAGCACCATTGCTCCCATTCGCTATAATTCTGTTGCTCAACGCTCTGACAGTCAGACACATTTTAGTGGCCAGTCGGGTCCGTAAGGGACTGAGGGGTGAGAGAAAGGGAGAGAATGACAGAGACCCAGAGATGGAGAGCAGAAGGAAGTCTATGATTTTACTCTTCACCATATCCAGCAGCTTCTTATTGCTGTGGCTGCTCTATGTTAGCCAGTTCTTATATTATATCATTACAGCAACAAATCCCTATTTTTACAGTCGTTCTTTAAATATCTTTCGAGGAGTCGCATGTTTGCTGCAGAATTTAAGTTGCTGCACAAACACATTTATTTATGGGGTGACCCAGTCCAAGTTCAGAGAGCAGGTGAAGAGGGCGGTGAAATATCCGCTTACCTCAATTATTCAATTAATTATTCATCATAAATAACTGAGCGCAGCCCAGAGGCGGCTCCCAGTGTTTCCAGCGCAGCAATGCCATCCACTGAATTACACCAGAAATCGCTAGTGATCTGAAGATACAGCCAGCGGCGGGGCGAGCACTGTGTTTAGGACTCGGCACTGTTTCTGGTTGACATTACCCAAATTGTCTTTTGGGACAGGACCACGAGTTGTCTGCATTCCGTCTTTAAAGAGTCCCTTCATCTATTAAGGGCAGCAATTCATTCGCAGCTTCCAGAGTAAGAGTCTGGTCAATAGATAGGCAGACAGAGCTGAGCTGTAGTTCAGAGGATTATATTAGCTGGAATATACAGCACACAAACAAACCATTCGGCCATTCAGTCTGTGCTGGCGTTTATGCTCCACACCAGTCTCCTCTCATTGCATGTTCATCATCTCAGCCACTTAGATTATATTTCTGTTCCTTTTTCGTTCATTTACTCGTCCTGTTTCATTTTGAAATAATCGAAAATATTTTCCTCAACCATTTCCTGTGCCATTATGTTCCACATTCTAACTACTCTCTGAGTAAAGTAATTGTTCCTTATATCCCGTTTGAATTAATTAGTAACTATTTTTTATTTATGACCCCAAGTGTGGCATTCTCCCACAAGTGTAAACATTCTCTCCACATCTACCCTGTCCAACCCATTCATCATTGTCAAGTTCTCTATCAGCCTCATCTAAGTCTTCTCTCTTCTAAGAAATGCCCAACCTGTTCAAACGTTCCTGATAGCTGCAATCTTTCAGTTCTGGTGACATCCAACTAAATATTTGTAAGACCAAAGCTATTGGCCCCCTTCACAAAATCCGTTGCCCAGCCATCGACTCCATCGCTCTCTTTAGCAGCAGTTTGCTGTTTGGAAACTTTGTGTCGTTTTAGACCTTGGGATGATCTTCCAACCGGGAATTCACTTCATCACCAGGACAGCTTACATCCACTGGCGTAACATCGCTGAACGTCGCTCCTGCCACAGCTCATCTGCTGCTCAAAGCATCATTCATGCCTTTGGTAGCTCTAGACTTGATAACACCAACTCTCTCCTGGCCGGCTTTCCATCTCCCACCCTCCATAACTTGAGCACATCCAAAGCTGTTCTGCCCGTAACCTAATCCACACCCAATCCCGGTAAACCTCTACTCCTGTGATCGCTGACCTACAGTCACTCCCGTTCCGGCAATGCCTCCATTTTAAACATATCATCCTTGCTTTCAAATCCCAACATGGCCTCGCCCTCCCTGCCTCTGCAAGCTCCACCAGCCCCTCAACACTCCCGAGATCTCTGTGCTCCTCTAATTTTGGCCACGTGTACATCTCCGATTGTAACCGCTCCACCATTGACGGCTGTGTTTTCAGCTGACTGGGCTTGAATCTCAGGAATCCCCTCCCTGAACCTCTCTGCTTCTGTAAATCTCCCTCCTCCGTTAAGATGCTGCTTAAAACTTACCTCTTTGACTAAGATGTTGGTCATCTTTCCTAATATCTCCTTATGCAGCTCAGTGTCAAGTTTTGTTTAATAATGCTCCCATGAATTACTTGGGTCATTTTACTCTGTTAAAGGCGCTATGTAAATACAAGTTGTTGATGTTGTAAGTATTTTCTGCACTCTCTCCAGTTTTTTATACCCTTTTTATGTTATGGAGACCATAACTATGAACGGTTCTCTAACTGTGACCTGACCTGTGTCCCATATATGTTTAATACAATTTACAAATTATTTACAGCACAGAGCCAGGCCATTCGTCTCAAAATGTCCATGTTGGTGTCCATGCTCCACACGAGCCTCCACCCACCCTCCTTCATCTAACCCAGTAAAATGTCGTTCTATTCCTTTCCCCCCTCAGGTGCTTGTCTCGCTCCCCCTTTAAATGTGTCTGTGTTAGTCGCATCAACTTCTCCTTGTTTTAGCAAGTTCCACATTCTGACCATTCACTTGGTAAAAAGGTTTCTCCTGAATTCCCTGTTAGGTTTATTAATGACGATCATATATCTATAGCCCCGAATACTAGTCTCTCCTGCAAGTGGAAACACCTTCTCAATCTACCCTATGCAAACCTTTCATATTCTCCAAGAGCACTATCTGATTATCCCTCAGTCTTCACTTTCCGAAAGAAAGAAGCCCCAGCCTGTTCAGTCTTTCCTGACAGGTATAACCTTTCAGTTCTGGTATCTTTCTAGTAAATACAGCTTGTACCTTCGCCAGTCCCTCTGTGTCCTTTTTATAAGATGGAGACCATGTTCACAGTACACCAAGTGTGGTTCTAACCAAGGTTCCATACAAATGTAACATAACTTCTATCTTTTTACAGTTCTATGCCTCTAGAAATTAACCCCAGTGCTTTCTTTGTGTATATAGCCTGGTCAACTGCATTGCAACTTTTACTGATTTATGTAACTGTACCCTCACATCCCTCTGTCCCTCAAGCACGTTTAGAACTTATTTTCCAAGGAGTATGTGACATCCGTATTCTTCCTATTAAAATGCTCTACATCACATTCTCTGTATTGAGGTTCATTTATAAGTTACCCACCCATTTTGCCAGTTAATAACGTCTTCCTGGATGTTGTTGCAGTCCGCTTCTATATTAAGTATAAACCCCCATTTAGGTGGCATCAACAATGTTTGAAATTGCAATTCCGATTCCTGAGTCCTAATTGTTCAAGTATATGGTGAATAAAAGTGTTCCCAGCACCGATCTTTGTGAAACTCCACTTCCCACCATTGGCCAACTTCAATTCTTTTGAATTATATCGCCTTAAAAATAAACCCCAATTCATTGTTAGCATTTTATTTGCTTTGCTGTCCAGTGATAGTGCTTTTGATTATTTGTTCCCCTGTAGCCCTGCTGCCCTTTGCTCTTCTGCCACGTTCAGTTTCTTATTTACTGAGTTAATAGTGATTATAGAATCATGGAATGATACAACACAGAAGGAGGCCATTAGGCCCGCCTTGCCTGTGCCGCTTTCTGGTAGAGCTATCTAATTAATCCCAGTCCTCTGCTCTTTCCCCAGTATTTAATTTTATTTCAAGTGTTTTTTCCAAATGCCCTTTGAAAGTTACGATTGAATCTGCTTCCACCGCCCCTTCAGGCAATGCATTCCAGATCACAACAACTCACTGTGTAAAACAAAATCCTCCTCATGTTGTCTCCGTTTCTTTTTCCAATCACATTAAATCTGTGTCCCCTGGTGACAGACCCCACTGCCACTGGAAACATTTACTCCTCTATTAATCTATTAAATGTATTTAGGCTTTTAAACACCTCTATCAAATCTCCTCTTAACCTTCTCGTCTCTAATCTGTAGAGCACCAGCTTCTCCAGTCTCTCCACATAACTGAAGTCCCTTATCACTGGTACCATTCTAGTGAATCGCTTCTGCACACGCTCCAAGGCCTTGACATTTTCCTAAAGTGTGGCGCACAGAATTGGACACAATACCCCAGCTGAAGCCAAATGAGTGCTTTATAAAGTTTTTGCATAACTTCCCTGCTTTTGTGCTCTGCTGCTTATTAATAAAGTGAAGGATCCCGTATGCTTTATTAACATACTTCTCAAAATGTCGGCCGCCTTCAAAGATTAGTGTACATACATGCCTAGGTCTCTCTGTTCCTGCAGCCCTTTAAAATTGTACCATTGATATCACATTGCCTCTCCTCAGTTTTCACTTCACAATTCTCTGTGTTAAATAGAATCTGTCAAGTGGCTGCCTAATTGAATCAGAGTTCGGGTTATGCTGTAAGCAACGGGATTGGATTTGGAATAGAAACACCATCAGAGAAGTTTAAGATCATGTCAGGGACGTATTTCAAACTCTCAAACCCTCCAGCCTGAGAAACAGTTTTATAAGGTTAAAACCCTGGCAAATTTTCCTGGCAGTTAGGATCTTGCTTTTGGCTCCAATAATATTTTATTCCGTTAATGCAAAATATGGCAGAAAACTGAGTAAGGAGATAACTTTAAATGCAGGAATGAGGGTCAATTAGAAGGTGCTGCATGAATGACGTTTTAACTGAAGATCAACCATGATCGTACTGAATGGTGGAGCAGGCTCGAAGGGCCGAATGACCTACTCCTGATAATATTTTTTATGTTCTCTTGTTGACCTGTCAGTCTACGTCCTCCTGAAGTCTGTTACTATCCTCTTCATTGTGTGCTATATTTCCGAGTTCCGATGCCCTGTATACCCAACTCCTGGTCCTAATAGCGACCCCTGGGGGCACCACTCTATACTTCCCTCCAGTATGAAAAACAAGCCGTCACCACTCGTCTCTGCTTTCAGACCCTTTGCCAATTTGGTATCCATGCTGCCCTGCCCCATTAATCCAATGGGCTACAATTTTATGACCAGGTATGACGTGTGGTTTTTGTCAATTGCCTTTTGAAAGTCCAGATACACAACATCAACCGCACTACCATCATGATGCTTCTATTTTCCCACGAAAGTTAATCACCTCCCATTCATCGATGTTAAATTTCAATTGTCAATTAACTGTGCAGCGTGTATGTTCTCTAATGTCTATTGTGAGATGTCATTGTGTGAAATGTCTACTCAATATTTGAAGAAAGGCATTAGTGTATTGAATAAAAAGCAATCATAATTAATAAAGACAGCCATCTACAACTGTGTGTTTTTGGAATTTATCAGAAAATCTGAGGATTATTTGTAGAGTAAACTCCTGGCTTGTCACTTTGTACCACAACTTTTCGAAGAAGTCGATCAAGATATTATTTATTTCAAATAACAGAACTTCTCACCTGATTGTGTCAACCCCTCTTTTTGTCTTTGGATATATATATATGCATCAAACATTCTAAACTCCTCCCCACCGCACCTAATATGCTTAGCACCTCCCCACCCCACCCAATATGCTCAGCTCCTCCTCACCCCACCCAATATCCTCAGCTCCTCACCACCCCACCTAATATCCTCAGCGCCTCCCCACCCCACCTAATATCCTCAGCTCCTCCTCAACCCACCCAATATCCTCAGCTCCTCCCCACCCCACCAAATATCTTCAGCGCCTCCCCACCCCATCTAATATCCACAGCTCTCACCACCCCACCTAATATCTTCAGCTCCTCCCCACCCCACCTAATAACCTCAGCTCCTCCCCACCCCACCTAATGTCCTCAGCTCCTCCCCACCCACCTAATAGTCTCAGCTCCTCCCCACTCCATCTAATATCCACAGCTCTCACCACCCCACCTAATATCCTCAGCTCCTCCCCACCCCACCTAATATCCTCAGCTCCTCCCCACCCACCTAATATCCTCAGCTCCTCCCCACCTCACCTAATATCCTCAGCTCTGCCCCACCCCACCTAATATCCTCAGTTCCTCCCCACCCCACCTAATGTCCTCAGCTCCTCCCCACCCACCTAATATCCTCAGCTCCTCCCCAGCTCACCTAATATCCTCAGCTCTGCCCCACCCCAACTAACATCTTCAGCTCCTCCCCCATCCCACCTAATATCCTCACCGCCTCCTCACCTCACCTAATATCCTCAGCTCCTCCCCACCCCTCCTAATATCCTCAGCTCCGCCCCAACCCAACTAATATCCTCAGCTCCTCCCCACCCCAACAAATATCCTCAGCTCCTCCCCACCCCACCTAATATACTCAGCTTCTCCCCACCCACCTAATATCCTCAGCTCCTCCCCACCTCACCTAATATCCTCAGCTCCTCCCCACCTCACCTAATATCCTCAGCTCCTCCCCACTTCACCTAATATCCTCAGCTACTCTCCACCCCACATAATATATTCAGCTCCTCCCCACCCCACCTAATATCCTCAGCTCCTCCTCACCCTACCTAATATCCTCAGCTACTCTCCGACGCACCTAATATCCTCACCTCCTCACCACCCACCAATATCCTCAGCTCCTCCCCACCCCACCTAATATCCTCAGCTCCTCCTTACCCCACCTAATATCCTCAGCTCCTCCTCTCCCAACCTAATATCCTCAGCTCCTGACCAACCAACCTCATATCCTCAGCTCCCCCCAGCCCATCGAATATCCTCAGCACCTCCCCACCCCACCTAATATCCGCAGCTCCTCCCCACCAATGTTCCATCAAATCTTTTTGTACTGAACGGTCGCCAGCTCCTTTGAATGCGAGCTTTTCGTCTGTGGGCAAATTTTAAAACTACAGATTTTAGAGCAACTTTTAGGAAAGCAACTTTTACAACAATGACAGCCACAACAACCATTTAAAGTCACATATGCAGTAATGAGATATTGCCACCCCACCATCTCAAATCATGAGAAAATCAGGCAAGTTTCTGCAAGTTTAACATAACTTCCCTGTTTTGAAATCTATTGCTCTAGAAATGAACCCGTGCTTTATTTGCACTTTTATGGCTTTTTAACCTGCGTTGCTACTTCTGATGATTTGTGAATCTATACCTCGAGATCCGTTTGTACCTCTAGCCCATTTAGACTCAAATTTTCCAAGGATTAGCTTGGGTCCTTAATCCTGCTGCCAAAATTCACCAGCTCACACTTACCTATATTGAAATTCATTTTTCATTTAAATGCCCATTTTGCAAGCTTCTTTTTATAGTAGAATTAATTAAAACCTTTTAGTTCGTTATGTACAATCTATATTTAAATAAATACTTGTCTGAAATGACTGGGATATAAAAGAACTGCAGAACAATAAATTAACACTTCCGAAACGTCACTCAGCTATACATCGACAAACAATCCAAAATCTCAAGTTGAGCTGAATGAGGCATGTCAATTCGTGCAATTTGTATTATATATTAAGGTTTTCAACTTATTACACCTTCTTTCGTGTCATGATAGCAATGATGGCAAAGCAGCAGGTGCAGAGGCTTTCCTATGGCGCTGACGTGCTGTACGTCCAGATATGTAATCAGAATATTTATTACAATGCACCCAGACAACCAACAAATATAAAGTGCTTTAGTTCTTTAGTTCACAGTATTAAAAAGAATTGAACAGCAATGGGTATCCGTATTTCGAACTTCAATCACTTCCATTAATAAACGTGGTCTTCTTGAAACATGTAACCTGTCAGAAATGCAGCACTTATTCGCAAGTGCAGAAAAAAAACCTACACAATTTGCGTCACTGAATTAAAAACCAAAAGCAGGAAAAGCTATGATTTATCACAAATAAATATTCATAATTATTCGTGGACAAGAGAACCAATCAGACTGACTTGGAACTATTTACTAATAGTTTGATGTAAAGATATTAATTTACAAATTTTGCTTCCAATGTTTTTCTCTCAAACATTCTCCAAAATATTAATCCCTGCTCTTATCATGAAAAGTGTTGACGTATGTAAGTTACTTCCGAATTAAACAGCAGGAAACAAGCATCATTGTGCTCTCAACTTTCAATCAACTAATTCTAACAATTATACCTACTCAAATTAAAGGTTATCAATGTAATCAAATAATTTTGTGTTTTTTCTCAATAAACAAATAATGCTTTCCTCTAAAGTAGCTTCCAGCATTTTACATGCATCAATACAGAGTACTTGTTTCTATTAACACTCCACGAAACATTTAAGAGGAAATCTATAGTTACGTTATTCCTGGGTTGTTCAGACTATAGAACGACAGACAAAATAATATCGTTCACAATAGCAAAATACAGCGGATGCTGGAATCTGAAATATAAATAGAAAATGCTGGGAATACTCAGCAGGCCAGGCAGCATCTGTGTAAACATAGAAACATAGAAGATAGGAGCAGGAGTAGGCCATTCGGCCCTTCGAGCCTGCTCCACCATTCAATGAGATAATGGCTGATCATCCAATTTCAGTATCCTGTCCCTGCCTTCTCCCCCTATCCCTCGAGAGAGAGAGAGAGAGAGAGAGAGAGAGAGAGAGAGAGAGAGAGAGAGAGAGAGAGAGAGAGAGAGAGGAACAAAGTTAAGGTTTCAGGTCTGTGGCCTTTTGTCAGAACTGGATACAGTTAGAGATTTAACCAGATGCAGAGGCCGGACTTAACTACTCCAGCCCTCCACCATATCACAGAGCATCCCCTTTCTTCCTTCCGCCCCTCCCACCTTTCGCTGCATCTGCACCGGGTTAAAATCTGTAACAAATCTAACATTTTACATTTCTGAAGAAAGGTCACAGACCTTTGGATGTCACTGAGCGGCTACAGGGCATTCTTAAGGGGGAGGGGGAGCAGGCAGAGGTCGTGGTCCACATTGGGACCAACGACATAGGTAGGAAGGGGGATGAGGTCCTGCATCAAGAATTTAGGGAGCTAGGTAACAGATTAAAGAGCAGGACCTCAAAGGTTGTAATCTCTGGATTACTCCCAGTGCCACGTGCGAGTGAGTATAGGAATAGAAGGATAGAGCAGATGAATGCGTGGCTAGAGAGTTGGTGTAGGGGGGAGGGTTTTACTTTCCTGGATCACTGGACCTGCTTCTGGGGAAGGTGGGACTTGTACAAGTCGGACGGGTTGCACCTGAACCAGAGCGGGACAAATATCCTTGCGGGGAGGTTTGCTAGCACTGTTGGGGGGGGTTTAAACTAACTTGGCAGGGGGATGGGATACAGAGGGGAGCTGAAAGAGGGGGTGATGTGCTGCCAATTATAGAGAAAAAAACAAGTCAGCTTGGTAGACAGGGCAAATATACAAGGGCAAGGCTGGATGGCATCTATTTTAATGCAAGAAGTCTTGCAAATAAGGTGGATGAACTGAAGGTGTTGATAAACACATGGGAGTATGATATTGTTGCTATCACGGAGACATGGTTGAGGGAGGGGCAAGACTGGCAGCTCAATATTCCGGGGTACAGAATCTTCAGGCGAGACAGAGGGGGGGTATAAGAGGAGGGGGTGTAGCAATGTTAATTAAGGAGTCAATTACTGCAGTAAGGAGGGATGACATATTAGCAGGTTCCTCTAATGAGGCCATATGGGTGGAGCTTAAAAACAAGAAGGGGGCAAGCACTTTGCTGGGAGTGTACTATAGGCCTCCAAACAGTCAGGGGGAGATAGAGGAACAGATATGTAGGCAAATCTCAGAGAAATGTGCAAATAATAGGGTAATAATAATGGGGGATTTCAACTTCCCCAATATTAACTGGGATAGTCAGAGTGTGAAAGGCACAGAGGGTGTAGAATTCTTAAAGTGCATCCAGGAGAGCTTTTTGAGCCAGCATGTAGAAGGTCCTACAAGAGAGGGGGCGGTACAGTACCTAATTCTAGGGAATGTGGCCGGCCAAGTGGAAGAAGTGCTAGTAGGTGAGCACTTTGGTGACAGTGACCATAATATGGTGAGATTTAAGGTGGTCATTGAAAAGAACAGGGATGGGCCGGCAATAAAGGTTCTAAATTGGGGGAAGGCTGATTATAATAGGATAAGGTAGGATTTGGCCAAAATGGACTGGCATCAGCTACTTGTAGGAAAATCCGCATCGGAGCAATGGGAGGCTTTCAGAAGGGAGATTGAGATCATACAATGGCAACATGTTCCCGTAAAGGTCAAGGGTGGTTCCAAAAACCACAGGGAACCGTGGATGTCAGGGGATATACGAGAATGGATTAGAAAAAAAAGGAGGGCTTTTGGCAGATACAAAAGGCTAAAGACGGAGGAAGCCCTAGAGGAGTACAAAAAGTGCAGGGGGATACTTAAAAAAGAAATTAGGAGATCAAGGAGGGGCCATGAAATAACACTGGCGAGCAAAATAAAGGAAAATCCGAAGATGTTTTATAAGTATATTAAGGGTAAGAGGATAACTAGGGAAAAAATAGGGCCCATTAGGGACAAAAGTGGCAATCTGTGTGTGGAGCCGGAAGATGTAGGAGGGGTTCTAAATGAATATTTTGCATCTGTTTTCACTATGGAGAGGGACGATGTAGACATAGAAATAGGGCGGGGGGACTGTGATATGCTCGAACACATCAACATCGAGAGGGAGGAGGTATTGGCGGTTTTAGCAGGCCTAAAAATGGATAAATCCTCAGGCCCGGACGAATTGTATCCCAGGCTGCTGTGTGAGGCAAAGGAAGAGATTGCGGGGGCTCCAACACACATATTCAGAACCTCTCTGGCCACAGGGGATGTGCCAGAGGACTGGAGAACCGCTAATGTAGTTCCATTATTCAAGAAGGGGAGTAGGGAAAAACCGGGGAACTACAGGCCAGTGAGCCTAACATCAGTGGTGAGAAAATTATTGGAAAACATTCTGAGGGACAAAATCAGTCTCCACTTGGAGAGGCAAGGATTAATCAGGGATAGCCAACATGGCTTTGTCAAGGCAAGGTCATGTCTGACTAATTTGATTGAATTTTTTGAGGGGTGACTAGGTGTGTGGATGAGGGTAGCAGTGGATGTGGTATACATGGATTTCAGTAAGGCCTTCGATAAAGTCCCGCACAGGAGACTGGTCAAGAAAGTAAGAGCCCATGGAATCCAGGGTGCCTTGGCACGTTGGATACAAAACTGGCTTAGTGGCAGAAGGCAGAGGGTGATGGTCGAAGGTTGTTTTGGGAGTGGAAGCCTGTGGCCAGTGGGGTAGCACAGGGATTGGTGCTGGGTCCCTTGCTGTTTGTGGTCTATATTAATGATTGGATATGAATGTAAAAGGTATGATCAGTAAGTTCACGCATGATACAAAAATTGGTAGTGTGGTAAATAGCGAGGAGGGTAGTCAGTTCTTTTCAGTTCCAGTTCAAATGCTTTATTGGCATGAAAGTTTACAGAGAACCATATTGCCAAAGCTTACATAGCAAAAAGGTACAGTTTTCCAACATTCTGTAGGTGTCAATCGATTTGACATTTGTTGGGTATATACAATATTACTTTTAAACAATATTAATTTTAAACAGTCTTTCTACTTCATTTGGTACGTTCAATATTAATTTTAAACAGTCTTACTTTTAAACAGTCCTCAGGTTGTGACATGTTGTTACATATTTAGCCCCAAGGTATGGTCTGTCTCCTTCTCCTAGGACTAATCTCAATTTTGACAGATCATCCAATTCCTTGAAATCTGGGGTTGTTTGGCTTAGCTTGTTGAATAATATGTTTCTTGATGTGTTGAATTTTTCGCATTTTAGGAGGAAATGCATTTCTGTTTCAACCTCGCCAGTCAGACATTGATCGCATATTCTATTCTCTCTAGGCTGCCAGGATTTCTTGTATCTGCCTTTTTCAATTTCCAGTTGGTGGTCGCTTATTCTGTACCTGGTGAGGGTCTGTCTCTGTTTTGTGTCTCTGATGGTCGTGAGGTAGTCTGCCAGTTTATATTCTCTTTTTAGGGCCCGGTAACATTCTAATCTGCTTTGGCTTTCGGTTATTTTGTTCCAATGTTCCAGGTAGGTTTCTTTGCATTGTTTAATGATTTGGTTCACTCGGATTGGTGCTTGGACGGCTGTGTTGGTCTGGGGCTGGTCAGGGTCCGTCTCAGTCTGCAGGACGATATCGATGGGTTCGTCAGATGGGCAGAACAGTGGCAAATGGAATTTAACCTGGGAAAGTGCGAGGTGATGCACTTTGGGGGGACTAACAAGGCAAGGGAATACACAATGAATGGTAAGACCCTAGGCAAGACGGAGGGACAGAGGGATCTGGGTGTGCAAGTACACAGATCCCTGAAGGTGGCGGAATAAAAGGCATATGGGATACTTGCCTTCATTAGCCGAGGCATAGAATATAAGAGCAAGGAGGTTATGATGGAGCTGTATAAAACACTGGTTAGGCCACAGCTGGAATACTGTGTGCAGTTCTGGTCGCCACACTACAGGAAGGATGTGATAGCTTTGGAGAGGGTGCAGAGGAGATTCACCAGGATGCTACCAGGGCTGGAACGCTTCAGCTATGAAGAGAGACTGGGCAGATTGGGTTTGTTTTCCTTGGAGCAGAGGAGGCTGAGGGGGGACATGATTGAGGTGTACAAAATTATGAGGGGCATAGATAGGATGGATATTAAGGAGCTTTTTCCCTTAGTAGAAGGGTCAATAACTAGGGGGCACAGATTCAAGGTAAAGGGCGGGATGTTTAGAGGGGATTTGAGAAAGAACTTTTTCACCAGAGAGTGGTTGGAGTCTGGAACTCACTGCCCGGAAGGGTTGTGGCGGCAGAAACCCTCACAACATTCAAGACGCATTTGGATGAGCACTTGAAATGCCATAGCTTACAAGGCTGCGGACCAAATGCTGCAATATGGGATTAGATTAGACAGGGCGTGATGGCCGGCGTGGACACGATGGGCCGAAGGGCCTCTATCCGTGCTGTATAACTCTAGGACTCTATGACTCTATGACCTGAAACGTTAAATCGGTTTTTCTCCCTCTCCACAGATGCTGCCTGGCCTGCTGAGTATTTACAGCATTTTCTCTATGGGGGGACTAACAAGGCAAGGGAATACACAATGAATGGTAAGACCCTAGGCAAGACGGAGGGTCAGAGGGATCTGGGTGTGCAAGTACACAGATCCCTGAAGGTGGCGGAAAAGGTGGATAAGGTGGTAAAAAAGCCATATGGGATACTTGCCTTCATTAGCCGAGGCATAGAATATAAGAGCAAGGAGGTTATGATGGAGTTGTATAAAACACTGTGAATTAAAATTGTTTGTGTTTTACCCCGTTTTTGGTTCACTTCCTAAACGTCTTAATGATATTTTTAAAAAGTCAGTAAAATGTAATATGTAACTCCTCCAAATCCTCCCTGCCCTCCCCCTCCTCAACAGCATGGTTTCATGTCTGTGTGAAGCTACTCACTTCAGTCAATCGTTCAAAATCTCATATTGAGACATTTAAATTTTAAAATGTTTTAAGCAATTCAGAGCCTCCTTAAAAGTGTTCGGACTTCGAGACCCACTTGAAACTTGTTTAGACGAGGGTAACATTGATTTATCCTTGTTTCTTCAAAATGATACCATACAATTAGGGTGATAAAAGTGTTTTAAGCATTCATTTTTTGGAGAAAAGTTCATTAAAAATCTTTAAATTCTTTCTAGTCTCATTGCAACTTTGACAGAAGAAGTTGCTCCACGATTCGCATTCCTTCCTCAATGGTCGTTAAACATACAACAATAAAATAAAATAAACTATAACTCAAATCGGAGCTCAAATAAGAAAGTGAATAAAGTGGTTTAATTTCCTATGAAGACGGTGAGGTTATCAGTAAAATAGCAAAATACTGCGGATGCTGGAAATCTGAAATAACAAAAGAAAATGCAGGAAATACTTAGCAGGTCAGGCAGCATCCGTGGAGAGAGTAACAGAGTTAATGTTTCATGTCTGTGATCCTTCGTCAGAACTGGTAAAAGTTGGAGATGTAACAGGTTTTAAGCAGGTGCTGAGGCAGGGAATGTGGGGGAGGGTGAAAGGAACTAAAGGGACAGTCTGTGCTAGGATTAGGAACGCAAATGGTATGCCGGCCTTCATTACAAGAGGATTTGAGCACAGGAGTAAAGAAGCCTCACTCCAATTATGTAGGGCTTTAGTGAGAACACACCTGGAGTTCTGTGTACAATTTTGTTCTCCTTTCCTAAGGAAGTATATACTTGCCATAGAGGGAGTGCAACGTAGTTTCGCGAAATTGATTCCTGGGATAGTGGGACTATCGTATGAGAAGAGATTGAGTAAACTAGGCCTGTATTATCTTGAATCTCATTGAAGCATGCAAAACACGTCTCATTTTCACAATGGACGTACAATCCCTCTACACCTCCATCCCCCACCAGGATGGCCTAAGGATGCTCTGCTTCTTCCTTGAACAGAGGCCCAACCAGACCCATCCACCAGCACCCTCCGCCGCCTGGCTGAACTTGTTCTCACATAGAACAACTTCTCCTCTGATTCCACACACTTCCTCCAAATTAACCTTTTTGCTATGGGAACCCGCACGGGTCACAGCTATGTTTGCCTATTCATGGGATATATGGGACATTCTTTGTTCCAATCGTACTGAGGTCCCCACCCTCCCCTCTTTTTCTGGTACTTCGATGACGGTATCGTTGCCTTTTCCTGCTCTTGCCCTGTACTAGATACTTTCATTTACTTTACTTTCAGTTTCCACCCTTCCCTCAGCCTCAAGTGGTCCATCTCCGACTCTTCTCTTCCCTTCCTCGACTTCTCTATCTCCATCTCTGTGGGTAGCATATTAACAAACATTCACTTCAAGCCCACTGACTCCCACAGCATCCTGGACTACTCTTCCTCCAACTCCGCTTCATTTAAAGATTCTACTCCATTCTCCATCTGCACCACATCTGCTCTGACGATGCCACCTTCCATACCAATACTTCCGACATGTCTTCCTTTTTCCTCAACCGAGGATTCCCCTCTACTGTGGTTGACATGTTCCTTGGTCGTGTCCGTTGTATTTCCCGGACGTCTCCTCTCACCCCTTCCCCTCCCTCCCAGAACCACGATAGGGTTCCCCTTGTCCTCACCTTTCACCCAACCAGCCTGCACATTCAATGGATCATCCTCCACCATTTCGCTCACATCCAACGTGATCCCAGCACCAAACACATCTTCCCCTCACCTCCCCTTTCAGCATTCTGAAGGGACCACTCCCTCCGCGACACCCTAGTCCACTCCTCTATCACCCACAGCACCCCTTCCCCTTTGCCTGGCAGCTTCCCATGCAAGCACAGAAGATGCAACACCTGCCCTTTTACCTCCTCATTTCCCATTGTCCAGGACCCCAAACACCCCTTCCAGGTGAAACAGCGATTTAATTGTACTTCTTCCAATTAATATACTGTATAAGCTGCTGACGATGTGGTCTCCTCTACATTGGGGAGATCAAATAGATATTGGGTGACCGCTTGCGGAACACCTCCATTAGTTCGTAAGGGGGTACCCGAGCTTCCGGTCGCCTGTCACTTTAATTATCCACTTCACTCCAACTCTGATCTCTCTGTCCTCGGCCTCTTACATTGTTCCAATGAAGCTCAATGTAAGCTCAAGGAACAGCATCTCATCTTTCGATTAGGCACTTTAAATGCTTCTGGACTCAACATCGAGTTCAACAATTTCAAACTATAGCCCCTACCACCATTTTTCATGCTGTATGATTTAGCCATTCCTAATTGCAACATTTTATCTTTCCTGCCTCTTA
This sequence comes from Somniosus microcephalus, assembly GCF_052327205.1. Classification (NCBI taxonomy): domain Eukaryota; kingdom Metazoa; phylum Chordata; class Chondrichthyes; order Squaliformes; family Somniosidae; genus Somniosus; species Somniosus microcephalus. The sequence continues at coordinate 35,732,313 of NW_028225183.1, forward strand.
CCTAAGCACAGTGTCTTCCTTCAACTCCTTCCTCCTCTCCAACCACCCCGCCACCCTGCCTCTGCACCGATTAATATCTGTTACATCTCCAGCTTTTTCCAGCTCTGATGAAGGGTCCCAGACCTGAAATGTTAACTCTGTTTCTCTCTCATCGGACACTGCCTGGCCTGCTGATTGTTTCCAGCATTTTCTGTTGTGAATTCAGGTTTCAAGCTTTCGCAGTATTTTGCGAATGGGGATGGAGCCTGGGACTTTCATGCTCTGTGTGTGGTGCTCAGTACATCACTGCATGAGAGAGGGCAGATCGCTTAGCATAGGCCGGGCATGGAGCATGAGATCTTCCTGCTCGGTTTGTGTGGCTCACTGCGACACCGGGTGAGAGAGTTCAGCTCACTCAGCACGGGCCGGTGATAGTGCCTGGGATCTTCCTGCTCTGTATGTGTGGCTCATTTCGAATCGCAGGTGAGAGCCACTCACACAGCACAGGACGAGGTTCGAGCCACTGATCTTTTTGCTCTGTGTGTGGGGCTCTGTACCACATTGGGTGTGATAGGGCAGCTCACTCAGCACATGTCGATCAAAAAGACAGGGTACTTCCTCTGCTCTGTCTGTGTGGTGCTCAGTACCACACCGGTCGAGAGAAGGCAGCTCACTGAGCATAGGCCAGCGATGGAGCCTGAGATATTCCTGCTCTGTTTGTGGTTTTCAGTACCACATTGGGTGAGAAAGGGCTGCTCACTCAGCACAGGTCGAAAAGGAGACAGGGATCTTCCTGTGATATCTGTGTGTGGTGCTCAGTACCAGACCGGATGACAGAAGGCAGCTCACTCAGCACAGGCCGGGGACGGAGCCTGAGATCGAACTGCTCTGTGTGTGGCTCATTACTACACCTGGGTGAGAGAGGACAGCTCACTAAGCACAGGCCGAGCATGGTGTCAGGGATCTTCCGGCTATGTGTGTGGTGCTCAGTACGACTCCAAGTGTGAGAGGGCAGCTCACTAAGCACAGACCAGGGATGGAGCCTGGGCTCTTCCTGCACTGTTTGTATAGCTCAGTACCACACCCGGGACAGAGCTGCTCAAACAGCACTGGCCGGGGACGGATTCTGTAATCCTCCTGCTATGTGTGTGAGGACCAGTGCGGGTGAGAGAGGTCAACTCACTCAGCACAGGTCGAGGTTGGAAACTGGGATCTTCCTGCTCTGTGTGTCTGGGGCTCATTACCACACTGTTTGAGAGCAGCTCACATGGCATAGGTCAGGGATGGAGCCTGGGACCGTCCTGCTCTGCGTGATGGGCTCATTACCACACTGGGTGAGAGAGGGAAGCTCACTCAGCAAAGGTCGAGCAAGGAGACAGGGATATTCCTGTGCTCTGTGTGTGTGCTGCTCAGTACCACACCAGGTGAGAGAGGGCTTCTCACTCATGGCAGCCCGGGGATGGAGCCTGGGTTCTTCCCGCTGTGTGTTGGGCTCAGTGCCACACTGGGTGATGGAGGTCAGCTCACACAGGAATGGTCGGTCATGGAGTCAGGGATTTTCCTGCTCTGTGTGTGGGGCTCAGTACCAAACTGCATGAGAGAGGGCAGCAAATTGAGCATAGGCCGGGGATGGAGCGTGAGATTTTCTGCTCTGTGTGTATGGTGCACAGTGCCACACAGGGTGAGAGAGCGCAGGTCACTCAGCACAGGCCAGGAATGGATCCTGGGGTCATCCTGCTCTGTTTGTGTGGTGTTCAGTACCACGCTGGTGATAAAGTTCTGCTCACACAGCACAGGCCGGAGATGGAGCCTGGGATCTTCCTGCACTGTTTGTGTGGCTCAATAGCACACATGGGTGAGAGCAGCTCACACAGCAGAAGCCGCGGATGGAGCCTGGGATCTACATGCTCTGTGTGTGGAGCTCAGTACCTCACTGGTTAGAGAGAGAGCTACTCACTTAGCACAGGCCGGGCATGGAGCCTGGTATCTTCCTGCTCGGTTTGTGTGTCTCAGTACCACACCGGGTGAGAGAGGTCAGCTCACTCAGCACAGGACAGGGATGGAGCCTGGGATCTTCCTGCTCAGTTTATGTTGCTCAGTACCACACCAGGTAAGAGAAGTCAGCTCACTCAGCACAGGCCAGGGATGGAACCTGTGATCATTTTGCTCTGTGTGGGGCTCAGTACCACCCTTGTTCAGAGGGAACAGTTCACTCAGCACAGGTCCTGCAAAGAGACTGGGATCTCCCAGTGATCTGTCATAGAAACATTGAAGACAGGGGCAGGAGTAGGCCATTCGGCCCCTGGAGCCTTCTCTGCCTTTCAATGAGATCATGGCTGATCATTCAAATTCAGTACCCTGTCCCTGCCTTCTCCCCATATCCCTTGATCCCTTTACCCTTAAGTAGTATATCTATCTCCTTCTTGGTATATTTAATGAATTGGCCTCCACTGCCTTCTGTTTTAGAGAATTCCACAGGTTCACCACTCTTTGGGTGAAGATAACCCTCCTCATCACTGTCATAAATGGCTTTCCCGTTATTCTTAGACTGTGACCCTTGGTTCTGGACACCCCGGCCTTCGGAACATCCTTCCTGCATCAATCTGTCTAATCGTGTTAGAATTTTACAAGTTTCCATGCGATCCCCTCGCATTCTTCTAAACTCCAGCGATAAAAGCCCAATCGACCCAATCTCTCCTCATACGCCATTCCTGCCATCCCAGGTAACAGTCTGGTGAATCTTCGCTGCACTCCTTCCATGGCAAGCACATCCTTTCTCAGATAAGGCGAACAAAACTGCACACGATTCGCAAGATGTGGTCTCACCAAGGCACTGTACAACTGCAGCAAGACATCATTGTTCCTGGACTCGGACACCCTCGCTACGAATGCCAACATGCCATTTGCCTTCTTAACCACATGCTGAACATGCATGCTTACCTTCAGCGAATGGTGCACAAGGACACCCAGACCTCGTTGCACTTACCCTTCTCCCAAATTATTGCCGTTCAGATAATGATCTGCCTTCCTGTTTTTGCCATCAAAGTGGATAACCTCGCATTTATCCACATTATACTGCATCTGCCATGCTTCTGCCCAATCATCCAACGTGTCCAAATCATACTGGAGGTTCTCTGCATCCTCCTCACAGCACACACGCCCACCCAGCGTTGTGTCATCTGAAAACTTGGAATATTACATCTAGTTCCCTCGTCTAGATCGTCAATATATATTGTGAATAGCTGGGGTCCGAGGACCGATCCCTTTGGTATCCCATGATCTTATGAAAGCGGAGCAGGCTCGAAGAGCCGAATGGCCTGCTCCAGCACCTTTTTCTTATGCTCTTATGTTCTTAAAAATTTTGATGGAGAGACTCCCTCTTTTGAAGGGGTCCCTGATGGAGAGAATCCATCTTTAAATTCGTTCCTTACAGAGAAAGTCCCTCTTTAAAAGGGGTCCCTGACAGAGAGACTTCCCTTAAAAGGGATCAGTTATGGAGAGACTTCCTCTTTAAAAGGGGACCCTGACGGAGAGATTCCCTCTTTAAAATGGGACCCTGTTGGAGAGACTCCCTCTTTAGAAGGGGTCCCTGATGGAGAGACTCCCTGTTTAATAGGGATCCCTGATGAAGAGACTGTCTCTTTAAAAAAGGATTCCTGATGCAGACGCTCCCTCTAAAAAAGGTATCCCTGATGAAGAGAATCATTCTTTAAACAGGGGTCCCTGATGGAAAGATCGCTCTTTAAAATGGGTCCCTGAGGAGAGGCTCCCTCTTTCAAAGTGATCCACGAAAGAGAGACTCCCTCTTTAATAGGGGTCCCTGACAGAGAGTCTCCTTCTTTAAAAGGGGTCACCGACAGGGAGGCTCCCTCTTTTATTGGTGTCCCTGACGGTGAGACGCCCTCTTTAAAACGGGTCCCTGAGGAGATGCTCCTTCTTTAAAAGGGTTCGCCTACAAAGAGACTCCCTCTTTAATAGGGCTCCCTGATGGAGAGTCTTCAATTAAAAAGGGCTCACTGAGGAGAGGCACCTTCTTTAAAAGGGGTCCTGGACAGAGTGACTCCCTCATTAATAGGTGTCCCTGATGGAGAGAATCATTTTTAAATCGGGTCCCTGGCTCAGAGACTCCCTCTTTAACAGGGGCCACTGATGGTGAGACTCCCACTTTAAAAATCAGTTTGTGTGGAGCTAAGGGATCAGCAAAGGGTGGAAAATGTTGGTGGGAGTCGTGTATAGGCCACCAAAGAGGAATAGTAATGTGGAGCTCAGTAAAAATCTAGAAATTAGAAGTGCATGTAACAAGGACATTACAGTAATCATGGGGGACTTTAACCTACATAATGACTCTCCAAATCAACTTGCCACTAATGGTGTGGAGGACAAATTCTTGGAATGTATGCGAGATGGTTCCCTGGTCAATATGTGGAGGAACCAATCAGAGAACTGACTATTCTGGATTTGGTAATGTGTAATTAGAACGGGCTAAGCAATAATCTTGTGGTAAAGGGGCCTTTAGGGACAAGTGAACATAATATGATTGATTTTTACTTTATGATTGAGAGTGATATTTGCAAACTGAAACTAAGTTCTTAAATCTAAACTGTGGAATCTACAAGTGTATGAGGGACAACTTGGCCATGGTAGACTGGGAGAAAACAATAAAAGGTATGAATGTGGACATACAATGGCTAATATTCAAGGAAATAATGCAAAGTTTGCACCGAACATATATTCCTACAGGGCATAAATACCCAAAAGTTAAATAGATCCAACCATGGCATCAAAAGAAATTAAAGCTAGTATTAAGTCAAAGGAGGAAGCTTGTAAAGTTGCCAGAAATAACGGTCAGCATGAGGATTCGGATATTTTTAGAAATCAGCAAAGGGCGACCAGGAAATTGATAGTGAAAGGGAAAATGGAATATGAGCACAAACTAGCGAAACATATAAAAACGGATTTCAAAAGCTTCTATAGATATGTGAAAAGGTAAACACTGGTGAAGGTAAAAGTAGGTCCTTCAAGTCAGAGATGGGTGAATTTATAATGGGGAATGAGGAAATGGCAAGAGAAATTAAGTAAATACTTTGTTTCTGTCTTCACGGAGGAATACACAAAAAACCTCCCAGAAATACGAGAAAACCAAGGGTTTGGCGAGAATGAGGAAAATATAGCATTTTTTATATGTTAAAAAAACAGCACTAGCAAGATTAGTGGGACTAAAATTCGAAAAATCCCAAGGACCGGATGATCTACATGCTACGATTTTGAAAGATGTGGCCATTGGTATAGTGGACGCATTGGTTGTCAGCTTCCAAAATTCTATAGATTCAGGAACGAATCCTGCAGATTGTAGGATAGCAAATGTAATCCCGCTATTTAAGGAAGCAGCAAGCGAGAAAACAGGGAAATACAGACCTTTTAGCCTCATATCAGTAGTTGGGAAAATGCTGTATTCAATTATAAAGGATGTAATAACTGGGCACTTAGAAACTAAATTAAGATTAGGCAGAGTGAACATGGATAATTGTAAGGGAAATCCTGTTTGACAATCTTATTGGAGTTATTTCAGAGTGTACCTGGTGGAGTAGACAAATGGGAACTGGTAGATGTGGTGTTTCTCGATTTTGAGAAGGCCTTCGATAATGTCACACACAAGAGGTTAATGAACAAAATTAGGGCGCATGGAATTGGGGCTATTGTACTAGCATGGATTGAGAATTGGTAAACTAAGAGAAAACAAATTGTAGGGAGAAACGGGTCTTTTACAGGATGGCAGACAGAGACTAGTGGGATATCGCTAGGATCGGTGCTTGGGACCCAGCTTTCCTCAATCTATAGCAATGATCTGGATGAGGGGAATACATGTAACATTTCCCAATTTGCTGATTGATTCCAGGGATGACGGGACTGTCGTATGAGAAAAGATTGAGTAAACTAGGCCTGTATTATCTTGAGTTCAGAAGAATGACAGGGCAGCTCATTGAAGCATATAAAATTATTAAAGGGCTTGATAGGGTGGATGCTGGGAGATTGTTTCCCTTGGCTGGGGGTTCTAGAACCAGGGTCAACAGCCTCAGGATAAATGATAGGTCATTCAAAACAGATATGAGCAGAAATTTATTCACACAGAAGGTGGTGAATCTTTGGAATTCTCTACCCCAGAGGGCTGTGGAGGCTCAGTCATTCAAAACAGATGTCGATAGATTTCTGACTTTTCAGGGCATCATGGGATATGGCGATAGGGCCGGTGAATGGAGTTGGGATGGAAGATCAGGCATGATCTCCTTGAATGGCGGAGCAGGCTTGAAGGTCGGAATAGCCTGCTCCAGCTATGATTTCTTTTGTTCATATGATCAAATAAAGGGTCCCTGATGGAGAGTCTCCGTCTTTTAAAGGTGTCTCTGATGGCGAGACGCCACCTTTAAATGCGTTCTCTGAGGATATACTTTCCATTTAAAAGTGGTCCCCGACAGAGAAATCCCTCTTTAATAGGGATCCCTGACGGAGAGGCTCCCTCCATAAAACGGATAATTGATGGAGTGAATCCAGCTTTAAAGGAGTCCCTTACAAAGCGACTTCATGTTTAAACAGGGTCCATGACAGAGAGGCGCCATCTTTATAAGAATTCCGCTACAGAGAGGCTACCTCTTTAAAAGGGATCCCTGAGGGAGAAAATCACTGCTTATAAGGGGTGCCTTACGGAGAGAAACCTCTTTAAATGGGATTCCAAACGGAAAGGTTCCTTCATTATAAGGGACCCCTGACGGAGAGACTCCCTCTTTAAAATGGTTCCCTGTTGGAAAGATTCCCTCTTTAATAGGGGAGCTTGATGGAGAGACTCCCTGAGGAGACACTCCCTCTTCAAAAGAGGTCACTGATCGTTAGACTTCCTCTTTAAGCAGGGTCCCTGCTGGAGAGACTCCCTCTTGAATAAGGGTCCCTGATTGAGAGAATGCCTCATTAAAAGGGGACCCTGACGGCGAAAATGCCTCTTTAAAAGGGGTCCCTGATGAAGACTCTCTCTTTTTAACGTATCCCTGATGGAGAGAATCCCTCTTTAAAACAGAACCCTGATGGAGACACCACCTCAATAAAAGGGATTCCTGATGGACAGACTCCCTCTTTAAAAAGTGTCCCTTATGGAGAGACTGCCTCTTTAAAATGATTCCCTGATGGAGGGACTGCCTCTTTAAAATGATTCCCTGATGGAGGGACTCCCTCTTTAAAAAGGGTCCAGAATGGAGAAACTGCCTCATTCAAAGGGGAAACTGATGAAGAGGCTCCCTTTTTAAAAGGTATCACTGATGGAGAGATTCCCTCTTTAAAAGGGATCCCTGATGGAGAGATTCCCTCTTTAAAAGTGGCACCTGATGAAGAGATTCCCTCATTAAAAGGGATCCCTGGCGGAGAGACTGCCTCGTTAAAGTGGGTCCCTGATGGAGAGGCTCCCTCTTTTAAAAGGGGTCCCTGATGGAGAGACTCCCTCTTATAAAAGGGTCCCTGACGGAGATACACCCACTTTAAACAGTGTCCCTGATGGATAGATTCCCTCTTTACAAGTGCTCCCTGATGGAGAGCCTCCCTGTTTAAAAGTGATCCCTGATGGAGAGACTCCATCTTTAAAATGTGTCCTGATGTAGAGACACCATTTTAAAATGGGCCAGTGGCGGGACCGGTGAGAGCAGAGGTTCGGTGAGTATTTAAACTCACTTTTGCAGGCTTTTTTTCACAGGCCATTGTCGGTAGTGGTCAGAGCGGAGAGACAGTGAGTATTTAAACTAATTTTCGCGGGCTTTTTTCACAAGATATTGTCGGGAGCGGTGAGAGCGGAGAGTCTGAGCATTTAAACTCACTTTCGCAGGCTCTTTTTCAGAGGTTTACCAATCTCGCAGGCCAGCAGCAGCGTTCCAGAGCCACGTCACGATTCAAAATGTGACGCAGGCAGGAGGAAGCGGCTGACTGGGTGAGTACTTATACTACTCTAAAGTTTGACAGTAAAGTGTCATAGGTTATAATGTTTAGAATGTCTTAATTCTGTTTTCATAGTTTCTAAGTCCTCTGTTGTGTAGCGGGGAGTGCTAGGAAGCAAGAGCCATTGAGCATATAATTTAATTGTAGTATAATTGTTGGTATTGATTTAATTTAAAATAATTAAAGGGTAAGTCATGGCAGCAAAGCTCAGCCCCGGGGCATGCTCCTCTTGCACTATGTGGCAATTCAGGGACAGTTACTGTGTCCCTGACGACCGTGTGTGTGGGAAGAGCATCCAGCTGCAGCTACTGGCAGACCACATTGTGGCACTGGAGATGCGAATGGATACATAAGCGATGCTCAGGACGTCATTGATATCATGTTTAATCAGATGGTCACACCGCAGGTAAAGGATGCACAGGCAGGAAGTGATTTAATGACCGCCAGTTGAATAGTAGGCACAGGCAGGTAGTGCAGGGGTCCCCTGTGGCCATCCCCCTCTCAAACAGACATACCACTTTGGATATTGTTGGGGAGGATGGCTTATCGGGGAAGGCAGCAGCAACCAAATTCCTGGCAACATGGGTGATTCTGCTGCACGGGACGGGAGGAAAAAGAGAGCGAGAGCTATAATGATTTGGGATTCTATTGTAAGGGTAATAGATAGCCGTTTCTGGGGCCACAAACGTGACTCCAGGATGGTATGTTTCCTCCCTGGTGCAAGGGTCAATGATATCTTGGAGTGGCTGCATGGCATTCTGGAGCAGAAGGGTGAACAGCCAATTGTCGTTGTGCATATAGGTACCAACAGTGTAGGTAAAAACGGGATGAGGTCCTTAAAGCTGAATATAGGGAGTTAGGAGGTAAATTAAAAAGAGGGCCTCAACGGCAGTAAGATCAGAATTGCTACCAGTGCCACGTGCTAGTCAGAGTAGAAAGAAGGATATTTCAGATGAATACTTGGCAAGAGGAATGGAGCAAGAGGGAGGGATTCAAACTCCTGGGACATTGGTACCGGTTCTGGGGGAGGTGGGACCAGTACATACTGGATGGTTTCCACCTGGACCGGACCAGGACCAATATCCTAGGGGGAATGCTTGCTGAGGCTCTTGGGGTGGGATTAAACTAAAATGGCAGGGGTTTGGGAAACTGTGCAGGGAGACAGAGGAAAGGGAAGCAAGGATTGAAGCAAAAGACAGGAAAGAGAAAAGCAAAAGTGGAAGTCAGAGCAATCAAGGGTGTAAATCAGACATGGCCACAGTAATCAATAATTCTAAAAGGCCTGAGAGTGTTAAAAAAATCAAGCCTGAAGGCTTTGTGTCTTAATGAGAGGAGAATTTGTAATATGGCGGAAGAATTAGCTGTGCAAGTAGATGTAAACGGATAAGATATAATTGGGATAATGGAGATATGGCTCCAGGGTTAACAAGGCTGCGAATTCAACATCCGGGGGTATGCAACATTCGGGAAGGCAGGCAAAAAGGAAAAGATGGTGGGGTAGCATTGCTGGTTAAAGAAGAGATTAACACAATAGAAAGGAGGGATATTAGTTCTGATGATGTGGAATCTGTATGGGTAGAGCAGATAAATTACAAGGGGCAGAAAACGTTAGTGGGAGCTGTATACAGATCGCCAAACAGCAATGCTGAGTTTGGGGATGGCATTAAAGTGGAATTAGAGATGCATGCAATAAGCGCACAGCAGTTATCATGGGAGACTTTAATCTAAATATAGATGGGGCTAAACAATTTTGTAACAATAATGTGGAGGTGGAATTCCTAGAGTGTATACAGGATCGTTTCCTGGACCAATATGTGTAGGAACCAAAAAGAGATCTGGCAATCTTAGACTGGGTATTATGTAACGGGAAATGATTAATTGTTGTCCAAGGCCCCTCGGTGTGGAGCGATCATAATATGATTGAATTCTTCATTAAGGTGGAGAGTGAAGTATTTGTCTCAGAGACTAGGATCCTGCATGTAAATAAAGGAAACTACGTTGGTATGAGGTGCGATTTAGCTAGGATTCTTTGGGGAACGTTACTTAAAGGGTTAATGGTGGATAGGCAATGGCAAACATTTAATGATCGTGTGGATAAACTACAGATTTTGCTCATCCCTGTTTGACATAAAAATATTAAAAAGTTGACACAACCGTGGCTAACAAGGGAAATTAGGGACAGCATAAAATCCAGGTAGAGGACATATCAGTTGGTCAGACAAAGCAGCCAGCCTGAGGATTGGGTGCAGTTTACGATTCAGCAAAGGTGGATAAAGGGATTACTTAAGAGGGGAAAATACAGTATCAGAGTAAGCTCTCAGTGAACATAAAAACTGACTGTAAAAGCTTCTATAGATATGTGAAGATAAAATGATTGGTGAAGTCAAGTGTAGGTCCCTTGCAGTCAGAATCAGGGGAATTTATAATGGGGAACAAAATTATGGCAGAACAATTAATTAAATACTTTGGTTCTGTCTTCACAAAGGAGGACACAAATAACCTACCAGAGATGTCGGGGAATATAGGCTCTAATGAGAGGCAGGAATTGAATGAAACAAATATTTGTAGGGAAATGGATTTAGGGAAGTTGACGGGATTGAAGGCCAATAAGTCTACAGGGCCTGATAACCTGCATCCTAGGATAAGTAAGAAGTGGCCCTAGAAATTGTAGATGCATTGCTGGTCATCTTCCAAAATTATATAGACTCTGAAACAGTTCCCATGGACGGGAGGATAGCTAATCTATCCCCACACTTTAAAAACGGTGGAAGAGAGAAAATGGGGAATTCTAGACCGGTAAACCTGACATCGGTAGTGGGGAAAATGCTAGAGGCCATTATAAAAGATGTAATAGCAGAGCACTTGGAAAATACTGAGAGGATCGGACAAAGTCAACATGGATTTACAAAAGTTAAATCATGCTTGAATAATCTACAGCAATTTTTGAGGATGTAACTGGTAGAATAGATAAGGGTGAGTCAGTGTTGTGGTGTATTTGGACTTTCAGAAGGCTTTCTGTAAGCTCCTGCATACGTGATTAGCGTGCAAAGTTCATGCACACGGGATTGGGGATAAGATACTGTGTTGGATAGAGAACTGTTTGGCAGATAGGAAGCAAAGTGTTGGAAAAACTGATCTTCTTCCGAGTGGCTGGCACTGAGTAGTGGGGCATCGTAGTGATCGCTGATAGGACTCCAAATAATCACAATATATATAAATGATCTAGACGAGCGAACACCAGATGTAATATCTCCAAGTTTGCAGATGACACAAAGCTAAGAGGGCGTGTGTGCTGTGAGGAGGATGCAGATAAACTCCAGTATGATTTGGGTAGGTTAGGTGATTGGTAGATGCATAGCAAATGCAGTATAATGTGGATAAATACGAGGTTATCCACTTCGGTTGCAAAAACAGGAAGACAGATTACTATCTGAAAGGCAATAGATTGGGAAATGGGGGAGTGCAACGAGACCTGGGTGTCCTTGTGCACTTGTCGCTGAAGGTACGCATGCAGGTGCAGCAGGCTGTTAAGAAGGCAAATGGAATGTTGGCCTTCATAGCGAGGTGATTCCACTGCAGGAGCGAGGATGTCTTGCTGCAGTTGTACAGGGCTTTGGTGATACCACACCTTGAGTATTGTGTGCATTTTTGATCACCCTATCTGAGGCAGCATGTTCTTGCCATGGAGAAAGTGCAGCGAAGATTCACCAGACTGATACCTGAGCTGGCATGAATGATGTATGAGGAGAGAATGCGTCAATTAGACTTATATTCGCTAGAGTTTAGAAGAATGAGAGGTGATCTCTTTGAAACATAAAGTTCTAAAAGGACTAGACAGACTAGATGCAGGAAGGATGCTCCTGATAGCCAGTTAGGACAGAGATGAGGAGAAATTTCTTCGCCCAGAGAGTGGTGAACCTGTGGAATGCCCTTCCACACTAGACAGCTAAAGCCAATTCATTAAATATTTTCAAGAAGGAGTTAGGTATATTTCTTAATGCTAAAAGGATTAAGGGAATGTGGAGAAAGCAGGGAAAGGGTACTGAATTTGAATGTGCAGCCATGATCTCGTTGAATGGCGGAACAGGCTCCTGCTCCTATCTTCGACATTTCTATGTTTCACATCGTAGGAAGGATATATTTACCCTGGAGGTAGTGCAGCGGAGATTTACCAGAATGATATCTGGAATCCAATGGTTAAATTACATGGGGAGATTACACACACAAGTTTTATATACCCTGGAATTTACAAAGTTAAGGAGTGACCTGTTCGATGTTTTCAAGATATTAAGGGGATCTGATAGGATAGATGGAGAGAAATTCCAGGGATTACAATTCTGGTTTGTGTAATCTCTGCTCGTATTTTAACTTTGGGAGTCCAAGTGCCATTCTGGTACATCTACGCTGGTTGTCAGGGGGAGGGGAGCCTAGAAGTAGGTGACATAGCCTAAAAGTTGGATCCAGATCTTCAAGTAATGATGTTAGGAAAAACTTCAACACGCAAAGGGAGGTAGAAGTTTGGAGCTCTCTTCCACAAACTGCAATTGATGCTAGGTCAATTGTTAATGTTAGGTCCGAGATTCGTAGATTTTTGGGATATGGAGCAAAGGCCCATAGTTCTCAATTGGGATACCGATCAGCCATGATCGCATTGAATGACAGAAAAGGCTCGATGGGTCTCAACTGCATCCTCCTGCTCCTATCTTCATCAAATCAACCTCTTAATCTTCGACATTCCAGAGACTACAAGCCTAGTTGAGGTAATTGGACCATGATGGACATCAAGGTGAGGAAGTTGAAGATACATTTCGATCTAGGGGCATATCGTACCATCTCAAGGCTGGTCTGAACATTGAGGTATTCACAGATAAAGTCGGCAGGATTGTAGTGAGGGTCACATTGGAGGCCGACAGCAGCAAAGAAATCCAGGATTTGGGATGAAGCTCCATAGTACGCAATCTACAAAATAAGGAAAATCAGAAATTACTGGGAGCCTCTTAACTAACTCGGTCTGTACCTGCCCGGCGAGCGCCCGATGCTGACACTGGGCATAACATCAGCAGCCGTGCAGGTTACAACATCCCAAGTGTACATCCCAGTACTTTTTAAATGTGGTTATGGTTCCTGCCTCTACCACCCTATCAGGCATTGAGTTCCAGACACCCACAACCGTCTGGGTGAAGACATTACCTCTCAAATTCCATCTAGCCCTTCCACCAATTCCTTTAACTCAGTGCCCCCAGGTTCTGACAGCTGTGCTGAGGGATATAGGTCACTTCCATCCACTTTATCTAGGCTCCTTATGAGATTATACACCTCAATAAGGTCTCGCCTCAACCTCCTCTGTTTAACGGAAAACAAACCCAGCCGATCCAGTCTTTCCTCATAGCTAAGATTCTCTACTCACGGCAACATCCTTGTAAATCTCTTCCATGCCCTCTCTAGTGCAATCACATCTGTCCTGTAATGTGGTGACCAGAACTGCATGCAGTACTCTTGCTGAGGCCTAACTAGTGTTTTATACAGTTGAAGGATAACCCCCTGCTATTTTATTCTATGCCACGGCTAATAAAGGCAAGCATTCCGTATTCTTTCTCAAGCACCTTATTTACCTGGCCTGCTACCTTCAGGAATCTGTGGACATGCACACCAAGGCTCCATTGTTCCTCTGCACTACTCAGTGTCCTACCAATTAAAGTGTATTCCCTTTCCTTGTTAGCACTCCCCAACTAGATTACCTCACACATCCCCGGATTGAATTCCAATTGCCACTGTTTTGCCCATCTATCCAATTTATTGATATGTTCCTGCAGTCTACAGCTTCCTTCTTCAGTTTCAAGCATACAGCTGATTTTAGTATCATCAGCAAACTTCTTAACCTTATAACCCTTATATTCAAGTCTAGATCATTGATATATACCACAAAAAGCAAGGGACCTAGTACTGAGCCCCGCAGAACCCCACTGGAAACAGCCTTCCAGTCACAACAACACCGATCAACCATTACAACCTACCTCGTGCCTCCGACTCAGCTACGAATCCAAAGTGACATTTTGCACTGGGTCCTATGGCCTTTTAACTTTGTGACGAATCAGCCATGTGGAAGCTTATCAAAAGCCATAAACACAATATCAAACTACCCTCATCTACCCTCCTTGTTACCACCTCAAAAAATTCAATCAAGTTTGTCAGATACGACCATCCCTGAATAACTCCCTGTAGACTATTCTTGATTAATCGGTGGCATTCTAAATGAAGATGTTTCCTGTCCTTCAGAATTCTTTCCAAGAACTTTCCCAACACCGAGATTAGGTGACTGACCTATAATTACTCGGGCTATACTTTTCTCTCTTTTTAAACAAAGGTACCACATTAGCAGTCCTCCAGTCCTCCGGCACCACAACTGAAGCCAGAGTGGATTAGAAAATGATGGTCAGGGACTCTGCAATTTCCTCTTCTGCTTCGCTTAACAGCCTGGAATGCATTTCATCCGGGCCTGAGGATTTATACACTTTTAAAGCTGCTAAACCCCTTAATATCTCCTCTCACAGTATGTTTATTTTATCTAACATTTCACACCCCTCCTCCGTGATAGCAATGTCTGCATCAACCCTCTCCGTTGTGAAAACAGACGCAAACTAATCATTAAGAAACCTACTGACATCTCCCGCCTCCACAGAATGATTACCCTGTTGATCTCTAATAGGCCCTAGACTTTCATTAGTTATCCTTTTACTCTTAATATATTTATAAAACACCTTTGGGTTATCCTTGATTTGTCTTGCCAAGATTTTTTCATGCTCTCCCTTTGCTTTCCTAACATCTTTTTTCATTGCACCCCTGCACTTTCTGTACTCCACTAAAGATCCTGCAGTATTTAGCCTTCGGTTTCTGTCAAACGACTCCTTTTTCTTTACCCTACATATTAAATGCACATATTTGTTCTGAACTGTACGGATCTCCTCCTGAATGCCTCCCACTGTGTGAGGGAAAGGAATCATTCGGCCATCCAGCCTGCTGACACACCAGCGAGTTCACACTGGGAGAGGCCGTTCACCTGCTCTATTAGTGGGAAGGGGTGAATTTCTTCATCCAGCCTGCTGAGCACGGATGCGGGTTCTGAAACTGCCCTCAGTTTTTAACATTTTGTCAACTGTCCCGCCTCCAAACTCGCCTCCTCGGGGCTGGGAAAATGCAGATTTTTGTCTTTGCCACTTGGGTATTTCGAATCACCTGGCTGGAGCTCAGAAAGGTCAATGTGGGGGGAAGGATCATATGGGGAGAACAGATCTTCAGCCTGGACACAATATTTCAAGGCCACACTGAGTGGGGCAAACGGCACTTTGGACTGTGTCATTTTCCTTCTGTGACAGCAAAGGCCCCGTGCAGGTTAATCATTAATGTGTCCCAGCCTCTTGTCAGAGATCCTAGTCACGGGACTTAAGATTACTTTACAGCTGCGTTTAGATTCAGGTAGAATAACGGTGAATGCTGTAAACGTGCTGCCAAATCAGAGACTGGTGTAAAACTGCATCTATTCCTGACTGAAAGTGAAACGGCATATTTCAGTTTCCAGTCTAAAAATTACTAGTAATTATTCCATGAAGATTTAATGTGTTTGTGTGACAATCCTGTGTATATCACTTTAAGGCAGTTGTTAACTCATCTATATATATAAAAGGATTCATCTGTCTGTCTGTCGGTCTATCTGTCTGTCTGTCTGTCCTTCGGTGTGTCTGTCCGGCTATACACTCTCAAGTTATAGAGCGTACCTACACGTGTGATACATCAAAAGCAAGCTAACGTTTCCAGAACGGTCGTAAGCGTATTTACGTTTCAGAGACAAAAATTACGCACGCGGTATTCAAAAAAGGTTCAAAATTCCGCTCATTATCTGCTCATTAGCATTGAGTGACGTCGAGTTCGACCAATCGTACGGTCGAGTGACCCGACGCTGCGTGGCGGGGGCGGGTTCCTGCCACGTGCGGGCGTGCCCTCCTAGAGTCAAGTGATGGCACAGTTGATCAAACCTATGCTTCGGTGACCTGACGGCCGACCAATGTGCGGGCGGGCCTTATCATTCTGAACCGTGGTGAGTCACCGCCATCTTGATTGCAAACTTTTCATTTCTTTTTTGCGTTTTGAGCGTGTTTCTTTTCAAATCTACATTTCCACCAAAAAAAAAAGTTGCTTTTAAAACATAAATTGCATTTAAAAAAGTTAATTCATTTGTAAATCTTTTTTCTAATCTCGATAATTTTCCAAACCTTCACCGTTTTTCCAGGCAGGCCTCGAAGCCTGGCGTCTGTTGTCCAGCCACGCCTGAGCTACGCAACGGCCATCCCGCTGGGCCCAATTCCGAACCAGCAGCCAGCCATCTTGGTAAAGGCTGGCTGGGCTCACAACAAGCTCCTCGCACTTCATTCACGCTCGCGCTGCACTGTGCACGCGCACCTCCACACACAGCATGGCCAGAGGGAAGCAAACAGGTTAGGGGGGGCCGGGGCTCGGGGGGGAGGAGGAGCAGAAAGGGTTACCTGGCAACCGGGCTTGCCAGACGCAATCAGCCATCTCAAGCCGCTCAGGCCCAGGCCCGGTCCCGGAGATCGGGAGGCAGAGAGGGGAGGAGGGTTACCAAGGCAACCGGGCCCGGCCAGCTGCAATCGGCAGTCACAGGCCCGGCCTCGGGAGGGCGGGTCTCGGGTCAACCGGGGTGCTGCGCTCATCCTGCCAGTGCGTGGGGCGGCACGGAGCTCAGCGAAGCCATCGCCAGCAGAGGGGAGATGGTCTGCTGGATCCCCCACTCCCTTTTTCCCCCCTCCTTCCCCCACCTCCCCCACCCCTCGCCTCTCCCCCTCCCCTCCTCTCCCACTTCACTCTCCCCCTCCCCTCCTCTCCTCTCCCTCCCCCTCCCCCCCCTCCCCTTCCCTCCCCCTCCCCCACTGCCTCCCACCCTCCCCCTCCCCTTCCCCTCCTTCCTCCTCCCCCTCCCCTTCGTTCCCCCCTCCACCTCCCCTCCCTCCCCCCTCCCCCTCCGCTTCCTCCACCCCCCACCCCTCCCCCTCCCCCTCCCCATCCCCCCTCCCCCTGCCCCTTCCCACTCCTCCCCCCTTCCCTCACCCTCCCCTCACACCCGCTCCCGCACCTCTCCCCTGTCACTCCCCCTCCCCCTCCACCTCCCCCCTCCCCCTCCACCTCCACCCTCCCCCTCCCCCTCCACACCCCCCCTTCCCCCCAGTCACGCTCTCTCTCCCCCCTTCCCCTTCCCCCCTTCGCTCCTCTAACACCCACTCCCCCCTTCTTCCCCTCCCCACCTCCCCCCTTCTTCCCCCCTTCCCCTTCCCCCTTCCCCTTCCCCCCCACTTCCCTCCTTCCCCTCCCCCTTCCCCCCAGTCGCGGTCTCTCTTCCCCCCCGTCGCGCTCTCCCTTCCCCCCAGTCGCATTCTCTTTCCCCCCAGTCGCTCTCTTTCTTCCTCCCCAGTCGCTCTCTCTCTTCCCCCCCAGGTGCTCTCTCTCTTCCCCCCCCTAGTCGCTCTCTCTCTTCCAACAACAAAATGCCCTCGAAAAAGCCTCTGCAATGCCGGGCACTACAGCTAGTCTATACATATGAAAGGATCGATGTGTCTGTCTGTCTGTCTGTCTGTCTGTCCTTCGGTGTGTCTGTCCGGCTATAAACTCTAAAGTTATAGAGCGTACCTACACATGCGTTGCATCAAAAGAAAGCTTACGATTCCGGAACGGTCATAAGCGTATTTACGTTTCAGCGAGTCAAAAATTGCGTCCGCGGTATCCAAAAAACTTTCAAAATTCCGCTCATTACCCGCTCATTAACATATAGAGTATCATTAAGGTCGACCAATCGTAAGGTCGAGCGACCCGATGGTCGACGAATCGCTGCGTGGCGGGGACGGGTACATCGCGCGTGTGGGCAGGCCCCCCTAGAGTCGAGCGACAGGACGATTGACCAAACCTACGCTTCGGTGACATGACGTTCGACCAATCGGTGCGTGTGTGGGCGGGCCTTCTCATTCTGATTCGAGGTGAGTGGCCGCCATCGTGATTCCAAACTGTTCAATTCTTTTTCCCAACTTTCTGCGTGTTTCTTTTCAAATCTACATTTCCAGCAAAAAAAAAGTTGCTTTTAAAAAGCTAATTGTGTTTAAAAAAAGTTAATTAATTTGTAAATCTTTTCTCAACCCCTATAATTATCCTACCTTTAACAGTTTTTCCAGGCCCGGGGCCTAGGCTTCTCCAGTCCCAGGCTTACGGCCCAGACAGGGATCAACACTGGGAGAGGATCTGCTGGCTCCCCCCTCTCCCTCCCCTCCCCTCCCTTTCCCCCCTCCCTTTCCCCCATCCCTGCCACCCCTCCCTTTACCCCCTCCTTCCACCACAGCCCAACCACCCACGACCCCCCTCCCTCTCCTCCCCTCCCCTCCACCCTGTCTACTGCCAAGCGGCTCCTTCGCCTCACGTCACTTAGAAACAGTATCCAAGCAAGCTGGAACCAATGTCAGCTCCTGCCGTCTCTCACTCTCTCTCTCTCTCTCTCCTAGCAACAGTAACCAAGCAAGCTGCAACCAAAGTCAGCTCCTGCCGTCTCTCTCTCTGTCTCTCTCCTCCCCACTACCTTTCATCTCCCCCCTCCCCCCTGCTCTCCCCAACTCGCCTCTACTCCCCTCCCCTCCACTCTCTCCCCGCCCTACTCCCCCTCCCCATCCCTCCCTCCCTCCCCCCTCCCCCTCACCACCTCCCCCTACCCCTCCCCCCCACTCCCCCACTCCCTCCCTCACCCCCTCCCCTCCCCTTCCCCTCCCCCTCCCCTCCCGCACTCCCCTCCCCCTCCCCCCTCTCCCTCTCCTTCCCTCCCCCTCACCCCACTCCCCTCCCCCCTCGCTCCACCCCTCCCCTCCCCCACTCCCCTCCCGCCTTCCCTTCCCCCCTCCCCTCCCCCCTCCCCCCTCCCCTGCCCCCTACCCCTCCCCTCTCCCTCCCATCCTCCCCCTCACCCCTCCCCCCAACTCCACCCCTCCCCCCTCCCACCTCCCTTCCCCCACCACCATTATGCAGTTGGTCGCAAGTTTAGAGGGAATTTGAGTAGAATGTTTTTCACCCACATATTGATGGGGGTCTGGAAGTCACTGCATAAAAGTGTGGTAGAGCCAAAGACCACGATCACATTTGAAAAGTGCTTGGATGTGCACTTGAAAGGCCATTACCTACAAGGCTTCGGACCAAGTGCTGGGAAATGGGATTAGAGTGGATAGCTCTTTGTCCACAGTATGGATGCGATGGGTCGAATGGCCTCCTTCTGTGCTCTTAATTTATATGATTCTATGATTCTATGACTGCTGAGGGAGCCTTACTCTGTATCTAACCCGTGCTAAAACTACTCTGGGAGTGTTGGTGGGACAGTGTAGAGGGAGCAGTGACAGTCAGGGAGAGGTATGTAACTGAGTGAGCAGTAACACAGAGAGAGATCAGCAGAAGGAGATAGATAAAGGTGAGACTGAGTACTCTGATACAGAGAGACACCAGCAGAGGGCGATAGATAAAGGTGAGACTGAATGCTGTGATACAGAGAGACAGCAGCAGAGGGAGATAGGTAAAGGTGAGACTGATTACAGTGATACAATGTGACACCAGCAGAGGGAGGTAGGTAAATGTAGACTGAGTACTGTGATACAGAAAGACACCAGCAGAGACACCTGTAGTTTGCAGTTTGTGTCTCCTTACCTGATGAACGATATTTTTTCATAGGGGGAGTGCAACGAAGGGTTACCAGATTGGTTCCTTGGATGGGAGGATTGTCCTATGAGAAGCGATTGAGTAGACTAGAACTTTATTCCCCAGAGTTTAGAAGAATGCGAGGTGATCTCATTGAAATATATAACATTCGTGTAGGGCTTGCCACGGTAGATGCTGGGAGGATTTTCCCCTGGCTGGGGATACTAGGAGCAAGGGTCACCGTCTCGGAATATGGGGTCAGCCATTTAGGACTTTGCAATTCTGCACTCCAGAGCGCTGTAGAGGCACAATCGTTGAGTACATTAAAGGCAGAGGTCGATAGATTATTGAATATTAGGGGAATCACGGGATATAATCTTACTGAATGGCGGAGCAGGCTCGAAAGACCAGATGGTCTACTCCTGCTCCTATTTCTTATGGCTTATGATCTTAAGTGCGTGTTCTGAGCAAATGTTTTTTTTTGCTATTGTAAGAAATGCAGAGTGAAGGAAGCGAGGGAAAAGACAGTGGTTTGTACTGAGAGCTGCCAGTGCGAACATTGATGCGCAGGGAGGAGCTGCTTGGGCAACCCATGCTGGCAGGGAGTCTCTGGCTGTTCCTCCAACGCAATCCCAGCTCCCACTAGCCGATTTTAAAACTGCAACAAATGTCACCTGATTTAAACGTTGGAGGGTTTCAAGGGAATTCTGATTTTTTGCAGTGAGGAGAAAGGATTGTTTAATATTACACGTTCCCAAACAAAGTTTAAATAAATAAATACAGGATATTTTTAACCAGTCGGACAGCGGGTTGGTGAGAAACTCCATTAAAATGCAGCATCGGTGGTGATTCCTGTGCAATATCAGCAAGCTCGCTCACTTCCATCAGTGTTCCAAACGCCAACAGCTGCTCTGTGAAAGTTGCCAGCGGATTTTACCGGCGAACTTGATGCAGCGGGTGACTTACAGCTGCACCAGCCAATCGGTGCGGACTGGCCTTGCAGGGCAGCCAATTGGATATGTGAATGGTGATGCACAATCCGCTGATTGACAGGTCGGGTCGGGAGCGAGTGTTTGGGAAGCATCTGGTTCAGGAAACAAACTTCAAATGGAAATGCTTCTGATTTTGTGGGAATGTATTTTTCAAGCACGTTATTCATATTTTAAAATATATATATTTGCAGAAATATCTTGATGGATTCTTCCCTATAGTTTCAATTTAGAAATAGAAAGTGGTGATAATGTGAAAGGACGCTCCTCACTCTCTCTGTCCCAAGTCTATCGCTCTCCCAGTCACTCTCTCTCTCTCCCTCGCAGTCCCTCTCTCTCTCTCCCCAAGTCTCACTCTCACTCCAGTCCATCTCTCCCCCGTATCTCTCTCTCCACAGTCTTGCTCTCTCTCCCCAGTCTCTCTCTCCCCGGACTCTATCACTCCACAAGTCTCTCTCCACAAATCTCTGTCTCCCGCAGCATCTCTCCCCAGTCTCTCTATCCCCAGTCTCATTTTCTCTCCCCAGTCTCTCTCTGTCTCTCCCATCTCTCCCTCTCCCTCTCAAAGTCGATCTCTCTCCCCAGTCTGTCTCTCTCTCCAGCAGTCTCTCTCTCTCCAGCAGTCGCTCTGTCCCCCAATCTCTCTCCACCAGTCTCACTCTCTCTCCCCTAGTTGCAACCTCACTCTCCCCAGTCTCTCTCGCTCCACCAGTCTCTCACTGTCGCCAGTCTCTCTCTCTCCTCAAGTTTCTCTCTCACTCACTCCAGCCTCTCTCTCTCCAGTTTCTCTCTCCATCCCTCAGTCTCTCTCTATCTCCCCAATTTCTCTCTATCTACCCAGTCTCTCTATCTCTCTCCCCAGTCTCACTCGCTCTCCCCCTCTCTCACTCGCTCCAGTCTCTTTATCTCTAGTCTCTCTCTCTCTTCAGTTTCTGTCTCTCTCTCTCTCTCTCCCTTTCTCTCTCTCTCATAAGACGCTCTTTACCTGTCTTTCTCTCTCTCCCCAGTCTAGCTCTCTCTACCCCAGTATTTCTCTTCCTCTCCCAAGTCTCTCTCTCTCTCTCTCCCTCTGTCTGTCTCTCTCTCTCCTTCGATAGGTATGTGAAAAGGAAAAGTCTGGCGAAGGTAAATGTAGGTCCTTTACAGTCAGAGACGGGAGAGTTAATAATTTGGAGTGAGGAAATGGCAGAGAAATTAAATAAATACTATATTTCTGTCTTCACTGCAGAAGACACAAAAAAAATCACAGGAATACGAGCAAACCAAGGATGTGACGGGAAGGAGGAACTTCAAGAAATTATTATTATTTTTAAGAATGTACTTGCAAAATTAATGGGACTAAAAGTCGATAAATCCCAAGGATCGGATGACCTACATCCCAGGATTTAGAAGAGGTGGCCATTGCAATAGTGGACGCATTGGTTTTCATTTTCCAGAACGCTATGGATTATGGAATGGTTCCTGCAGATGGGAGGCTAGCAAATATAACCCCGCTATTTAAGAAAGGAGCGACAGAGAAAACGGGGAACTACAGATTGGTTAGCCTCACATCATTAGTTGGGAAAATGCTGGACTCTATTATAAAGGATGCAATAACTAGGCAATTAGAAACTAAAAGTATGATTGGGCAGAATCAACATGGATTGCAATAGGGAAATCCTGTTTGACAAACCCATTGGAGATCGTTGAGGATGTAACTAGTGGCATAGACAAAGAGGAACCAGTAGATGTGGTGTATCTGGATTTTCAGAAGGTCAAGGCCTTCGATAAAGGTCCCACACAAGAGGCTGGTGAACAGAATTAGGGCACATGAAATTGGGGTTTTATAATAGCATGGTTTGAGAATTGGTAAACTAAGATCAAAATGTCTTTTTCAGTTTAGCAGGCTGTGCCTAGTGGTGTACCGCAAGGATCGGTGCTTAGGCCCCAGCTATTCACAATCCAAATCAGTAATTTGTATGAGTGGACTAAATGTAACATTTCCAAATTTGCTGAGGATACAAAGCTAGGCAGCAATGTTAGTTTGGAAGAGGATGTGAAGAGGCTTCAAGGGGATCTCGAAAATCTCAATGAATGGGTGAGAACATTGTAGATGGAATCAAATGCTGATAAATGTGAATTATCCAGTTCGGTAGAAAGAACAGAAAGGCAGTATTTTTCCTAAATGGTTAACGATTGCGGAATGCAGATGCTCATAGGGACCTGGGGGTCCTTTACATGAGTCACTGAAAGTGAATGTTCAGTTGCAGCAAACCATTCGGAAGGCAAATTGTATGCTGGCCCTCATTACAAGAGGATTTGAGTACAGGAGTAAAGAAGTCTTACTCCAATTATTTAGGGCCTGGGTGAGATCATACCTGGAGTACTGTGAACAATTTAGATCTCTGTCCCTAAGGAAATATATGCTTGCCATAGAGGGAGTGAAATGAAGGTTCACGAGATTGATTCCTGGGATGACGGGACTGTCGTATGAGAAGAGATTGAGTTAACTAGGCCTGTATTCGCTTGAATTGAGAAGAATGAGAGAGGATCTCATTGTAGCAAACACCTATATTACAGTGCTTGATAGGATGAATGCTGGGAGAATGATTCCCTTGGCTTGGAGTCTAGAACCAAGGACCACAGCCTCAAGGTAAATGGAGGGCCATTCAGCACTGAGAGGAGAAGAAATTTCTTCACACAGACGGTTGTGATTCTGTGGAATTCACTACCCCAGAGGACTGTGGAGGCTCATTCATTGGGTGTATTCAAAACAGAAGTCGGTAGATTTCTGACTAGTAAGGGCATCAAGCGATATGGTGATAGGGCCGGTGAATCGAGTTGAGGCAGAAGGTTAACCATGATCTCATTGAATAGCAGAGCAGGCTCTAAGGAATGAATGGCTTACTCCTGGTTCTACTTCGTATTTTCTTATGTCCTCATGTTCTCCCGTAGTCTCTCTTTATTTCTCCCATGTCTCTCTCTCTCTCTTCAAGCCTCCCTCTTTGCCTCAGAACCTGCTCCATGGAGGAGCATGAGCCGTGCTCGTGTTTCTCTTTCCAAAATGTACATAGCCTGTGTGATCAGCAGCCTGAAGGATGAAGGCTGTTTTATGACGTCCTTCCAACCTGACACACTAAGTGTCAGCAAATCCTTTTATGCTGGGCTGAACGATGTGAAGCCCACAATTGCACGGCCTCCCAATCCCTCCTGTCGTCCATCTCGTAGGATTTATATGACAGCAAGCGGGAGAGTCTGGATTATCTGCTAACTCTGGATGAGCTGACAAAGGCCATCCTGTCCTTTGAGATGAGTAAAACTCCCGGAAGCGACGGCTTACTGGTCGAGTTGTATTCTGCTCTGTGGGACTGGATCAGTCTAGAGCTGCTGGAAGTGTACAGGGGATGCTTCTTGCTGGCAGCATGTCGGAATCCATGAGGAAAAGCATTATCAGGCTCATCTACAAGCAGAAGAGGGAAAGGGAAGAGGTCAGCAAGTAGCGACCCAATTCACTGCTTAATGTGGTTTACAAAATTATGTCCAAGGTCATCGCCAATCATTTTAAGTCTGCTTGGGAGCAGGTGATTCGCCCTGATCAGGCCACGCCGTACCCGGCAGGAAGATCTCTGCTAGACTCGCGCTACTCAAGGCTATGATGGCCTATGTGTGTGACAGGAGGGTGGACACCTGTTTAATCAGCTTGGAACAGGAGAAGACCTTTGACAGAATTTCGCACACGTAGATGATGGGCGTGCTCTCCAAAATGGGGTTTGCGGATGGAATCTGTAATTGGACACATCTGCTCTGCAGAGAAATCAGCAACACAGTTCTAATCAACGGGTATGAATCGGAAAGCTTTCTGATTAAATCTGGTGTCAGGCAAGGCTGTCCTCTCTCCTCTGTCCTGTTCATGTGTTGTATCGAACCTTTTGCAGAGTTCATCAGGAAGGAGGCGGCCATAAGAAGGGTGATGATCCCAGGCAGTGGATGCATTCAGGTCACGGTCTCCCTGTACGTGGACGACGTCACCGTCTTTGCTCGGTTCCGCTGTCCGTTTGAAGACTGCTGAGTAACTGCGACAAGTTGAAAATGGCGTCGGGAGCCAAGGGAAAATGCGTCAAACTCTAAGCCATGACCTTTGGCAACTGGGCCGACCGATCCTTTATCCCATTCACCCTCGGTCGGCAAACACCAAGTGTCACTACGTGCTGAGTTTCTATGCACTGCATTCTTCTCTATTGTGCTATATGTAACATGTTTTTTGGATTGTATTGCAATTTATTTTGACAAATATTGAAGTAGATTATGACAATTTTTATGAATAAAGTATAATCTTGAAATAGCAACAACATATTCTTATCAGTTTAGGCTCAGTGGGGAAAGGCCAGTGTTTATGGCGCTCCCAACATTGTACACCGAGGAGCTGGAAACAGTGGGAAATCCCCCTCGGGTCATGTATTTCAAATTGTTTGATTGTAAATGTACATAACATTTGAAATATAACTGCAATTAATGCGCTCGTGACTTCCAATGAATGTATTCGACCTGGACTGAATGTTGTGAAATATGACCTGGGCATTGTGGTTAACGTGTCACTGTTCCAGGGTTATTGAAGGACTCGAGACCGGCCCCCTGGGCATTGTGGGTAAGTTCCTGAAGTTGATTAAAGCCTCCTGTGGGTCTTTGATTGTAAATGGTGTTTGACCACTGTTACGGTACCTAAACTGTTAAGCTGACCCAGATAACAGAAACCACAATGTGTGTAGACAGCTCAGGAGACAAACAATAACTTTTCTGTGGTTTTTCTAAGTAATGGTTACGTGCAAAATGGTTACTTTGAGCTTTGTCGTTTTTCAAGCATAAAAGCAGCTGCTTTTTGCTGTAAAAACAGAAATCCTATTGACCTTCCAGGAACGGAGATTTCTCCCAGTGCACTTGAATAACGCGATCGTTTTACCATACCAATGTCCCCTCTGAGTCCATTTCACCCATGACATTTTTGCCATAGTCGGCAGTATACCCTTCGCAGATCCCCAGACAGTGAGTGACTATAATTTTTATGCTTTACTTGATCGGAACAGTGGGATGGATAACGCAAGTGTATCCATGAATCTGTAAGATGTGGGGACCGGCAGCATCAGATGGTAGAGACTAAGGCGCCTCATAGAGGTGGTCAGAATCGACCCACAGTGAGAGGCAGAGAGAGCCTAGCCGTGGGAGGTGGTGAGAATCACAAAGGTAAATTAGGTGGTTAGACCCGAGCACGGTCAGAGGCCGAGGGAGCCGAGCCAAGGGAGATATTCCAAACCACAAAGATAAGGCAGATGTGCTCAAAACTGAACATGGTGAGAGGCCTTGAGACCGGAGCCCAACAGATGGTCAGAGTAAAACCAGCCGGGTTGCACACATTGGTCAGAGTAAAACCAGGTGGGTTGCAGACACTGGTTATAGTAAAACCAGCCGGGTTGCACACATTGGTCAGAGTAAAACCAGGCGGGTTGCAGACACTGGTTATAGTAAAACCAGGTGGGTTGCAGACACTGGTTATAGTAAAACCAGGCGGGTTGCAGACACTGGTTATAGTAAAACCAGGCGGGTTGTAGACACTGGTTATAGACAAACCAGGCGGGTTGCAGACGCTGGTTATAGTAAAACCAGGCGGGTTGCACACATGGGTTAGACTAAAACCAGCCGGGTTGCAGACACTGGTTAGAGTAAAACCAGGCGGGATGTAGACGCTGGTTATAGTAAAACCAGGCGGGTTGTAGACGCTGATTAGAGTAAAACCAGGCGGGTTGTAGACGCTGGTTATAGTAAAACCAGGCGGGTTGTAGACGCTGGTTATAGTAAAACCAGGCGGGTTGTAGACACTGGTTAGAGTAAACCAGGCGGGTTGTAGATGCTGGTTAGAGTTAAACCAGGCGGGTTGTAGATGCTGGTTAGAGTAAAACCAGGCGGGTTGTAGATTCTGGTTAGAGTAAAACCAGGCGGGATGTAGAAGCTGGTTAGAGTAAAACCAGGCGGGTTGTAGATTCTGGTTAGAGTAAAACCAGGGGGGTAGCAAACATGGGTTAGAGTAAAACAAGGCGGGTTATAGACGCTGGCTATAGTCAAACCAGGCGGGTTGTAGACGCTGGTTATAGTAAAATCAGGCGGGTTGTACACGCTGGTTAGTGTAAAACCAGGCGGGTTGCAGAAGCTGGTTACAGAAAACCAGGCGGGTTGCTGACACTGGTTAGAGTAAAAGCAGCCGGGTTGCTGACACTGGTTATAGTAAAACAAGGTGGGTTGCAGACACTGGTTATAGTAAAACCAGGTGGGTTGCAGACACTGGTTATAGTAAAACCAGGCGGGTTGCAGACACTGGTTATAGTAAAACCAGGCGGGTTGCAGACACTGGTTATAGTAAAACCAGGCGGGATGTAGACGCTGGTTATAGTAAAACCAGGCGGGTTGTAGACGCTGATTAGAGTAAAACCAGGCGGGTTGTAGACGCTGGTTATAGTAAAACCAGGCGGGTTGCACACATGGGTTAGATTAAAACCAGGCGGGTTGCTGACACTGGTTAGAGTAAAACCAGGCGGCTTGCACACATTGGTCAGATTAAAACCAGGCGGGTTGCAGACACTGGTTATAGTAAAACCAGGTGGGTTGCAGACACTGGTTATAGTAAAACCAGGCGGGTTGCAGACACTGGTTATAGTAAAACCAGGTGGGTTGCAGACACTGGTTATAGTAAAACCAGGCGGGTTGCAGACACTGGTTATAGTAAAACCAGGCGGGTTGTAGACACTGGTTAGAGTAAAACCAGGCGGGATGTAGACACTGGTTATAGTAAAACCAGGCGGGTTGCAGACACTGGTTATAGTAAAACCAGGCGGGTTGCAGACACTGGTTATAGTAAAACCAGGCGGGTTGCAGACACTGGTTATAGTAAAATCAGGCGGGTTGCAGACGCTGGTTATAGTAAAACCAGGCGGGTTGCACACATGGGTTAGACTAAAACCAGGCGGGTTGCAGACACTGGTTAGAGTAAAACCAGGCGGGATGTAGACGCTGGTTATAGTAAAACCAGGCGGGTTGTAGACGCTGATTAGAGTAAAACCAGGCGGGTTGTAGACGCTGGTTATAGTAAAACCAGGCGGGTTGTAGACACTGGTTAGAGTAAAACCAGGCGGGTTGTAGATGCTGGTTAGAGTTAAACCAGGCGGGTTGTAGATGCTGGTTAGAGTAAAACCAGGCGGGTTGTAGATTCTGGTTAGAGTAAAACCAGGCGGGATGTAGAAGCTGGTTAGAGTAAAACCAGGCGGGTTGTAGATTCTGGTTAGAGTAAAACCAGGGGGGTAGCAAACATGGGTTAGAGTAAAACAAGGCTGGTTATAGACGCTGGCTATAGTCAAACCAGGCGGGTTGTAGACGCTGGTTATAGTAAAATCAGGCGGGTTGTACACGCTGGTTAGTGTAAAACCAGGCGGGTTGCAGAAGCTGGTTACAGTAAAACCAGGCGGGTTGTAGACACTGGTTAGAGTAAACCAGGCGGGTTGTAGATGCTGGTTAGAGTTAAACCAGGCGGGTTGTAGATGCTGGTTAGAGTAAAACCAGGCGGGTTGTAGATTCTGGTTAGAGTAAAACCAGGCGGGATGTAGAAGCTGGTTAGAGTAAAACCAGGCGGGTTGTAGATTCTGGTTAGAGTAAAACCAGGGGGCTAGCAAACATGGGTTAGAGTAAAACCAGGTGGGTTATAGACGCTGGCTATAGTCAAACCAGGCGGGTTGTAGACGCTGGTTATAGTAAAATCAGGCGGGTTGTACACGCTGGTTAGTGTAAAACCAGGCGGGTTGCAGAAGCTGGTTTCAGTAAAACCAGGGGGGTTGTCGACGCTGGTTTGCATAAAACCAGGCGGGTTGTAGACACTGGTTAGAGTAAAACCAGGCGGGTTGTAGACACTGGTTAGAGTAAAACCAGGCGGGTTGCTAATGCTGGTTAGAGTAAAACCAGGTAGTTTGCTGATGCTGGTTAGAGTAAAACCACGTGGGTTGTAGACACTGGTTAGAGTAAAACCTCACGGGTTGCAGACACTGGTTAGATTAAAACCATGCGGGTTGTAGACGCTGGTTAGAGTAAAACCGGGCGCGTTGTAGACACTGGTTAGTGTTAAACCAGGCGGGTTGCAGACACTGGTTAGACTAAAACCAGGCGCGTTGTAGACACTGGTTAGATGAAAACCAGGTGGGTTGTAGACACTGGTTAGAGTTAAACCAGGCGGGTTGTAGACGCTGGTTAGAGTAAAACCAGGCGGGTTTTAGTCATTGGTTAGAGTTAAACCAGGCGGGTTGTAGACGCTGTTTAGAGTAAAACCAGGCGGGTTGTAGACGCTGGTTAGAGTAAAACCAGGCTGATTGTAGACGCTGGTTAGAGTAAAACCAGGCGGGTTTTAGACATTGGTTAGAGTAAAACCAGGTGGGTTGTAGACGCTGGTTAGAGTAAAACCAGGCTGATTGTAGACGCTGGTTAGAGTAAAACTAGGCGGGTTGTAGGCACTGGTTAGAGTAAAACCAGGCGGGTTGTAGACGCTGGTTAGAGTAAAACTAGGCGGGTTGTAGACAGTGGTTAGATTAAAACAAGGAGGGTTCTAGACACTGGTTAGAGTAAAACCAGGCGGGTTGCAGACACTGGTTAGATTAAAACGAGGCGGGTTGTAGACACTGGTTAGAGTTAAACCAGGCGGGTTGTAGACGCTTGTTAAGAGTAAAACCAGGCGGGTTGTAGGCGCTGTTTAGATTAAAACCAGGCGGGTTGTAGACACTGGTAATAGTAAAACCAGGCGGGTTGTAGATGCTGGTTAGAGTAAAACCAGGCGGGCTGTCGACGTTGATTATACTTAAACCAGGTGGATTGCAGACACTGGTTAGAGTAAAACCAGTCGGTTTGCTGATGCTGGTTAGAGTGCAACCAGGTGGGTTATAGACGCTGGTTAGAATAAAACCAGGCGGGTTGTAGATGCTGCTTAGAGTAAAACCAGGCGGGTTGTCGGTGTTGGTTATACTTAAACCAGGTGGGTTGTAGACGCTGGTTAGTGAAAAACCAGGCGGGTTGTAGACACTGGTTAGCGTAAAACCAGTCGGTTTGCTGATGCTGGTTAGAGTGCAACCAGGCGGGTTGCAGACGCTGGTTAGATTAAAACCAGGCGGGTTGTAGACACTGGTTAGAGTTAAACCAGGCGGGTTGTAGACGCTGGTTAGAGTAGAACCAGGCGCGTTGTAGATGCTGGTTATATTAAAACCAGGCGGGTTGTAGACGCTGGTTATAGTAAAACCAGGCGGGTTATAGACGCTGGTTAGAGTAAAACCACGCGGGTTGTAGACGCTGGTTAGAGTAAAACCACGCGGGTTTTAGACGCAGGTTAGGTTAAAACCAGGCGGGTTGTAGACGCTGGTTAGAGTAAAACCACGCAGGTTGTAGATTCTGGTTATAGTAAAACCAGGCGGGTTGTAGACGCTGGTTAGAGTAAAACCAGGCGGGTTGCAGACGCTGGTTAGACTAAAACCAGGCGGGTTGCACACATTGGTTAGTGTAAAACCAGGCGTGTTGCTGACTCTGGTTAGAGTAAAACAAGGCGGGTTGTAGACACTCGTTACAGTAAAACCACGCGGGTTGTAGATGCTGGTTAGATAAAAACCAGGCGGGTTGTAGACGCTGGTTAGAGTAAAACCACGCGGGTTGTAGACGCTGGTTATAGTAAAACCAGGCGGGTTTTAGACGCTGGTTGCAGTAAAACCAGACGGGTTGCAGACGCTGGTTAGACTAAAACCAGGCGGGTTGCACACATTGGTTCGTGTAAAACCAGGCGTGTTGCTGACTCTGGTTAGAGTAAAACAAGGCGGGTTGTAGACACTCGTTACAGTAAAACCACGCGGGTTGTAGACGCTGGTTAGATAAAAACCAGGCGGGTTGTAGACGCTGGTTAGAGTAAAACCACGCGGGTTGTAGACGCTGGTTATAGTAAAACCAGGCGGGTTTTAGACGCTGGTTAGACTAAAAGCAGGCGGGTTGCACACATTGGTTAGTGTAAAACCAGGTGGGTTGCTGACTCTGGTTAGTGTAAAACCAGGCGGGTTGTAGACACTGGTTAGAGTAAAACCAGGCGGGTTGCACACATTGGTTAGAGTAAAACCACGCGGGTTGTAGACGCTGGTTAGATTAAAACCAGGCGGGTTGTAGACGCTGGTTAGAGTAAAACCACGTGGTTTGTAGACGCTGGTTATAGTAAAACCAGGCGGGTTGTAGACACTGGTTAGAGTAAACCAGGCGCATTGCACACAATTGTTGGAGTATAACCAGCCGGGATGCTGACGCTGGTTATAGTAAAACCAGGCGGGTTGTAGATGCTGGTTAGAGTAAAACCAGGTGGGTTGCAGATGCTGGTCATAGTAAAACCAGGCGGGATCTAGACTTTGGTTAGAGTACAACCAGGCGGGTTGCTGACGCTGGTTAGAATAAAACCAAGCGGGTTGCAGGAGCTGGTTAGAGTAAACCAGGCTGGTTGCAGACATCACGCGCCGGTTAGATGCCGCACAGTCCTGGATGTGTAATAATGAATTTGGAGAAGAAGCCATGTCATAGACAGAAAATTCAAGCTCGGATGGGGCCCCGAGGGCACTATAACGGGTTATCTGGTGGATAAGAAAAAGATAAATTGAGATAATGGGAAAAGATGGTTGGGACGCGGACAGATCCCTGGAAGCCCAGAAAGCATGGTGGGTGGTACAAAAGAACGACAAGGAAGCGAAAGCCGTAGTAATACTCACCAATCTGTATTCAGGACTATGCAGACGAGTAAAACAAAAAGTTGGCACGACAAAACCCAAGAAAGGACAGAAAAGTTAGCCACATTGTTGCCACCATCTGACAGTAGTGATGATGGCGATGACATTGACTGGAATAACTTAGCAGATGTGATGAAGGACAGGGACCTTGGCAAAAGGGGCCAAGGGATCTCTGGACCCAACACCGGAATTACTGAACAAGCAGTCCGGGAACTGTTGGTCGAGCTGACTCAGAAATAGGGAGCGCCCCCGCCCCCATCAAAACCTGTAAAGGATTTATAGAATCAAATCTGGGGAGCCACCAGTGTCAGATGTTAGCATATTCGGGTACATCGGTCTCAACTGCGGATATTAGACCGCCAGACCACTGCACAAACTAATCTGGTGATTGGGGTGGGGGGCAGTAACTTTAAAGCTAAGAGAAATGAACCAGTGCTCCTGGAAGTGGCCGGTGTACTGATTCCCGCCTGCACCTGGTATTTAAGAATACTGCAGTTACTATCCTAGTGATGGACCTATTAAGAAATTAGGGGCCATTACAGACACAGAAGGGGTGATTATCTCACAAACCCCTGAATGTAAAAAGAGTTGGCGTGGCACAGTATTCACCTTAAATGCGGTTGCTGGAAACTCTCGGGCACAGCATGGAATCTTGTGTCAACAAGTTAGTGGGGTGTGGGCAAAACATAAACTGGACTGTATGGATGTGGTAATGGATCCCCTACATGTCTCTGGACCAGAGCACACCCCTCGGGAGCAAGACCCTATAAAAACAGAAGCACAGGAAGCGGCGGTTAGAACAGTGATTGATTTAGAAGAAAGAGGAGTAGTGAGAGAAACCCAATCCCCATGAATTCACCGGTGTGGCCGGTGGGGAACCTGGAAGTTCACACTGTTTAACATTAGATAACACCGCCTTGAATGAGGTGATGCCCAGAGAATACCCCATAGTAGGTAGTCCTGACAGTATTGGACATAGCTCATGGATTTTGAACCATTCCATTGGCACCGGAGTCACAAAATAATTTTGCTATTACGGTAGGAGAGAAAAATATATGTGGAATACATTGACGCAAATATTCCACAATAGCCCAGCTATATTCCACAGATTAATGAACCAAGTACTAGAAGGAGTCCAGTTGGAGAACGGGAGTACAGTAATCCAATATGTGCAAGAACTACTAATAGCCTCCATATCCAACAATGGTCATGTGCGAGCCCTGCTGACCATACCACAATCCTTAGATGAGGCTGCACTGAAAGCCAGTCCCAGGAAAGCCGAGGTAGGCAAATGTGAGGTGCAGTATCTGCAGTGTAACATCGCGCAGGGACAGTGCAGCATGCCAGAAGACCATAAAAGGGCTATTGAGGGAATGCCAAGACCAACAGATGTTGGCGGGGTTGTTTAATTACTGCAGGAATTTTGTGGAGGATTTCGCCGAAAAGGCAGAACCCAGTCAGAGACTATTTAAAGGGGCCATCCACCGAGCACCCCTGTAGAATGGGGAAAGGAGCAAGATATGGCTTATAGTGAACTACAGCGGGCTTTAGTACATGCCCCAGCTGTAGGACTCCCTTGTGTGGGGAAGCCGTTCCATCTGTTTGTAAATAATGAGGCTGGCTATTATATTGCAGGACTAACCCAGGTACTTGGGGATAGGATGAGACCTGCAGCATACTTTTCCACCAAAGTATCACCAGTGCCGAAAGGACTGCCCCGATGTATTGCGGCCATAGACTGCACCACATGTGCAGTTAAGGTTAGCGAACCGATAGTGATGACAGGAGAAATTATATTGCACACCAGACACACCATGGTGGGGCTATAGAACACCGGGAAACAGAATGGTCTCAGACAGCAGGCAAGCAGCATGGGAAGCCATCCTTTTACCTAGAGATAAATCGATCTTGATAGAGAAAGACAGTAGGGATAACCCAGCGGAATGTACGCTGACAGAGGAGAGGAGCACAACTGTGTGACAGAATTAGAAACGGACTTATACAGTATAATGAAGGAGGAGGAATTAGAGGAGGCAGAAATTGCGTTGTTTTTCGAAGGGTGTAGATGATATGTTGACAGGATGTCCACATACCGAATCGGCAATCGTAACAGGAGGAGAAATAACATTGCAAGGACAACAGCCAGGGGAATCATAGAATCATAGAATCACAGAATGTTACAGCACAGAAGAAGGCCTTTTAGCCCATCATGTCTGTGCCGGCCAACAAAGAGCTATCCAGCCTAATCTCACTTCCGAGCTCTTGATCCGCAGCCCTGCAGGTTAGAGCATCAAAAATGCTCAAACAAGTACTTTTTAAATGTGGTTAGTGTTTCTGCCTCTAACACCCTTTCAGGCAGTGAGTTCCAGGCACCCACAACCCTCTGGGTGAAGCTCCCCACAATTTCCCTCTAAACCTTCCCCCAATTACTATAAATCTGCGCCCCCTGGCATTTGACCTCTCTGCTAACGAAAATTGGTCCTTTCTATCCAATTTATATATGCCAAACATAATTTTATACACCTCAATAAGGTCTCCCTCAGCCTCATCTGTTCCAAGGAAATCAGACCCAGCCTATCCAATCTTTTCTCATAGCTAACATTCTCCATGCCCGGCAATAGCCTTATATATCTCCACTCTACCCGCTGCAGTGCAATCACATCTGTCCTTTAATGTGGTGACGAGAACTGCAGGCAGTACTCTAGCTGAGGCTTAACTGGTGTTTTATACAGTTGAATGATAACCCCCTGCTGTAGTATTCTATGCCACGGCTAATTATGGCAAGCATTACATAAGCCTTCTTAACCACCTTATCTACTTGCACTGCTACCTTCCGGGATTGTTTACTGAACCAATATGTCGAGGAACCAAATAGAGATCAGGCCATCTTAGACTGGGTATTAAGTAATGAGGAAGGATTAATTAGCAATCGTGTTGTGCGAGGCCCCTTGGGGTGGAGCGATCATAATATGATAGATTTCTTCATTGAGATGGAGAGTCAAGTAGTTGACACAGAGACCAGGGTCCTGAATTTAAATAAAGGAAACTACGATGGTATGAGGCCCGTGTTATGTAGGATTCATTGGGGAATGTTACTCAAAGTGTTGGTGGTGGATAGGCAATCGCAAACATTCAAAGATCGCATGGATGAACTACAGAATTTGTTCATCCCTGTATGGCATAAAAATGAACCAAAAAAGGTGGCTCAAACGTGGCTAGCAAGGGAAATTAGGGATAGTATATGATCCAAGTAGAGGACATATAAATTGGCATTAAAGAGTAGTAAACCTGAAGAATGGGAGAAGTTTAGGATTCAGCAAAGGAGGAAAAAGTGATTAATTAAGAAGGGGAATATAGAATATTAGAGGAAGCTTGCGAGGAACATAAAAGCTGAGTGTAAAATCTTTTATAGATATGTGAAGAGAAAGTGATTGGTGAGGTCCAGCGCAGGTCCCTCCCAGTCAGAATCAGGGAAATTTATAATGGGCAACAAAGAAATGGCTGATCAATTAAATACATACTTTGGTTCTGTCTTCACAAACGGAGGACACACATAACCTCCCAGAGATGTCGGGGAAAACAGGGTCTAATGAGGGGGAGGAACTGAAAGAAAACTGTATTTGTATGGAAATGGTGTTAGGGAAATTGACGGGATTGAAGGCCGATACATCCCCAGGGCCAGATAATCTACATCTTAGGGTACTTAAGGAAGTGGCCCTAGAAATAGTAGATGCATTGCTGGTCATCTTCCAAAATTCGATGGAATCTGGGACAGTTCCCATCGATTGGAGGGCAGCTAATTTTACCCCACT
Organism: Somniosus microcephalus; assembly: GCF_052327205.1. Lineage (NCBI taxonomy): Eukaryota > Metazoa > Chordata > Chondrichthyes > Squaliformes > Somniosidae > Somniosus > Somniosus microcephalus. The sequence continues at coordinate 35,767,596 of NW_028225183.1, forward strand.
ATTCAAAAAGGGTGGTAGAGAGAAAACGGGGAATTATAGACCGGTAAGCCTGACATCGCTGCTTGGGAAAATGCTAGAATCCATTATAAAAGATGTAATACAGAACACTTCGAAAACAGTGTCAGGATCGGACAAAATCAACATGGATTTACAAAAGGTAAATCATGCTTGACTAAGCTACTGGAATTTTTTGAGGACGTAAAAATTGGAACAGATAAGGGAGAACCAGTGGATGTGGTGTATTTGGAATTTCAGAAAGCTTTTAATAAGTTCCCGCATAAGAGATTAGTGTGAAAAGTTAAGGCACATGGGATTGGCGGCAAGGTACTGACTTGGATAGAGAACTGCTTGGCAGAAAGAAGCAGAGTGTTGGAATAAACGGGTCTTTTTCCAAGGGGCAGGCAGTGACTCGTGGAGTATCGCAGGGATCGGTCCTAGGACCCCATCTATTCACAATATATATAAATTGTCTAGAAGAGGGAGCCAGATGTAATATCTCCAAGTTTGCAGATGACAAAACGGTGGGTGCGCATGTGTACTGTGAGGACGATGCCGAGAAGCTCCAGTATGATTAGGACAGGTTGGGTGATTGGGCAGAAGCACAGCAGATGCAGTATACAGTAATGTGGATAAATGTGAGGTTATCGGAAGAGGAAGGCAGATTATTATCTGAACGGCAATAGATTGGGAGAAGGGGAAGTGCAACGAGCCCTGGATGTCCTTGTGCAGCAGTCGCAGAATGTAAGCAAGCAGGTGCAGCAGGCGGTTAGGAAGGCAAATGGTATGTTGGCCTTCATAGCGAGAGGGGTCGTGTCCAGGAACAAATATGATTTGCTGCACTTGTACAGGGGGTTGGTGCGACCACATCTTGAGTATTGTGTGCAGTTTTGGTCGACTTATCTGAGGAAGGATGCTCTTGCCATGGAGGGAGTTCAGGGAAGAATCACCAGACTGATACCTGGGATGGCAGGAATAATGTATGAGGAGAAATCGGGTCGACTGGGCTTATACTCACTGGAGTTTAGATGAATCAGAGGGGACCTCATTGAATCTTATAAAATGCTATCAAGACTAGACAGACTAGATGCAGGAAGGATGTTCCCGATGGCCAGGGAGTCCAGAACCAGGGGTCACAGTCTATGGATAAGGGGTAAGACATTTACGATAGAGATGAGGAGGAATTACATCACCCAGAGACTAGTGAACCTGTGGAATTCTCTACCATAGAAGGCAGTGGAGGCCAATTCAATAAATATATTCAAGAAGGAGTTAGATATATTACTTAAGGCTAAACGGATCAAGGCATATGGGGCGAAGGCAGGGACAGTGTATTGACTTTCGATGTTCAGCCGTGATATCATTGAATGGCGGCGTTGGCTCAAGGGGCCCAATGGCCTACCCCTGCTCCTATCTTCTATGTTTCTATGTTTCTATGATCTGCGGACATGGTCTCCATGGTCCCTTTGTTCCTCTGCACTACTCAATATCATACCATTTAATGTGTATTCCCTTTCTTTGTTAGCCCTCCCCAAATATCAGCCCAAGTAGCAGAATTGATAGCGCTCACAGTCCATGAAACAAACTGAGGGCCGGAGAGCAAATATATATATACGGACAGTACATATGCCTTTGGAGTGGTACATGACAATATTACAGCCTGGAGTAGGAGAGTGTACATCCCCTCAAGTGGAGGAGCGGTACAGCATGTGAAAGTAGTAAAGGTGTTAATGGAAGCAGCAAAACTGCCTCAACAAGCAGCAGTAATTAAGGTGAAAGCTCATCAGAAGGGATGCGATCCACTACAAATATGCAACAGAAATACTGATTTAGCATCAATTAGAGCAGCGCAAGATGCACCCATGTGTCAGGTGGCAGCGGTCGCCATATGACCAGAGGGAGTTAAAATTATAGAATTTCACAAAGATAACCGAGAGGGGGAAGTTCAGAATTGGGAACAAATACAGATAGACTTTACAGGACCTGTACCACCAACACCACCCCAAGTCAGGCAAAAAAATGTTGCTTTCTAATTATTGACCAATTTACACAATGGCTGGAGGCTTTTGCTACCTGAGTCTGCTCAGCTATTACCGTAGCGCAGATATTAGCTAAAGAAATCATCCCAAGATGGGGAGTTCCTTTGCAGATAGATTCAGAGAGGGGAACACATTCCACAGGGCAAGTGGTAAAGGCAGTGTGCTAACTAATGCCGATAAAACAGAAATTGGCCGTACCCTAACAGCCCCAGGGTTCGGGGATGGTAGAACGCATGAATCGGACCCTAAAAGAGCATTAGCCAAGGCCATAACCGAGATTATATTCAAGGACACCACCTCCACAGCTCTCTGTGATAGAGAATTCCAAAGATTCACGAGCCTCTGAGAGAAGAAATTCCTCCTCAATTCCGACTTAAATTGTCGACACTTATTATGAAACTACGCCCCCTAGTTCTAGATACCCCCGCTAGGGGAAACATCCTTTCAGAATCCAGCCTGTCAACCCCCCTCAGAAACTTTTATGATTCAATAAGACCACCTCTCATTGTTCTAAACTCCAATGAGCACAGGCCCAACCTGCTCAACCTTTGTCATACGTCAATCCCTTCATCCCACGAATCTACCGAGTGAACTGTTACTGATTGCCAACCGGAAAATTCCGTATTCATAAAGAATCTCTGTTTTCTGTTAGTTAGCCAAGCCCCTATCCAAGCCAATATATTGCATCCCACATCCCGTGAATGAATAAATTTAAGTAAATGAAAATAACAACATAACAGCTTGCATTTCTGTAGCGCCTTTGAAATGGTAAAGAGTCCCAAGGCGCTGCGCAGGAGCGATTATCAAACAAAATTTGATAACTTGGCACATAAGGCGATATTAGGACAGGTGACCCAAACCTTGGTGAGAGAAGTAGGTTTTAAGAACCGTCTTAATGTAGCAGAGGTTGGTAGAGAAGCAGATAGGGTTAGGGAGGGAATTCCAGAGCTCAGTGCCGAGGCACCTGAAAATCAGGGATGCGCAAATGGCCAGAATTGAAGGTGCGCAGATATTGCGATGATTTTAGGGGCTGGAGGATGTTAGAGATAGTAAATGCTGTTACATAGATATGGAGGATTATGGGGCTGGAGGAATTTTCAGAGATAGGGAGGGTTGAAGTGTCGAAGAAGTTACAGAGTTAGGGAGGGTTGTAGTGCTGAATAAGTTTACAGAGAAAGGGAGGGTTGTAGGGGCTTGAGGATGTTACACAGATAGGGAGGGTTGTAGGGGCTGGAGGACGTTAAGAGATAGGGAGTGCTGTAGGTGCTGAAGGGTGTTACAGAGATAGGGAGGGTTGTTGGGCTGGACGAGGTTACACATAGGGTTGTAGGGCTGGAGGATCTTAGAGAGTTAGGAAGGGTTGTATGGCTGGAGGAATTTACAGAGATAGGGAGGGTTGTATGGCTGGAGGTGATTACAGAGATAGGGAGATTTGTAGGTCTGGAGGAGGTTAAAGAAATAGCAATCTTTCTGGGGACAGGCGGAGGATACAGAGCTAGGGAGGGTTGTGGGGTTTCAGGAGGTTACAGAGATGGAGTGTTTTGTAGGGCTGGAGGAGGTTACAGAGATATGGAGTGTTGTCGTTGCTGGAGGAGGCTGCAGAGCTCGGGAAGGTAATACGGGCTGGAGAATGTTACAGGGAAAGGTAAGGTTGCACGGCTGGAGGAGGTTACACAGATAGGGAGGTTGGTAGGGCTGGAGGAGCTTACAGAGATAAGGAGATTTGTAGGGCTGGAGGCGATTACAGAGATGGGCAGGTCTGTAGAGCTGGCGGAGGTTACGGAGATAGCGAGTTTTCTAGGCGATGGAGGAGTTTACAGAGATAGGGAGGTGTGTAGGGGCTGGAGGATGTGACAGAGATAGGGAGGAATGTAAGGGCTTGAGGAGGTTCTGGAGGAAGGGAGAGCTCTAGGGCTGGAGGAGTTTACAGAGAGAGCAAGGGTCCTAGGGTCGAGCGGAGCTTACAGAGATAGGGAGAGTTGTAGGGGCTGGAGGAGTTTGCAGAGATTGGGGTGTTCCGGGACTGGAGGAAGTTACCGAGATAGGGAAGGTTGTAGAGCTGAAGGAGGCTGGAGAGATAGGGATGGCAGTAGGGTCTGGTGGAGGTTACAGCGTTAGGAAGGGTTGCTGGGCTGGAGGAGGTTACAGAGATAGGGTGGTAGGGGCTGGAGGATGTTACAGAGATAGGAAGGGTTGTAGAGCTGGTGGAGGTTAGCGAGAGAGCAAGGGTTCTGGGGACCAGGGGAATTTATTGCGATAGGGAGAGATGTAGCGCTGGAGGAGGTTGCAGAGATGGTGAGGGTTGCAGGGCAGGTGCAGATTACGGAGATAGGGGGTGTTCTCGGGGCTGGAGAATGTTACAGAGATTGGGAGGATGGTAGGGGCTGCAGGAGGTTACGGAGATAGGGAGGGCTGTAAGGGGTGGAGGTTACAGAGACAGGGAGTGTTGTAGGTGCTGGAGAATGTTACAGATATAGGGAGGGTTGTTGGGCTGGAGCAGGTTACAGATATGGTTCTAGTGACCGGCGGATGTTACAGATAGAGGGATTGTTGTACTGCTGGAGGAGGTTACAGAGATGGGGAGGGTTGTGGGGCTGGAGGAGGTTACTGCGATACGGGTTTGGAGGAGTGTAGAGAGATGGGAGGGGGGTTCTAGGGCTGGAGCAGGTTACAGAGATAGGGAGGGCTGTAGCGGCTGGGGGATGTAATAGAGATAAGGAATGTTGAATGGGCTGGATGTGATTATAGAGATAGGGAGATTTGTAGGGCTACATGAGATTGCAGAGATAGAGAGGGTTGTAGGCACTGGGGGAAGTTACAGAGATAGATTTGGGTGGCTTGTCAATTAAAGCAATTATACAACGTTACACTTTATATTGTCACCACTCTCTGGCTAATGATGTTTCTCCTGAATTCCCTACAGGTAGTATTAAGGACTATCTTATATTGATTGCCCCTAGTTCTACAAGTGTTAACAGCCTCTCTACGTCTTCCCCATCAAAACCTTTCATAAACATAAAGACCTCCATCAGGTCACCCCTCATCCTTCTTTCTTTTTGAGGAAAGAGCCCCAGCCTGTTCAATCTTTCATTACTATTAGAATCCTAGAATGATACTGCACAGATGGTGGCCATTTAGCCCATCAAGCCAATGCTGACTCTTTGGTAGAGTTATCCAATTATTCCCACTCCCTGATGCTTGCTCTTTCCCCATGCCCCGGCAAATATTTATTCAATTCACTTTTGAAAGTTGCTGTTGAATCTGTTTACACTGCCCCTTGAGGCAGTGCATCCCCGATCATTACAACTCGCTGTGTAAAATGATTCTCCTCAATTCCCCTCTGGTTCTTTTCAAAAATATCATAAATCTGTGTCCTCTGGTTACCGAACCTCCAGCCAGTAGACACAGTTGCTCCTTATTTATTCTATCAAATCCCTTTATGATTTTGAACGTCACTATTAAATTTCTTCTCAACCATCTCTGCTCTAAGGAGAACAATCTCTGCTCCTCAAGTCTCTCCACATGACTAAAATCCCTCATTCCTGGCACCATTCTGGTATCTCTTCACCACCCGCTCGAAGGCCTTGACATCCTTCCTGAGGGTGGAGCCCAGATGTGGGATGCATTATTCCAGCCAAGGACTAAAGTGTGATTTTCTAAAAATCATTCTCGGCGTCACTGGCAAGACCAGCACTTATTGCCCATCCCTAACTGACCTTGAGAAGGTGGTGGTGAGCGCACTTCTTGAACCGCTGCAGTCCATGTGATGAAACTGTTACACAGGAAGAGCAGGAAGCCCATTCAGACCCTCGAGCCCATTACACAGGAACAGGAGGAAGCGAATTTACCTCCTGGAGCCCGTTACACAGGAACAGGAGGAGGAATTCAGCCCCTCGAGCATGTGACACAGAATCAGCAGGAGGCCATTCAGCCCCCCACAAGACCATTACACAGGAACAGGAGGAGGCCACTTAGCACCCCCTCGAGCATGTTTCACTGGATCAGAATAAGGCCATTCATCCCATCGAGCCTGCTACACAGGAACAGGACGAGGACATTCAGATCCTCGAGCCTGTTACACTGGAACTGGAGGAGGCCATTCAGCTCCTCGAGCCTGTTACACAGGAACAGGAGGACATTCAGCCCCTCGAGCCCGTTACCCAGTAACAGGAGTAGGCCCATTCAGCTACTTTGATCCCGCTGCACAGGAACAGGAGTAGGCCCATTCAGCCCCGCAAGCCTGTTACACAGGAACAGGTAGCCATTCAATCCCTGGAGCCTGTTGCACTGCAATAGGAGGCCAATTAGCTTCTTGAACCCATTACACAGGAACAGGAGGTGGCCATTCAGCCCCGCAAGCCCATTGCACAGGAACAGGCGGAGGCCCATTCAGCCACTCGAACCTGTTCCATCATTCAGTTAGATCCTGTCTGATTTGTTGTTCAAGGGAACGGAATCTGCTGTTTCCACCCAAACCACACGCTGCGACCTATACATGACTCCTGTCCCACTCTGTGGAGGCTGACTTTCGCTACATCCCCTCATCCGTTGAATGGTGCCCGACCCCAAACAGAGAGGGCAGATTATCTAGAGCGTGGTGGGGGTGCGGGGGCGAATGCGGCCCTGTCACCCTCGCCCATTCTTCTATCCCCGTCCTCTCATGTTGTTCTGGTGGGGGGAAGGGAGGGGCGATGATCTGATCCGGCCTGGATCTCACGACCGACATGCAACTTTGACCGACCGCCCGGGATCAAAGTGCTAAGTGGAAAAGGTTAGAGACATGAGCATTTTTCAAACTGATCAAAGACTTTCCACGCTGCCCGAATAAATTGCCTTCGGACGGGTGGGGGGGAGACTTCAGTCAACGCATCTCCCCAAACCCCACCCTCTCCCCAAAACCCACCCTGGATAGAGGATTTGCACCTCTGGCCCTGGTGGCCTGTGCCTTTAACTACACTTTACTCTATGTAATGTAGTAGGAAATCTAAACTGTATCTAACCCATGCTGTACCTGCACTGGGAGCGCTCAATGCTGACACTGGGTATAAAGTGCTGGACACTGTCAGGGTAATGTAGAGGGAGCTCCACGCTGCATATAACCCGTGGTGTACCTGCCCTTGGAGAGCTTGATGCTGACACAGGATATAATGTGGGGGACTTGCTGTTGCAGCAATGTAGTGGTGGCTCTTTACTGTGCCTAACCCGTGCCCTGGGAGAACTCGGTGCTAACACTGGGTATAAAGTTGGGTTTATTCCTTTCCCAGCATTGACATACTTCGCCTTGATCAGCACAGAAGAAGCTTTCAAAGATAAAAAAATCCTGCTGTCTTTGTTTCATTGTTCCTGCACCCGACAGACTGAACGGCCCGTAGGTTATTGAACAGTACTGCTGCAGATTAAACCATGCCAGAATGACTGTTCTGCACTTTACTTACCCCGTGCTGGCGTGGCCTATTTTGGACCAGTGAATCTTCAAGCTCTGCACTTTAACATTTCTACCGCTATTCTGTGCTGCACTGTACGCTCCTATAGTGCAGAGCGCTATAGCATGTTACACTGCGCTTAACACTGTACAAAACTTGGTTGTGGAGAGCTGTGTTATATTGTTCCATATTATACGGTGTTTGTCAGACAGAACTCAGTGGGTAACTCGTGCCTCTGAGTTAGAAGGTCGTGGTTTTGGCCACAAAATCCAGGGATAAAACTCCACCGGGCCAGTAATGAGGGAGCGCTGCACTGTCGCAGGAGCAGCACTGAGGGAGTGCTGCACTGTCGGAGGACCAGTGCTGTGGAACATAGCACTGTCGGAGGGTCAATACTGAGGGAGCGATGCACTGTCGGAGGAACAGTACTGCCTAACACAGCACTGTCAGAGGGGTAGTACAGAATGAGTGCTATACTTCAGATGGGCAGTACATGGCGGGTGCTGCACTGTTGAATGAGCAGTACTGACGGAACGCTGCACTATCAGAGGGGCAGCACTGAGGGGGCGCGGCACTGTCGGAGGGGCAGTACAGAGCGAGCGCTGCACTGGCAGAGGGGCAGTACTGAGGGAGCGCTGCACTGTCAGCGGGGCAGTACTGAGTAAGTGCCGCACTGTCGGAGTGGCAATAATGAGGGAGCACTGTCGGAAGTTGGTACTGAGGGAGTGCCCGACTGTCAGTGGAGCAGTACTGAGGGAACGTGGCAGTGTCGAAGTGGCAGTTCTGTAGGAGCACTGCACTGCCGAAAGTTAAACATAAGAACATATGAAATAGGAGCAGGAGTAGGCCAATCGGCCCCACGAGCCTGCTCCGCCATTGAATAAGATCATGGCTGACCTGATCCAATCCTCAAATCTATTTTCACTCTCCATCCCACCCGAACCCATGTGATCACCCGGGAGAATCGAAAAACCAGGTAAAAAACCCAACGTGACAATTTGGAAGAAAAAATCTGGGAAATTACTCTCCGACCCATCTAGGTGATCGAAACTCGTCCAGGAGATCACTGTGTCCCTGTATTTCATAAAGTACTTACCTTCTGTAAGAGGTGATCTCCACCCCAGCCAGGAACAGGCCCAATTTACTCTTGAAGGTCTTCTAGCTGGCAGCCTGTTCCCGAGGTCTCCACTAATCCCTGTGAATAGAAGCTTCTCCTGAAATCTAACACAGAAATAGAACACAAGAAGTAGGAGCAGGACCAGGCTACACAGCCCTTGGGCTCGCTCCACCACACACAGGGCCATGACTGATCCGAACCTAGCCTAATGTCCGATTTCCTGCCCGCTGCCCGTAACCCCTATTTCCCCTTACTTCTAGGAAACTGTCTATTTCTGTTTTAAATTTATTTAATGATGTAGCTTCCACAGCTCTCTGGGGCAGCACATTCCACAGACCTACCACCCTGTGAGTGAAGAAGTTTCTCCTCATCTCAGTTTTGAAAGAGCAGCCCCTTATTCTAAGATTATGGCCACTAGTTCTATTTTCACCCATCATTGGGAACATCTTCACCGCATCCACCCGATCAAGACCCTTCACAATCTTTTCTTTTGAATAAGATCGCCTCTCATTCTTCTGAACTCCAATGAGTTGAGTCCCAAACTACTCAACCTCTCCTCATATGTCAACCCCCTCATCCCAGGGATTAACCGAGTCAAACTTCTTTGTACTGCCTCGAGAGAAAGTATGTCTTTTCTTAAGTATGGACACCAAAACTGTATGCAGTATTCCAGGTGTGGTCTCATCAATACCTTGTACAACTGCAGCAACACCTACCTGTTTTTATATTCCATCCCCCTAGGAATAAAAGCCAACATTCCATTGGCCTTCTTGATCATCTGCTGCACCCGCATACTAACTGTTTTTGTTTCGTGCACCAAGACCCCCAGATCCCTTTGTACCGCAGTACTTTCCAGTTTCTTGCCATTAAGATAATAAATTGCTCTATGATTTTTCCTGCCAAAGTGCATAAATTCACACTTTCCAGTATTGTATTCCATCTGCCAAATCTCTGCCCACTTACTTAGCCTGTCTATGTCCTTTTGCAGGTTTTTTATGTCCTCCTCACTCACTACTTTCCCTCCCATCTTTGTATCATCTGCAAACTTTGATATGTTACACACGGTCCCTTCCTCCAAATCGTTAATATAGATAATAAAAAGTTGGGGTCCCAGCACTGACACCTGCGGAACACCACTAGTTACTGATTGCCAGTCTGAGAATGAACAATTGATCCCAGCTCTCTGCTTTCTATTAGAGAGCCAATCCTCCACCCATGCCAGAATATCACCCGCAATCCAGTGATTTTTTATCTTGCGCAATAATCATTCATGTGGCACCTTGTCAAATGCCTTTTGGAAGTCTAAATACACTACGTCCACTGGTCCTCCTTTATCCACCCTGTAGGCTACGTCCTCAAAGAACTCAAGCAAATTTATCAAACATGACTTCCCCTTCGTAAAACCAGGCTGACTTTGTCCTATGAAATTATGTTTATCCAAATGCCCCGTTACTGTCTGCTTAAAAATCGACTCTAAAACTTTACCAACCACAGATGTTAGGCTAACTGGCCTATAGTTTCCAGCCTTCTATCTATTACCCTTTTTAAATAAGGGTGTTACTTTAGCAGTTCTCCAATCTGCCAGGACCTTTGCTGAGTCCAGGGAGTTTTGGATAATTATTACCAATGCATCCACAATCCCTACCGCCACTTCCCTCAAGAACCTAGGATGTAAGCCAACAGGTCCAGCGGATGTTTCCGTCTTAAGTCCCTATTTTACCGAGTACTACTTCCTTAGTGATTTTAATCGGATTTAGCTCCTCCTCCCCTAGAGCCCCCTGTTTGCCCAGTGTTGGGATATTCTTCGTGTCCTCTACTGTATAGAATGATACAAAATATTTGTTCAGCGTTTTTGCCATCTCCATGTTTCCCACCATTAACTTCCCAGTCTCATCCTCTAAGGGACCAACATTTACTTTAGCCACACGTTTTCATTTTATTTAACTAGAGATACTCTTGCTATCTGTTTTTATATTTTTAGCTAATTTACTTTCATAATCTATTTTCCCTTTCTTAATCAATCTTTTAGTTATTTTTTGCTGTCTTTTAAAGACTTCCCAATCTTCTATCCTCCCACTAGATTGGGCTACCTTATATGCCCTTGTTTTTAGTCGGATACTATCCTTTATTACTTTACTTAGCCACGAATGGCTGTCTCTTCTTTTACACCCTTTTTTCCTCAGTGGAATATATATTTTTTGAAAGTTGTAAAATAACTCCATGAATGTACACCACTGATCATGTACCGTCTTACCCTTTAATCCATTTTACCAGTCCACTCTAATCAATTCCGTTCTCATACCTTCATAGTCTGCTTTATTCAAGCTCAGTACTTTTGTTTGAGTTCCAACCTTCTCACCCTCTAATTGAATATGGAAGTCAACCATGTTATGGTCACTCGTTCCAAGGGGATTCTTTAATAGGACATTCTTTATTAATCCTGTCTCATTACACAGGACCAGATCTAATATCGCCTGCCCCCTTGTCGGTCCAATTACATTCTGCTTAAGAAACCCATCCCTAATACACTCAATGAACTCTTCCTCAAGACTGCCCTGCCCAATTTGATTTGTCCAGTTAATATGAAAGTTAAAATGCCCCATAATTATAGCTGTTCCCTTATTACAAGCCCCAACTATGTCCTGATTAATACTCCATCCAACAGAGTTGCAACTGTTAGGAGGCCTATAGACTAGGCCCACTGTGTTTTTTCCCCTTGTTATTCCTTATCTCCACCCAAACTGTTTCATTATCCTGATCCTTTGACCCAATATCATTCCTCTGTATTGCAATGATTCCTTCCTTTATTAACATAGACACCCCACCGCCTCCACCTTCCTGCCTGTCCTGCCTGATTGTTAAATATCCTCGTATGTTTAATTCCCAGTCATGGTCACCCTGCAGCCATGTTTCTGTAATGACCACAAGATCATACCCGTATGTAGTTATTTGTGCCGTCAACTCCACCACTTTGTTACGAATGCTACGTGCATTCAGATAAAGAACTTTCAAATATGTTTTGTGACATTTAGTTCCTGCTTTTTCCCCTTTTACTGCTTTACCTTTTACTCCATACATGCTGTCCTTTCCTGACACTCTCTGGTTTTTAATTCCCCCACTGCTACCTAGGTCTATGACCTTCTCCGTTGTCATTTTGTTATTTGCTCTCTAGAAACCTCCCCCCAACGAATTAGTTTAAAGCCCTCTCTACAGCTCTGGTTATATGATTCGCCAGGATTTTAGTCCCAGCACTGGCCAGGTGAAGTCCGTCCCAACAGAACAGTTCCCTCCTGTCCCAGTACTGGTGCCAGTGTCCCAGGAAGCCAAACCCATTTCTCCCACACCAGTCTTTGGTATGGAGGGAGCGCTGCACTGTCAGAGGGGCGGTGCTGAGGCGGCACTGCTCCATTGGAGAGGCAGCATTGAGGGAGCGCTGCACTGTCGGAGGGGCGGTACTGAGGGAGTGCTGCACTGTCGGTGGGATATTACTATTGGAGCGCTGCTGGGATTCGTTGCTGGGATTTGGGCGTCCCTGGAACTGCCAGCAATTATTGCCCATCCATAATTGCCCTCGAGAAGACGGTGGTGAGCCGCCTTCTAAAGCCCTGCAGTCCAGGTGTTGAAGGTACTCCCACAGTGCTTTTTAGGAGAGATTCCCAGGTTTTTGACCCAGCGACGAAGCAGGATCAGCGTTATATTTCTAAGTCAGGATCTTTTGTGACTTGGAGGTGAACCTGTAGGTGGTGGTGTTCCCATGAGTCAGCTGCTCTTGTCCTTCTAGGTGGTAGAGGTCGCGGGTTTGAGAGATGCTGCTGAAGAAGCCTTGGTGAGTTGCTGCAGTGCATCTTGTAGATGGTACACACTGCAGCCACGGTAGGCCAGTGGTGGAGGGAGTAAATGTTTAGGGTGGTGGATGGGATGCCAATCAAGTGGAATGCTTGGTCTTTGATAGTGTCGAGTTTCTTGAGTGTTGTAGGAGCTGCACTCATCCAGGCAAGTGGTGACTATTCCATCAAACTCTTTACTTGTGCCGTGTACATGGGGGCATGGATTTATTTCGGCAGGAGGTGAGACATGCGCCACAGAATACCTAGCCTCTGACCTGCTCTTGTTGCCACAGGATTTATGTGGCTGATCCAGTTAACATAGAAAAATAGTAACAGGGAAGATGGGAGCAATTGTAGGCAATTCGGTCCCTCCAGCTGGCTCTGCCATTTAATGAGATCATGGCTGATCATCCAAATTCAGTACCCTGTCCCTGCTTTCTCCCCATATCCATTGATCTCTTTAGAATGAAGAAATATTTCTAACTCCTTCTTGAATATATTTAATGAATTGGCCTCAACTGCTTTGATTGGTATAGAATTCCACTGGTTCACCACTCTCTAGGTGAAGGAATTCCTCCGCATCTCTGTCATAAATGGCTTACCCGTTATCCTTAGACTCAGACGCCTGGTTCTAGACAACCCCGCCATTGGGAACATCCTTCCTGCATCAATCTGTCTAGTCCTTCTGGATTTTAATAATTTCAATGTGATCCCCTCACATTCTTCGAAACACAAGCGAATATAAGCCTAATCGACCCAATTACTCCTCAAACGTCATTCCTGCCATCCCAGTTATCAATCTGGTGAATCTGTGCTGCACCCCCTCCATGGCAAGAACACCTTTCCTCAGATGAGGCGACGAAAACAGCACACAGTACCAAATGTGTGGTCTCACCAAGGCCCTGCTTATCTGCAGCAAGACATCCTTGCTCCTGTACTCGAATCATCTCGCTATGAAGGCCAACATACACTTTGCCTTCTTAACCGCCTGATGCATCTGCATGCATACCTTCAGCGACTGGTGCACAAGGACACCCAGGTGTCGTTGCACGTCCCCTTTTCCCAATCTATTGCCGTTCAGATAATAATCTTTCTTCCTGTGTTTGCCATTGAAGTGGATAACCTCGCATTTATCCACATTATACTGCATTTGCCGTGCAGCTGCCCAATCACCCAACCTGTCCAAATCATCTGGAGTTCCTCACAGCACACATGCCCACCCAGCTTTGTGTCATCTGCAAACTTGGATATATTACATGTAGTTCCCTCGTGTAGATCATTTATATATATTCTGAATATATATATTGTGAATAGCTGGGGTGCTAGCAACGTTCCCTGCATTACCCCAGAATCACTGCCTGCCACTCAGAGAAAGACCCGTTCTCTATCCAAGTCAGTACCTTACCCCCAATCCCATGTGCTTTAACTTTACATGCTAATCTCTTATGCAGGACCTTATCGACAGACTTCTGAAAATCCAAATACACCACATCCATTGGTTCCCCCTTATCTATTCTATCAGTTACATCCTCAAAAAATTCCAGTAGATTAATCAAGCTTGATTTACCTTTTGTATAACCATGTTGACTTTGTGCGATCCTGTCACTGTTTTCCAAGTGCTCTGCTAGTACATTTTTACAATGGACTCCAGCATTTTCCCCACTACCAATGTCAGGCTTACCGGAATATAATTCCCCATTTTAACACAACTGTGAGGACTGGAAATTGGTGAACCCAACTGCACTAAGGCGAACTGAGGCAGAGGTTAGGTTGCAAAAACAAAGATAGACTTTACTTGAAATAAACAAAATAACAACAGCACAGATACAGGCTAGCAGGCCAGCATGAGGTATCACAAGGCAGTGAAACTCAAGACTGTGCAATGAACATAAACTGAGCACCACTTAAATAGTAGGCATATAACAATGCACAGGTGAGTATAATTAGGAATAAAGAAGGACACAATTAAGAGAGTTCGTGGTGCCCTCTGGTCGCGAGGCGAGGCAGAATCTGGGTCATTCCTGATAACAACCACCATTTTTAAATAGTGGGGTAACTTTAGCTATCCTCCAATCCATGGAAACTGTTCCAGAATCTATAGAATTTTGGAAGATGACCAGCAACGCATCTACTATTTCTAGGGCCAATTTCTTAAGTACCCTAGAATGTAGATTATCAGGCCCTGTGGATTTATTGGCCTTCAATTCCATCAATTTCCTTAACACCATTTCCCTACGAATACTGATATCATTCAATTCCTCCCTCTCATTAGACCATATGTTCCCCGATATCTCTGGGAGTTTATTTGTGGCCTCCTTTGTGAAGACAGAACCAAAATATGTATTTAACTGGCCTGCCATTTCTCTGTTCCCCATTATAAATTCCCCTTATTCTGACTGCAACGGACCTACGCTTGACTTCACCAATCTTTTTCTCTTCAAATATATCTATAGAAGCTTTTACACTCAGTTTTTATGTTCCCTGAAATCCACTCTCATAATCTAATTTCCCCCTCTTAATTAATCCCTTTGTCCTCCTTTGCTGAAGCCTAAACTGCTCCCAATCCTCAGGTTGCTGCTTTTTCTGGCCAAATTAGATGTCCTCTCCTTGGATCTTATGCTATCCCTAATTCCCCTTGTTATGCACGGTTGAGTCAAGTCCTTTGTTTTATTGTTATGCCAAACAGGGATGAACAAATTCTGTAGTTCATCCATGCGATCCTTAAATGTTTGCCATTGCCTATCCACCGTCAACCCTTTAAGTAACGCTCCCCAATCCATCTAGCCAACTCGTGCCTCATGTCATCATAGTTTCCTTTATTTAAATTCAGGACCCTAGTCTGTGAGTCAACTAATTCACTCTCCATTTTAATGAAATATTCCATCATATTATGATCGATCCTCTCCATGTGGCCTCGAACAAAAAGATTGCTAATTAATCCTTTCTCATTACATAATACCCATTCTAAGATGGCCTGATCTCTAGTTGGTTCCTCAAACTATTGGTCCAGGAAAGCATCCCGTGTACACTCTAGGAATTCCTCCTCCACAGTATTTTTACTAACTTGCTTAGGCCAATCTATATGTAGATTAAATTCACCCATGATAACTGTTGTGCCCTTATTTCACGCATCTCTACTCAGCACTGCCATATTGCTTCCACATCATTAGAGTTAAATCCCTCCTTACTATTGTATTTATCTCCTCTTTAACCAGCAATGCTACCCTAACTCCTTTTCATTTTTTCCACTCCTTCCTGACTATTGAATACCCCTGGATGTTGAATTCCCAGACTCGGTCACCCTGGAGCCATGTCTCTGTAATCCCAGTTATATCATATCTGTTTACATCTATTTGTGCAGCTAATTCATCCACCTTATTACGAATGCTCTTCGCATTAAGACACAAAGACTTCAGCCTTGATTTTTTTTAACACAATTAGTCCTTTTAGAATTATTATTTACTGTGGCTCTCTTTGATTTACACCTTTGATTTCTCAGCCTTCCACTTTGGCTTTTTTCCTTCCTGTCTTTTGTTTCTATCCTTACTTCACCGTCCTCTGTCTGCCTGCACAGGTTCCCAACCCTCTACCATTTTAGTTTAAACTCTCCACAACAGTACTAGCAAACACTCCACCTAGGATATCGGTACCATTCCCGCACAGGTGCAAACCGTATAGTTTGCACTGGCCCCACCTCCCCCAGAACCGGTACAAATGCCCCAGGAATTTGAATCCATCGCCCTTGCTCCACTCCTCTAGCCACGGTTTGACCTGAAATATACTTCTATTTCTACTCTACTAGCACGTGGCACTGGTAGCATTCCTGAGATTACTACCTTTGAGCACCTATTGTTAAATTTACCTCCTAACTCCCTATATTCAGCTCTTAGGACCTCATCCCGTTTTTCCTATAGCGTTGGTACCTATATGCAGCACGACATGCTTCTGTTCTCTGGTGACCCCCAATTGCTCATGGTGGCGGATTCGGTGATGGTAATGCAGTTGAATGTCCAGCAGCGTTAATAAGACACTCGCTTGTTGGAGATAATCGTTCCCTGGCACTACTGTGGCTTTGGTTACCTGCGATTAATCAGTCCAAGCCTGAACATGGTCTAGGTCTTGTTGCATGCGAGCATGGACTGATTCATTGTCTGAGGTTTTGTGAATGGAAGAAAAACTGTGCAGTCATCAGCGAAGATTATCATTTCTCATCATATGTTGGATGGAATGTCATTGATGAAGCAGCTGAAGATGGTTGGGCCTAGGACACTGCCCTGAGGAACTCATGCAGTGAAGTCCTGGGGCTGTGATGACTGAACCTCTGTGAGGGAATGGCCATATTCAGAAAGATACACCATCCTATAAAAAATTGTACCCTTAATAAACATGACAAACTGGGCTTGATAATCTAAAAGCCTCAACGATGGAAAAGCTGTAAACGGCATACAGTTTTTTGAGATAAGATAAGTTGTTATCATTGGAACAATAGCCCTATTGAAGCAGAGGGTTAGAGCTTCCGAAATGTATGAAGTTTTGGAAAGTACACAATGGTATAATGTTATGGAGTCATAAACCATCACTTCGGGAAACAGAAAAACAGAAAATTAAATAAATATTTGGCCTCATTAATATGACTTCAAATGAAATACGGAGACAGGAAATCTGTGTTACAACCAAATGAGGTAGCTAAGAAGACATTGATGTACCCAGTTGAAGTGTTTTTAATTTACATGTTGTAAAAAGATACAAAAGGAAGTCCTTCGTGAGAATGACATCAAATAGTATCACTGCTGTCACATTGTTTATATGATAATTTTTGAACAACTAAAGGAGAGTCACGAGACTGAATGCTACAAGCTGAACTGACCTTAATAATAGCAGGTGTCAACAGAAAAATGATTAGAGATAATTAGCTTACATCAGCAGAAAATCTCACAGGATATACTACTGAAAAATGGTAAAAATATAGAATTTTCGAATAGGAAGAGTGAATTCGCTGTAAGGGGCAAAGTGATTCTCGGCTTCAGAGGCAGGCTCTGTAAGCTTGCAAACCTTTGGATCTCGGGTATCAAAGGTATTTGGTTTTGGTGGATATCCTGGAATATAGACTAAGAAATGTAAAAATGTAACGAAGTTAAGATTTGAGAATAAGGATCTCTGAGAATAAGAATTGAAGGCTATTTGGTTTTGGAACTGTTAAAGTTGCGATTGAGTCACCAGCTGTAATTACATGTCGGTTCTTTAATAACTCTTTATTTCTAGAATTGACTCACAGAGTACTTCTGTATTAAACTCTCAAACTCAGTCTCTGTACACTCTTTGGTGAGGAGTTGCAGAATTCTGGGGGAGATTTCCGGACCCTCATAATAACTGGAATGTTACAGTCTAGTTAACCTGATTAAAAATGCTATCTGGAGGACAGTAACATGTTCAGGTCGTTCCTTTCCTTTAGGGAGAGATAGTCTGGACCTTTAGGCCCAATTAAGCATCTTTTAGGTTTCAGCTATCTCTAACTTAGTTGAAAGTGAATGTCTGGGGAATATGCCTAATGCGGGGCGGCCCGGACGCGGCTCGGACTAGTAATTATCCCTTCACTTCAACCACCACAATTATCTTCATTTGTGCTAGGTATGACTCCAGCCAGTGGAGCGTTTCCCCCCAGATTCCCAATGACATCTATTTTACTAGGGATCTTTGATGCCACTCTCGGTCAAATGCAGCCTTGATGTCAAGGCTAGTCATTCTCACCTCACCACTGGAATTCAGCTACTTTGTTCATGTTTGGGTCAAGGCAGTAATGAGGTCGGGAGCCGAGTGGTCTTGGCGGAACCGAAGCTGGGCACCAGTGAGCAGGTTATTGGTGAGTAAGTGCCACCTTAAAGCACTATCGATGACACCTTCCATCATTTGATGTTGATTGAGAGTAGACTGATGGGGCGGTAAACGGCCGTGTTAGATTTTTCCTGCTTTTTCTGGAAAGGAAAAACCTGGGTAGTTTTCCACTTTGTTGGATACATGCCAATGCTGTAGCTGCAATGGAACAGCTTGGCTAGATGCGCAGCTAATTCTGCAGCACAATTTTCAGCACAATAGCCGGGATGTTGTCCAGGCCCACAGCCTTTGCTGTATCCAGTGCGCTCAGTCATTTTTGATGTCACGTGGAGTGAATTGAATTGGTTGAAGCCTGGCTTCTGTGGTGGTGGGGATCTCAGTAGGAGTCTGATATGTATCATCCAATCTGCACTTCCGGCTAAAGGCGGTTGACAATACTTCAGCCTTGTCTTTTGTACTCACTTCTTGGGCTCCACCATCATTCAGGATGGGGATATTCATGGAGCCTCCGCCTGCCGTTAGTTGCTTAATGGTCCACCACCATGCATTTAGTCCTGTGTTGCAGCTTTCCCAGGTTGGCGCCTCATTTTTATGTATGCCTGGTGATACTCCCAGCATACTCTGCTACACTCCTTATTGAACTGGGATTGGTCCCCTGACTTGATGGTAATGGTAGAGTGAGAGATATGCTGGGCCATGAGGTTACAGATTGTGGTGTCTGCAATTCTGCTGCTGCTGATGGCCCATAGTGCCTCATGGATGCCCAGTTTTGAGGTGCTAGAACTGTTCTGAATCTGTCCCATTTAGCAAGGTGCTACTGCCAAACAACACGATGGAGAGTGTACTCAGTGGGAAGACGGGACGTCGTCTCCACAATGACTCTCTGATGGTCACATCTACCAAGGCTGTCGTGGATAGGTGCATCTGCGAGTTATTTGTAATAAGTATAACACAATCACCGCCTGAACAATGACTAAATCACCAATAACCTGTACAGTTGTAGCCGGACTGCCCTTGTTTTATACAACAACCCTCTTGCAATAAAGGACAACATTCCATTTGCCTTTTAAATTACTTGCAGTACCTGCATGCTAACTTTTTGTGTTTCATGCACGAGCACCCCAGGTCCCTTTGAACTGTAGCAATGTGTAAACTCTCTCCAGTTAAATAATAATTTGCTTTTTTGTTTCTCCAGCCAAAGTGGAAAACCACGCACTTTCCCACATTATACTCCATCTGCCAAATTTTTGCCCACTCACTTAGCCTGTCTATATCACTTTGCAGTTTCTTTGCATCCTCTGCACAACTTGCTTTCCCACCCATCTTTGTATCATCCGCAGACATGGCTAAATTACACTGGGACCCTTCATTCAAGTCATTAATGTAGTGTTGAGATACCACGGCAAACGTGGGAGTCGAGACAGAGCTATTGAAAACACAGCTTCTTTATTCTGACCACATGGCAAACAGGAACTAGAAAAGCCCACGCATCCACTTAAATACTTGCCAGACAGGAAGTGCTCCCGGCAGCCTGTCCCTGCGGGCAACAAGTTGCTGGAGGAAAGGGCCCCCGGCTGGGGGCTTCTGCTTAGACTGTCTGTGCCGCCGTGAGCGGATTATGTCCAGTGGTGGCGTGTCGCCATAGAGCTCCCCCCAGAATCCGCTTAGGAGGAGTGGACGAGTCGTGACGGTGGTCTAATGGTTCTGCCGCAGTGGCTCTGAGTGGTCGCCGGTCTGGTTGGTTGGGTCGGGTGGTTCGCCGCCGGCTGCGCTGGCTTGCCGGGGGGACGGCCTCTGGCTGGAGGCTGGGCCACGGGGACCTGTTCCCCTGGTTCTGTGTGTGCTGGTTTGAGCCGGTCGATGGAGACTGTCTCGACCCTGTCGCCGAGTCGCAGCTTGAATACCTTGTCCCTGGTTTGTAGTACCTCGTACGGACCATCGTACGGGGGTCGCAGGGGCCCGCGATGCGCGTCGTGTCGCACGAAGACGAAGCGCGCCTGCTGTAAATTTGGCGGGACGTGAGGTGCGAGTTTGCCATGTCGGTTGACCGGAAGTGGGGCGAACTGCTGAGCGGAAGAGAAAGAGTCGAGCCGCTGCTGTTCAGCCGACCAAGGCTTGGTAGGCTCCGGAAGGAATTCGCCTGGGACGCGCAGCGGTTGTCCATAGACTAACTCCGCTGCCGAGGACTGGAGGTCTTCCTTGACCGCGGTGCGTAGGCCGAGTAGCACCCACAGTAGGCGGTCAGTCCAGGTACTGTCCTGCAGGCCGACGCGGAGTGAGGCCTTGAGTGACCTGTGGAAGCATTCACAAAGTCCGTTGGCCTGCGGGTGGTACGCCGTGTTGCGGTGGAGCGTCACCCCGAGGTTGCGTGCTGTGGCCGTCCAGAGTTCGGAGGTGAACTGGGCACCTCTGTCGGAGGTCATGTCGGCCGGTACGCCGAATCTCGCAACCCAGGTGTTAACGAACACACTGGCGATGTCGGCTGTGGTGGTGGAGGTCAGCGGCACTGCCTCAGGCCAGCGTGTGTAGCGGTCGACCATCGTGAGGAGATAAGTTTGGCCTTGCGATGGCGGCAGGGGACCGACGAAGTCGACGTGTACGTGGTCGAAGCGGCGGCTGGGTACCTCGAAGTCTCCCAGGGGTGCTTTGGTGTGCAGCTGTACCTTAGCCCGTTGGCAGGCGAGGCAGGAGGTGGCCCAAGTCCGAACATCTCTGCTAAGGCCGCGCCAGATGAAGCGCTTGGAGAGGAGTTTGACGGATGCGCGGGAACCCGGGTGAGAGAGCCCGTGGAGTGCGTCGAAGACGCGGCGGCGCCAGGTCTCAGGGACGACCGGCCTGGGTTGGCCGAGTGTGACGTCGCATGTGACTGCCGTGGCTTCAGGCCCGTGCATGACCTTGGCTAGGCGTAGCCCTGGCAGGCTGGTAGCCGCCGAGAGGAGGTCTGGGTCCGTGAGCTGGGCCACTGCTAGTTGTGCGTAGCCGACCGCGAGGTGATTCGCACAGATGGCGGTACGGGAAAGGCAGTCGGCGACCACGTTGTCTCTACCGGAGACGTGCTGAATGTCCGTAGTAAACTCGGAGACGGCCGCGAGCTGGCGTTGCTGCCTAGCGGACCAGGGTTCGGTGTGCTTGGCCATCGCGTATGTGAGTGGCTTGTGGTCCACATATGCGGTTAAGCGGCGGCCTTCCAGGAGGAACCTGAAATGGCGGACCGACAGGTGGAGTGCGAGAAGCTCGCGGTCGAAAGTGGAGTATTTGACCTCCGGGGGGCGCAGTTGGCGGCTGTAGAAGGCAAGTGGCTGCCACGCGCCATTGACCCTCTGCTCGAACACGGCCCCGACCGCGTGGTTGGAGGCGTCGATGGTGAGCGCGAACCGGGCATCGGCCCTCGGGTGCGCGAGCAGAGTGGCGTCGGCGAGCGCGTTTTTGGTGGCGTCGAAGGCGGCTGCCGTGTCAGTGGTCCAGGCTACGTCCATCTTGCCGGATTTCCCTTGGAGGGAGTCATATAGGGGCTTCATAAGGGCTGCGGCTCTGGGGATGAACCTGTTGTAGAAGTTCACCATCCCGAGGAACTCCTGGAGGCCCTTGATGGTTGTGGGGCGGGGGAATTGCTGGACGGCCTGCACCTTGTTGGGCAGGGGGACGGCCCCAGCAGGGGTGATGTGGTGACCGAGAAAATCGATCTCGGTTAGGCCGAATTGGCACTTCGCCGGGCTGAGGATGAGCCCGTGTTGGGCTTGGCGCCCGAACAGGATGCGAAGGTGTTCGAGGTGTTCCTGTTTGGAGGAGCTGGCCACGAGAATGTCGTCTAGATAGACGAATAGGAAGTTCAGGTCCCGGAGGACTGAGTCCATAAGGCGCTGGAAAGCCTGTGCTGCATTCTTGAGGCCGAAGGGCATCCTCAGGAACTCGAACAGGCCGAATAGGGTGATGACGGCCGTTTTGGAGATGTCCGCGGGGTGTACGGGGACTTGGTGGTAACCGCGCACCAGGTCGACTTTGGAAAAGATGGTTCGTCCAGCCAGTCGGGCCGAGAAGTCCTGGATGTGTGGCACCGGTTACCGATCGGGGGTGGTGGCGTCGTTGAGGCAGCGGTAGTCCCCGCAAGGGTGCCAGCCTCCGCCGGGCTTGGGGGCGATGTGGAGGGGCGAGGCCCAAGGGCTGCTGGAGCGGCGGATGATGCCGAGTTGTTCCATGTTGGTAAACTCGGCCCGCGCGATTTCCAGCTTGGCCTGGTTGAGTCTGCGGGCGTGGGCAGAAACTGGGGGGCCGGTGGTGGGGATATAGTGTTCCACACCGTGCTTGGCGGCTTTGGCCGAAAAGGTCGGGTTAGTGAGGGCGGGAAACTCAGCTAGGAGTGCCGAGTAGTCGTCCGTGGCTCTGGCGAGGCAGTAGGTCGTCGGGCCGGCCGAACGGGCCGGGGTAAAGGCGCCGGGGATGTGATGTGATAGTGTTGATGTCGACGAGGCGGTGCATCGGAATGTCGACAAGGAGATCGTGGGCGCGTAGGAAGTCGGCGCCGATGAGTGGGCAGAGGACCTTGGCTGTCAGGAACTCCCAGCGGTAGCGGCGGCCCGCGAGGTCAAGCGTGACCATGCGTGTGCCATATGTGCGGATTTCAGAGCCGTTGGCTGCAGCCAGTGTGATACCCCATGTGCCGCGTTGGATCTCGAGGGCGGAGGCGGGGGTGATGCTGTGCTGGGCCCCTGTGTCGCACAGAAATCGGCGGTTGGATCTGTCGTCAGTGACGTACAGTAGGGGCTCCTTCTGCCGCGTGGCCATCGCGGGGGCCGGTGCGGGGGGGGTTTGAAGGAACACGGTGGCGTGCAGCGTTGAGCCCTAGCGCCAAAACGGGTGTGGTAGTAGCAGTGACCCGGAGTGGTAGGGCGGTCAGGCATAAGGCCTGCTTTTTACAAGGTAAGTGGTCAATTAATTATAATATAAAAAAAAATTCCACAGATTTATTATTTTTAAATACTTTAAAGCAAGGTAAGTTTATTTTTAGCCCAGTTAGAATATAAAATTATTTTCTTCAATAATTTAAATTATTGTTTGAAAAGTTTTTTAATGTAATTTATAGTTTATTTAAAAAGTGTGATTTAAAAAAAAAAATATTTGAAGGTTTACTGCTATTTTGGGGCCCGTAGTATTTACAAGTTTTGACAGGTCCTCCTGTCAATCTTATGAAAGATCTTTTCCCTCCTCTGATTGGCTGCCCATGGCTCACGTGATCCCAGGGGACGCATCGCACTAACTATGCCCCTGGGACACGCAAGCACAGCGCGCCGACAGCTTGGCCAGACCCCGGAGTGGAATTCCATGGGACCCTACAGCTCAACTGCCGGTGCGCTAGGTAAGTGCAGATTGGGGGCTTGCCCCCACGGGAAGCCCCTGAACTGAATTTCTGGGCCATCGTCCCCAAAGGATTTATGCATCCATAGATATCCTCGTGCTGCTGTCACCACCGTGTCCAACATAACAGAGTGTCTCCCGCTGCTCGGGATTGGGTCGGGCTTCCTACATTTTAGCGAGCGTTCTGTATCTGATAGTGCCTTAGAATGGTTACCTGATTCTGCACCCTGGGCCCGGTGGTGCCATCAAGGCATTTTAAGAATAAACTTCCCACATTCCTGGCCCTCTTCAGTGATAACCCATACTGCCCCTGAGCACACGGGATGAAAATCACCCTTGATGTACTGTAGGGTAATGTTTCCAGTGGTGTCCCGTGTGGTGACTCCAGGGCAACTGCAATCGAACTATTATAGGGCAACTATTTAGTGGTGGTCCAGTATTCCATGTAGGCTAATGTGGGATCTTCGAGATTGAGCAGAATCCTGATCATTAGCCAGAATAATTATGTAATTTTATACAGTTCCGATTCTCAATACTGTTGTTTATTTTAAAACAAAGCAAAACGTTACTTCCTACTTTTCCTTTTCTGCAAAGGGCAATTTTCCACTCCCCCTACTCTACTTCAAGTGTGTATTTTTATTTCATTTAATACGTCGAGGGGTCGGTTGGCCTCGTCTTTGGAGAAGAGCTGGTTCTGGACATGGGGCAAGCAGTTTTCTACAGCTCCCATGTCCTGTCCACCTTCATCTGGATCATAAATGTAACTGTGGAGATGCCAATTCAGGCAAGGGCGCCTCAGTGGCTGGGGGTGTCCCATTAGGCATAGCTTCTTCTTCATGCCATTGAAGCGGATTCAGTCTCACTATGCTCATGATCGTGGCTTGTTGTCTTCTTGTCCTGCTTGTGGGCTGAAAAACTTCCTCTGGTTAATATGAAACCATTTGATTTTCTTAGGTAACTGAAAAGCATATACCATAGGACAAACGTTGTCAACAATTTGATATGGCCCCTTGCAGAGGGGATCAGAAACTCCATCCATCCCATCGTTTCGTACCTGGCTCTCTACTTCCCACTCTTGGGGTTTACTAAGAGCCAGGTGTAATCGGTTGCGTTTGTGTTCATTCAAAATGGTGTTGGCAGCCCTCAATTCAGTTCTTTTTAAAGTTCTCCACAGGTCACTCAGGACTGTTTTCCAAGTGACCTCCTTACTTTGTTTATCAGTGAGATTATGAATAGGTGTGTGGGGGTTCGAATGGTTCTACATGCTACCAATTCATGAGGACAGTGACCGGTTCCTTTGGATTATTTACTATGTAAGGATTAGGGGAAGTACCTCATCCCACTTAGTGAGCGGTTTGTTTAATTCCTTTAACAGAGCCAACTTCAATGTATGGTTAGTACTTTCCAGAATTCCCGATGATTGTGGGCTGTGGCTCACATGACATTTCCCTTCAATTCCAAGCATTTCAGGGTGGCGTGCATTACGTGACCTGTCAAATTACTTCCCTGGTCTGACTCCATCACTTCTGGAGAATTCGTCTCTAACTAGGTTCTTGGCCATCTACGAAGCTGCGGCTGACTTGCACGGGTAGTCTTCTACCCACCTCGTAATCTTGCACCATCAACACTCATCTGGCCCCCTGTTTACAAGAAACAACACACGATCCATTGTGGATTCCCTCACGAGCAATGGGCGAATTCGGCAGTTCCTGCTGAACTTCTGTCATTTTGGATAAATATTCAATTAACATTCATAAATTTTAATTGAATAAAGTACTATATCTATCAATTTCATTCAGTTGTAGTGAATGAAAATAAAACCAGCTGTCAGTGGAAAGGGTTAGCTCCTTGGCAGGTTTGTAGGAAGGCAGAGCCAATTGTCAGATGCACGCAATTAGGTCACTTCACATAAATTGATAAAAAACTTTCCATTTCGAATAAGACAGGGTTAAACCGTTTCAGCTCCATTCACAGAAAAGGGGGTGGAGCTAAAACAAACACTACAGACACTTTTTTTCAAAAACAGTCATTCAGACAAAAGGAATACTGTAACGTTTTAATATTCATCTTCAGGAAAACGTCCACACTTTAACACACACTCTCAAACAAAGTGAACTTCCAGCGTCCTTTAATTTTCCTTTCACACCACAAATCTTGCATTTTATTTGTCTTGGTACAGACGCTGATAGCTTCCTTGTCGGTAAAACTTTAAGTTTCCTTTATTTCTTCTTTTATATCATCATGTCAGTAGGTATCCCTGGCTCTCCAAATCCCTGTTTCGCTTTCCTTTGCTGAGTTTTCAGATTGGTTAGCCTTAACTTAGATCTTTTCCCCTCTTTCTCTCCCGCACTTTAATCCACTTCAGTTTGGATACCATTACCTACTCGAGCCTGTTTCTGGGTGACCCTAAACAAAACCTTAAGGTCCTCAGTGACCTTTTCTACCTGCTCTGAATGACGTCTCTGTTTGGATAGATCATTGAGAAGGCATCGCTCTGATTCTGGTTATTTATACACTGGATCTCAAGTTGTTCTTTATTACACAACATCTTCTCCTGTTCTAACTTTTCCTCAAGCCTGTTTCTATGTTCCATTTCTACTTCTGTTTCTTTCCATAACTTGATCATTACCCGTTCATCAGATTGATCCTGCTTCT
Source organism: Somniosus microcephalus (assembly GCF_052327205.1). Lineage (NCBI taxonomy): Eukaryota > Metazoa > Chordata > Chondrichthyes > Squaliformes > Somniosidae > Somniosus > Somniosus microcephalus. The sequence continues at coordinate 35,793,838 of NW_028225183.1, forward strand.
GCTAGGCCAATAAACAAATGGATTCTCTTAAACTTTTCTGACTTGTGGACCCTTGGATCCACTGTTCAGCTTCCGATACTGGATCATCGCCATCTATAGTAACCCGTATCCACCCCATGCTGAGGGGAACTCCCTGTCACATATTTCATGACTTACACAGCCATTGGCTTTGCCATTGTCTGCAGTGACCGGGTCCCTGTTCGGGTGCCAATTATCTGTAAGACGTTCAGATTGTCTGACAGTTTACATTATCCAGATATGGAACCGACAACTCAAGACAAAGATTTCAGTGTAAACTATTCTTTACTTTAAAGTCAGCAAGTGTAAGTAGCAAACACAAACCATACTCAATTCATTTACTTATTACAAGAAAGCAGGCACGAATCTAAAATCATTTACTTTAATCTCAGGTAATTATAAGCAACCACACATACGTACTAACACCAGATGAGAGGCCACTTCAACGATGAATAGATGTATGACTTTAACTGGCATCTGACCATTTTGCCATTGACTGCAGCAACGAATGTCACAAAAAACCCGAAACTTGGCAACTCGCCAATAACATTCATATCCCAACGTATGTGGACAATTTTCTCTCTCTCTCTCTCTCTCTCTCTGTCTATTCCTATATATTTTGAGCCTTAGTTAACCAAAGCCAGACATTCAAGTATTGGAGAGAGCCTTGTTTTTACATTTGTAGGCTTGTTGATGAGTGCTTTTCTCAGAAGTTTCAAGATATTTTCTTTTGAAGGAATGCAGCTGGGCACAGAGTGAACAACTTGTGAGTTTGGTGAGGGTGGCATTGAGTCTGAAGGGATAATCTCTGCTTGATAAAATCTAGTGATAAAATGTAGCCGCGCAAGTGGTAGAAGTGTCAGTAGGAGAGCATTTTGATGACAGTAACCATAATTCGGTGAGATTTAAGGGAATCATGGAAAGGGACAAAGATGGACTGGAAATAAAGGATCTAACTTGGGGAAAGCCGATTTCAATATGATAATGGAGGATCTGGCCAAAGTGGACAAGCTTATTGTCGGAAAAGGAACATCAAAGGATTGGGAGAGTTTCCGAATGGAAATAGAGAGAGTACAACGCCAACATGTTCCTGTAAAGGTCAAGGGTGAGACCAACAAGCCCAGGGAACTCTGGATGTCAAGGGATATATATGAATGGATTCAGATAAAAGGGAGGCTTTTGGCAGATACAAAGAAGTAAAAAGAGTGCAAGCCCCAGAGAAGTATAGAAAGTGCAGGTGGGTATTATAAAAGAAATTAGGAGAGTGAAAACGGGGCATGAAAAACAGTGGCGAGCAAAATAAAGGAACATTCCAAGGTGTTTTATAAGTATATTAAGGGCAAGAGGATAACCAGGGAAAGAGTAGGACTCAGTAGGGACCAATGTGGCAATCTGTGTGTAGAGCCGGAAGATGTAGGAGAGGTTTCAAATGAATATTCTTCATCTGTGTTCAATATGGAGAAGGATGATATAGGCATATGAATTAGGCAGGTGGATTGTGATATACTTCAAAAAAACTAGAATTGAGAGGGAGGAGGTACCAGCGGTTTTAGTGCGTTAAAAGTGAATATAACCCCAGCCACTGATGGGATGGTTCCTAGACTGCTGTGTCAGGCTAGTGAGGAGATTGCAGGGGCTCTGACACAAATTTTCAGATCCGCTCTGGCCACAGGGGATGTGCCAGAGAACTGGAGGACAGTTAATGTAGTACCATTGTTCAAGGAGGTACTAGGTATAAACCAGGGAATTACAGGCCAGTGAGCCTAACATCAATGGTAGGGAAATTATAGGAAAAACTTCTGAGGGACAGAATTAGTCTCCACTTGGAGAGGCAGGGATTAATCATTGATAGTTAGCATGGCTTTGTCAGTGGGAGATCATGTGTGACCAATTTGATTGCAGTTTTCTTGGGGGTGACTAGGTGTGTGGATGAGGGTAGTGCCGTTGATATTGTCTACATGGACTTCAGTAAGGCTTATGACAAAGTCTCGCATGGGAGACTGGTCAAGAAGATAAGAGCCCGTGGGATCCATGGCAATTTGGCACATTGGATCCAAAATTGGATTAGTGGCAGGAGGCAGTGTGTGAGGGTCGATGGTTTTTTTGTGATTGGAGGCATGAGTCCAGTGGTGTACCGCTGCGATTGGTGCTCGGTCCTTTGCTTTTTGTAGTGTACGTTAATGACTTAGATTTGAATGTAGGAGGTATAATCAGTAAGTATGCAGATGGCATGAAAATTGTTGGTGTAGGAAATAGCGAAGAGGGAAGCCTTAGGCTGCAGGACGATATAGATGGGTTAGACAGATGGGCAGAACAGTGCCAAGTGGAATTTAACTCTGAAAAGTGTGAAGTAATGCATTTTGCAAGGAATAACAAGGCAACTGAATGCACAATGAAGCGTAGGAAACTAGGAAGGACAGAGTGTCAGAGGGACCTTGGTGTGCATGTACATAGATCCCTGAAGGCAGCAGGACAGGTAGATAAGGTCGTTAAAAGGCATATTGGATACTTGCCTTCGTTAGCCGAGCTATACAATTTAAGAGCAGGAAGGTTATGATGGAGCTGTACAAAACGCTAGTTAGGCCACAGCTTGAATACTGTGTGCAGTTCTGGTCGCCACACTATAGGAGGGATTTGATTGCATTGGAAAGGTTGCAGAGGAGATTCACCAGGATGTTACGTGGGTTGGAGTGCTTCACCTATGATGAGACACTGGACAGTCTGTGGTTGTTTTCCTTGGAGCAGAGATTCCTGAGGGGGGACCTGATTGAGGTGTACAAAATTATGAGCGGCGTAGATAGGGTAGAGAGAATGGAGCTTTTCCCCTTAGTAGAGGGGTCAATAACCAGGGGACATAGCATCAAGATAAGGGGAAGGAGGTTTAGCAGGGATTTGAGGAAAAACGTTTTCACCCAGAGGCTGATTGGAAACTGGAACTCACTGCCTGCAAGCGTGGTAGAGGCAGGAACCCTCAACATTCAAGAAGCGTGTAGATGAGCACTTGAAACGCCATAGCATACAAGGCTATGGAACAAGTGCTGGGAAATCGGATTATAATAGACAGGACTTGATGGCTGGCGTGTACACGATGGGCCGAAGGGTCTCTTTCTGTGCTGTATAACTCTATCACTCTATGATTCTAGTCATGTGTGCTTCCAATTAGCATTTAACTTAAATTTACTCTTTTCAGTTTTAAGTTTCTTCCAGGCTTGGACGTAACTAAGCAAGCTGTGTACTGGAGTAGGTTAATTATCTCGTCTAATCTGTTTCTGCAACTGCCAGACAGTGGAATCATAAATCTCAGCAGTGGGGAGGTTGCAGTGCAAATTGGCGCAGAGTGAACAAATTGTGCGTTTGATAAGTGTGGAGTTCGATGAAGTGGTGGAAGGAGCTGCATGCTTTTCCTAACTTCTCCCACAATGCAGCACCAGCCCTGAGCAGGAGCAGACCGTGGCCCGAGAGCGGGGACAAAAGCAGCAGCAGACCTGCATCAATAAGAACAAACTGCATTGTGACATCACAGGTAAATCAGGGAAGTGATTGGTAGTGACTGTGGGCGAAGTATCAAGTTATGATATAACATACAACTAAATTTAAAAAACTAAAATTAATTTAATTAATTTAATAAACTAAACGAGGTAAATGCTTTGATTAACACTAAACTAATTTAATTAATTAATTAATTAATGGGAGAACAGGAGATGTGTTGCTGCTGCAATACGTGGGACCTTCTGGACATTTATGTCCAGGGTGACTACATCTGTGGTAAGAGTCTGTGACTCGAGGAACTCCAGCTCCGAGTGCAGGAGCTGGAGTGCGTGCTGCAGACATTGTGAGACTTCAGGGAGGGAGAAAGTTGCCTGGAACTTTTGTCCAGATGTCAGCCACAACCCTTAGATTAAATATTTTGGAATTGACGCGTGGTCAGGGACAGCAGGGTGCAACTGCGAGCGAGGCAGGTACCGGGATCCAGGAGGTAGTATCGCAGGAGCCTATGTCCCAGCAATTGTCCCACAGATTCGAGGTTCTTGCAATCGTTGTTGACCAGTGCAGGGACTGTGGGTAGGACCAGCAAACTGACCACGGCACCGTGGTACAGGAAGCCGTTCAAGTGGGGGGAGTAAAAATTAAGGTGGTTGTCGTAGGTGACAGTATAATTAGGGGGATTGACACTGTTCTCTGGAGACAGGAGCGTGAGTCCGGATGGTTATGTTGCCTACCCGGTGCCAGGGTAAAGGACATCTCCTCTCGGCTGGAGAGAAATTGGACTGGGAGGGGGAGGATCCATTTGTCCTGGTCCACATAGGTACCAATGACATAGGTAGGACTGAGAAAGAGCTGCTGCTGGCAGAGTTTGAGCAGCTAGGGAATTTATTAAAATACAGAACCACAAAGTTAATTATCCCTGGATTATTACATGATCCACGAGAAAATTGGCATTGGGTCAATAGGATCAGGGAGATGAATGTGTGCCTCAAAGACTGGTGTGGCAGAAGTGGGTTTCCAATCGTGGGTCACTTACACCAGTATTGGGGAAAGGGAGAGCTGTTCCATTGGAAGAACTACACCTGAACCATGCTGGGACCAGAGTTCCAGCGAATCGAATATATAGTGAGGTAGATAGTGGTTTAAACTAAATGAGGGGAGGGGGGATTGTCCCGGTGGAGAGAAATCTAGAATGCTAAAGAGAAAAAACAATGAAGCAGTGCAGGAAAGTGATTGGGTTAAGGTGAACCAGATTGTGTCAGGAAGGGACAGAGCGTACAAACAAAGGAGGGCACTAACAAATGGGGTCCAGATAAGAAAAAATGTTAATAAGACACAGAGGGCCAATGTATAAAGAAACGTTAAGATGTCTAAAATTGTTAAAAAAAGACAAATCTAAAGGTGCTCTATCTGAATGCACGAAGCATTCATAATAAGGCAGACGAATTAAAAGGGCAAATAGATGTAAATGGATACGACATAATTGTGACTATGGAGACCTGGCTGCAGGGTGACCAATGCTGGGAGCTGAATATACAAAGATATTCGATATTTAGGAAGGACAGGCAAAAAGGAGAAGGAAGTGGGATGGCGTTGTTAGTAAAGGATGAAATCAGAGCACTATTGAGAAAGGATATTGGCTTAGAAAAATCAAGATGTAGAATCACATGGGTGGATCTAAGAAGCAGCAAGGAGCAGGGAATATTGGTGGGAGTTGTATTTAGGCCTTTAAGCAGTAGTGGTAATGTAGGGGACAGAATCAAGCAGGAAATTAGAGACGTATGTAACAAGGGTACTGCAGAAAAATAGAGTATGAGAGTAAATTTGCAAGGAACATTACAGCGGATTGTAAAATCTTCTACAAGTATGTAAAAAGAAAAAGATTACTGAAGACAAAAGTAGGTCCCGTACAGTCAGAAATGGGAGAATGTATAACGGGAACAATTAAGTGGCAGATCAATTAAACAATTATTTTGCTTTAATTTATTTATAGACTGGCAAAAGCAAATTAGCAATGCTAATCTGGAGGATGAATTCCTGGAGTGTGTACGAGATGTTTTTTTTAGACCAGTACATTGAGGAGCCAACAAGGGAACAGGCTTTCCTAGATTGGGTATTGTGCAAGGGGAAGGGGTTAATTAAAAATCTTGTTTTGCGGGTCCCTTTAGGGAAGAGTTACCTTAACATGATAGAATTCATCATTAAGATGGAAAGTGAAGTTGCCCAATCCGAAACTAATGCCCTAAAACTAAACAAAGGGAACTACTCAAGTATAAGGAGGGATTGGGGAGCTTCATTCAAAGGCATGATGGTGGATAGGCAATGGCGAGCATTTATGGAACGAATGCATGAATTGCAGCAGTTATACATTCCTTTCTGGCACTAAACACAAAAGGAATGTCGGCCCAACCACGGCTAACAAAATAAGTTAAGGACACTATTAGAACCAAAGAGGAGTCATATAAAGTTACCTGAAAAAGTAGCAAGCCTGAGGATCGGGGGCAGTTTAAAAGTCAGCAAAAAGGGACCAAGAGATTGATTATGTGGGGAAAAATAGAGTATCAGAGTAAATTTGCAAGGAGCATAACAGCGGACAGTAAAATCAAAAATATTAGTGCATACAAAAGTAGGCCCATTATAGTCAGAAAGAGGAGATTTTATAAGGGGAACAATGAAATGGCAGAGCAATTAAACAAATATTTTGTTTCCGTCTTCACGGTGCAGTATATAACAACATAAGAGCATAAGAAATAGGAGCAGGAGTAGGACATTCGGACATCCGAGCCTGCTCCGCCATTCAATGAGATCATAGCTGATCTTCTGCCTCAACTCCATTCACCGGCCCTATCGCCATATCCCTTGATACCATTACTAGTCAGAAATCTATCGACTTCTGTTTTGAATATACCAAATGACTGAGCCTCCACAGTCCTCTGGGGTAGAAAATTACAAAGATTCATCGTATTCTTTGTCAAGAAATGTCTTGTCATCTCAGTCCTGAATAGCCAACCCTCTATACTGAGGCTGCAGACCCTGGTTCTAGACTCCCCAGACAAGGCAAACATTCTACGAGCATCCACCCTCTCAAGCCTTGAAATAATTTTGTTCAATAAGATCCCCTCTCGTTCTTCTGAATAAAAGAGAATACAGGCCTAGCTTACTCAATCTCTTCTCATACGGCAGTCCCACCATCACAGGAATCAATCCCGTGAACATTCGTTGCAATCTATGGCAAGTTTATCCTTCCTTACGATAGGACAAAAATAATTTCCAGAAATAGTAAGGAGCCAAGGGTCGAGTGAGAAGGAGGAATTAAAGGGAATTTGTATTTGTAAAGAAATAGTGCTGGAGAAAGTAATGCGACTGAAAGCTGATAAATCCCCAGGGCCTGTTAATCTGCATCCCAGAGTACTAAAAGGGGTGGCCATGAAAATAGCGGATGCATTGGTAGTCATCTTCCAAAATTCTATAGAATTTGGAACAGATCCTGCAGATTGGAGGGTTGCAAATGTAACCCCACTATTTAAAAAAGGAGGTAGAGAGAAAACAGGGAACTACAGATTGGTTAGCCTAACATCAGTAGTAGGGAAAATGCAAAAGTCTATTATAAAGGATGTGATAACAGGACACATATTAAATATCAACGGGATTAGACAAAGTCAACATGGATTTATGAAAGGGAAATCGTTTTTGACAAACAACTGGAGATTTTTGATGATGCAACTTTTACAATAGATAAGGCAGAACACGTGGATGTGGTGTATTTGGAGTTTCAGAAGGCCTTTGATAAAGTCCCACATAAGAGGTTAGTGAGCAAAATTAAAGCCATTAAAATGGGATTGGGGGTTATATACTGGCATGGATTGAAAATTGGGTAACAGCCAGGAAACAGAGAGTAGGAATAAATGGGACTTTTTTGGGGTGGCAGACGGTGACTGGTGGGGTACTGCAGGGATCAGTGCTTGGGCACCAGCTATTCATGATGTATATCAATGATTTGGATGAGGGATCCAAATGTAATATTTCCAAGTTTGCTGACGACACGAAATTAGGTGGGATTGTTAGTTGTAAAGAGGATGCAACGAGGCTTCAAGGCGATTTAGACAAGTTGACTTAGTGGGCAAATATATGGCAGATGCAGTATAACGTGGATAAATGTGAAGTTCTCCACTTCAGTTGGAAAACCAGAAAGCCAGAGTATTATTTAAATGCTGATAGATTGGGAAATGTTAATTCACAAAGGGACCTGGGTGTCCTTGTACAGCAGTCACTGAAAGAAAACATGCAGGTGCAGCAAGCAGTTAGGAAGACAAACGGTATGTTGGCCTTCATTGCAAGAGGATTTGAGTACAGGAGCAGGGATGTCTTATTACAGTTGTACAGGGCCTTGGTGAGAGCACACCTGGAGTACTGTGTGCAGTTTTGGTCACCTTACCTGAGAAAGGATATACTTGCCATAGAGGGAGTGCAGCGAAAGTTCACCAGACTGACTCCTGGGATAGCAGGATTGTCGTAGGATGAAAGTTTGGGTCGTCTTGGCAAGTATTCACTGGAGATTAGAAGAATGAGACGGGCTCTCATTAAAACACATACAATTCTGACAGAGCTACACAGACAGGATGCATGGAGGATGTTTCCCTGGCTGGGGGGTCTAGAACGTGGGGTCAGAGTATCAGGATACGGGGTATGGGGGGAGAGCGTGGGGTATGGTATTGAGATAGAGGATCAGCCATGATCATATTGAAAGGCCGAGCAAGTTCGATGGGCCGAATGGCCTACACCTGCTCCTATTTTTTTCTACGTTTCCTTTCTTTTCTAATACCAGCACATCATGATTCTAGCTCAGCAGTCTCTTGCCTCAAAGTTTAGATCACTTTCAGAATCAGTCAAGTTTCCTATTAAAAGTATATTCTTTCTATAGGCAGAGAGAGAGAGACAGAGATAGATGAGATTTAGATGTAGCTAGAAAGAGAAGAGATTATTAGATACAAATAGGGAGAGAGAGGGTGACAGGGATAGAGGAGAGATAGCTGGACATAGGGAGAGAAGAGATTATTGATACAGATAGGGAATGAGAGAGGTTGACAGAAATGGAGGAGATATAGATGGAGATAGAGAGAGGAGGGATTACTAGAAAGGAAGAGGGAGTCGGTGACAGAGAGAGATGAGAGATAGATTTATTTAGAGAGAGGAGAGATTATTTGATATAGATAGGTAGAGGGAGCGGGTGACAGAGATAGAGGAGAGATAGATAGAGAAACAGAGAGGAGAGATTACATTTATTCGTTTATGGGATGTGGGCTTCGCTGGCAAGGCCGGCATATATTGCCCATCCCTAATTGCCATTAAGAAGGTGATGCTGAGCAGCCTTCTTCAACTGCTGCATTCCATGTGGTGAAGGTACTCCCACAGTGCGGATAGGGACAGAGTTCCAGGATTTTGACACAACGGTGTTGAAGTATCGGAGATATACTTCTATGTCAGGATGGTGTGTGATTTAGAGTGGATTTCTCTATATAGATAGGGAGAGCAGGGTGACAGAGATAGAGGAGAGTTAGATGGAGATAGAGAGAGGAGAAATAATTAATTATAGATGTGGAGTGAAGTTGACAGAGATGGGGGAGAGATGCATGGAGGTAAGGAAAACTAAGATTATTAGATATACATAGGTAGAGAGAGTGGTTGACAGTGATAGAGGAGAGGTAGTTGGTGGAAGAGAGAGAAGCGATTATGCAATATAGTTAAGGGAATGAGCTGGTGTCAGAGATAGGTTAGAGATAGATGGTAAAGAGAGAATTGAGATTTACATGTAGAAAGGGAGAGAGAGAGGGTGACAGAGATAGAGGAGGAATAGATGGAGATAGGAAGAGGATTGATTATTAGATATTGATAGGGAGAGAGTGGGTGACAGAGACTGATGTGAGATAGATGGAGATGGAGGGAGGAGAAATTATTAGTTATAGATCGAAAGAGAGAGTGTGACAGAGATATTGGAGAGATGGATTGAGGAAGAGCAACGTAAGATTATTAGATAAAGATTGCTAGGGAGAGAGGGTGACAGAGATAGAGGAGAGATAGATGGAGAAAGAGCGAGGAGAAATATTAGATGTAGACAGGGAGAGAGAGAGAGAAAGAGACACAGATAGAGTGATAGATGGTGATAGAGAGTATGGCGATTATTAGATATTGATAGAGCGAGAGAGGGTTACAGAGATGGAGGAGAGATAGTTGGAGATAGAGAGAGGAGAGATTCTTAGATGTAGTTTGGGAGAGAGCGGCTGACAGAGATAGATAGATGGAGATAGAGTGTGGAGATATTATTAGATATAAATAGGGAGAGTGTGGTGGTTTCAAAGATGGAGCCGAGATTGATGGTGGTAGAGGGAGCAGCGATTATTAAATATAGATAAGGGAGTGTGAAGGTGACAGAGATAGAGGAGAGATAGATGGAGATAGAGAGAAGAGATCATTAGATAGAGATAGGGAGAGAGAGGGTGACAGATAGAGGAGCAATAGATGGAGTTAGAGAGAGGGGAGATTCTTAGATATAGATAGGGAGAGAGGGAGGGATGGCAGAAATAGAGCTGATAGAGATGGATATAGAGAGTGGAGCATATTATTAGATAGAGATAGAGAGAGAGGGTGACAGAGAAAGGGGAGAGATGGATAGAGGTAGAGAAAAGTAAGATTATTAGATAAAGATAGACGAGAGATATATGGGGATAGAGAGAGGAGAGATTACCAGATATAGATAGAGAGAGCGAGACACAGATAGAGAAGAGATAGATGGAAATAGAGAGTGGGGCGACTATTAGATATAGATAGGGAAGAGATTGGGTGATACAGTTAGAGGAGATGTAGATGGAGATATAGAGGGGAGAGTTTATTACACATAGATAGAGAGAGCGAGAGAGGAAAGAGGCACAGATGGAGGAGAGCTAGATGGAGCTAAAAGATGAGAGATTATTAGATATAAATAGGGAGAGGCAGAGGCTGGCAGAGAGAGCGGAGCGTTTAGTTGAGATAGAGAGAGTAAAGGTTATTAGTTATTGATATGGAGAGAGAAGGTGTGTCAGAGATAGAGGTGAGGCGGTATAGAGAGGAGAGATTATTTTCTATAGATACAGAGAGAGAGGGGCCGACAAAGATCGTGGGGAGATAGAGATAGATTGAGGTGAGATTATTAGATATAAATAGGGAGACAGTGCCTGATAGAGATAGAGGGGAGATAGATTGAGATAGAGAGAGGAGAGATTGCTAGATATAAATAGGGAGACTGCAGGGGTGACAGAGATAGAGACCGAATAGATGGTGATAGAGATAGCAACGATTTTTAGATAAGGATAGGGAGAGAGGGAACGGGTGACAGAGATAGCTGAGAGATAGATGTATTTAGGGAGAAGATATTATTCGTTATAAATAGGATAGATTGTCAGAGACCGAGATAGATGGAGATAGGGAGAGGAGAGATTATTAGATATATACAGAGAGAGAGAGTGACAGAGATAGAGGAGAGATTGATGGAGATAGAGAGAGCGGAGTGTTTATTATATATATATAGGGAGGAAGAGGATGACAGAGATAGAGGAGAGATAGATGGAGATAGAGAGAATGGAGATAATTAGATATAGCAAGGAAGAGAGAGAGTGTGACACAGATTAATGAATGATAGAGATAGCGGTGAGTTTAGTTGAGGTAAATTAAAGATTATTAGTTATAGATACAGAGCGAAAAGGTGTGTCAGAGATAGAGGTGAGGAGGTATGCAAAGGAGAGATTATTAGATATAGATGCAGAGAAAGTGGGGCGACAAAGATCGTGGGGATATTGAGATAAGTGAGGTGAGATTATTAGATATAGATAGGGAGAGGGTGCTTGATAGAGATACAGGAGAGATAGATGGAGATAGAGGGAGGAGAGCTTATTAGATATAGATTGAGAGAGAGAGGGCGTGACAGAGAGATAGATGGAGATAGAGAGCGGAAAGCTTATTAGGTATAGCTAGTGAGGGAGGGAGGGTGACAGAGAGAGGAGATTGAGATGGCAAGAGAGAGAGGAGATATTATTAGATATAGATAGGGAGAGACAGATGGTGACAGAGATAGAGGAAATATCGATGGAGATAGAGAGAGGAGAGTTTATTAGATATAAATATGGAGAGAGAGGTTGACAGCGAGAGGAGAGAAAAATCTAGATAGATAGAGGATAGATTATTAGATAAAGATATGGAGAGACAGATGGTGACAGAGATAGAGGAAATATAGATGGAGATAGAGAGAGCAGACATTAGATAAAGATAGGGAGAAAGTGGGTTTGACAGAGACAGTCAACAGATAGATGATAGCAGAAAAACGAGCCTTGAGAAACAGGTTATAGGCAGAGGGATGATAGCAAAATACTGCGGATGTTGGAAATCCGAAGTAACAACAGAAAATGCTGGAAAAACTCAGCAGGTCAGGCAACATACGTTGACAGAAATTTGAGTTGACGTTTCCGGTCGAACCCTTCTTCAAAACTGGAAATAAAAGATAGATCGTAGGCAGGGCTGCGATCGGACAAAAGAATAAAAGAAACAAAAGAAGTAAAAAAGAGACAATAAAAGGTATTAGAAGCTAGACGAGATGGTAATAGGCTGAGATTGGATGTAAAGTGTACTGGCAGGGCAAGGGATAGCTGCCAGGTGTGAGAGTTAAACAAAAGGAAAGCGGGGGTTGGGGAAATGAGTGGAAAAATTACAAGAAAAAATGAAATAGGGGCCGAGGTTATGATCTGAAATTGTTGAACTCGATATTGAGTCCGGAAGGCTACAGAGTGCCTAATCGGAAGATGAGGTGCTGTTCCTCGAGTTTACATTGAGCATCCGTGGAACAATACAAGTGGCCAAGGACGGTGAGGTACGAGTGGGAATGGAGTGTTGAATTAAAATGACAGGCGACCGGAAGCTCGGGGTCACCCTTACGGACTGAACGGAGGTGTTCAGTGAAGCGGTCACCCAATCTGAGTTTTACTTCTCGCAATCTAGTGTACTGTATTTGCTGCTCACCATGCGGTCTCCTCTACATTGGGGAGACCAAACGCAGATTGGGTGGCCGCTTTGCGGAACAACTCCGTTCAGTCCATAAGGGTGACCCGAGCTTCCGGTCGCCTGTCAGTTTAATTCAACGCTCCATTCCCACTCGGACCTCACCGTCCGTGTCCTCTTGCATTGTTCCACGGAAGCTCAACGTAAACTCGAGGAACAGCACCTCATCTTCCGATTAGGCACTTTGCAGCCTTCCGGACTCAATATTGAGTTCAACAATTTCAGTTCATAACCTTGGCCCCTATTTCATTTTTTCTTGTAATTTTTACACTCCTTTCCGCCCCCCCCCCATTTCCTTTTGTTTCCCTCTCACACCTGGCAGCTATCCCTTGCCCTGCCAGTACACTTTACACCCAATCTCCGCCTATTACCATCTCGTCTAGCATCTAACACCTTTTGTTGTCTCTTTTTTACTTCTTTTGTTTCTTTTATTCTTTTGTCCGATCGCAGCCCTGCCTCCGATCTATCTTTTCTTTCCAGTTTTGAAGAAGGGTTCGACCCGAAACGTCAACTCAAATTTCTGTCCACGGATGTTGCCTGACCTGCTGAGTTTTTCCAGCATTTTCTGTTGTTATAGGCAGAGGGAGATGTGTTTCCCTCTTTGTTCTGTAAATCCCTGTGTGCTCTGTGCTCTTTGAACAGTTAATGATCCTTTCACAGAATATATTTCAACATTGGGCGTGATCCAGATCCTGTACTGGGGAGCAGTTCAAATTAAGGTATGTGCCAATCTCTGTGACTCATATTCCTGAGCATTATACTCAGAGACAGTGTTTGTGTTCTTCAGTTCTGTTCACAACGGAAGATTCTGTCTCTCGCTCAGGTCTGGATTCCTCAGGCAGCTCCTGCACATTTAATGCTGCGTGTTGCTTTTGAGCCGTCGAAGGCGTCATGGCCAGTCTCCCTCATTATATCCAGCTCCAAAACATCGGTCATCTCCGCCCCTGCCTGAACTCAACTTCTGCTGAAACCCTCATCCCTGTTGGTTACCCCTAGAGACAATGTCCTGGGAACAAGTAGATAAAAAAAAATCTAATTTGGACAAAATCAATGATTTTTAATTCACTGATTGAACCCCAGTGAGACCTGGGATCAGAGCGGGCACGTCATGCTCTGCTAAATACATTACAGAGAATGTACAGCACAGAAGCAGGTCATTCAGACCAACCGCTCCATGCCAGCGTTTATGCTGCACACGAACATCCTCCCACCCCTCTCCATCTCACACTATCAGCACAACCTTCTATTCCTTTCTTCCTCATGTGTTTATCTCGACTCCCGTTAAATGGGTCAATGCCATTCGCCTCCACTCCTCCCTGTAGCAGTGAGTTTTCACCATTCTCTGGGTGCAAAAGCTTCTCCTGAATTACTGATTGGAATTATTGGTGACTACTTATATTCATGGTCCCTACTTTGGGTCACAAATTTAGAGCATGATTTCAGTTTTTAAAATCTATTTATGAAATTTTCTACACACCTTGTCTCACCAGCCCATTGTGTTAATAAGAATATAAGAACATAAGAAAAAGGAGCAAGCATATGTGGAACGAAAACAAAACATAAGAAATAAGAGCAGGGGTAGTCCATCCGGCCCCTTGACCGTGTTCCAAAATTCAGTAAGACCACGGCTGATCATCGACCATAACTCCACTTTCCCGCCCGTTTGCAATATCCCTTGTTCCCTCTGGAGCCCAAAATTCTATCGCTCTCAGCCGTGAATATACTCAAAGACTCAGCATTCACAGCCGTCTTGGGCGGAGAATTACAAAGATATAACCCTCTGAGTGAAGAAATGCTTCCTCCTCTCAGTCTTCAATGGCCAACCCCTTATCCGGAGATTATGCCCCCTAGTTCTAGATTCTCCAGCCAGGGGAAGCAACTTCTCAGCATCCACCATGTCAATTCCCTTCAGAATCTTGTATGTTTCAATTAGATCACCTCTCATTCCTTTAAACTCCATAGAGTATAGGCCTATTCTAGACAAGCTCTCATCATAGGACAGCCCACTCATCCCAGGAATCAATCCAGTGAACCTTCGTTGCACCGCCTCCAAGGCAACTATATTCTTCCTTAGAGAACCAAAACTGTGCACAGTACTCCAGGCAAGTGTTGACTCAACAATACCCTGTACAATTGTAGCAAGATTCTTATAGTCCAACCCCCTTCCAATGAATGCCAGCACGCCATTTGCCTTCCTCATTTAATTCCCGCATGCTAGCTTCATGTGTTTCTTGCACGAGGACACCCAAATCTCACTAAACACCCACAATTAAAAGTTTCTCACCATTAAAAAAATATTCTGTTTTTCTATTCTTCCTACCAAAGTGAATAACCTCACATTTCCCTACATTATACTCCATCTGCCACCTCACTTAGTCTATCTAGATCTCTTCCCAGACTCTTTGTGTTCTCCTCACAGCTTACTGCCCCATCTTGCGTTGAATCATCAGCAGCCTTGGATACAATACACTTGGTCCCTTCATCGAGGTCATTCTCAGCTGTCGCCTTTATCACATTACAGGTAACGATTAGAATTTGGATCAAAACTGCAGAACTTCGATTCTTCACATGAGACAAGAGCTCAATAGCTTCAGTTATCACAGAATCACAGAATCATTCAGCACAGAAAGAGGCCATTCAGTCAATCGAGCCTGTTCCGGCTCATTGAAAGAGCTAAACAATTAGTCCCACTCCCCTGTTCTATTCCCATAGCTCTGTAAATCATTCACTTCCAGTACTGATCCCGTTCCCTTTTGAAATTTATTATTGAATCTCCTTCTCTCACATATCCAGAAAGCACATTCCAAACCATAACAATTCGCTGCATAAAACACATCCTCCTCATCTCCCCTCTGGTATTTTTGCCAATTATCTCAAATCTATCTTTTCTGGTGTCAACTTTTCCACCACCGGAAACAGTTTCTCATTACTTCCTCTATCCAAACCCTTGAACACATCTATTCTATCTCACCTTAACCTTCGCCACGCGAAGGGAAAAGTCTCATTGCCCAAATTCTCCATGTAACTGAAACCCTTCATCTCTGGTAGAATTCTATTAAATACTTCTAAGTCAGGATGGTGTGTGACTTGGAGGGGAACTTGGAGGTGGTGGTGTTCCCATGTGCCTGCTTCCTTTGCCCTTCCAGTTGGTTGAGGTCGCGGGTTTGGGAAGTGCTACAGAGGAAACCATGGCGAGTTTCTGCATTGCATCTTTTAGATGGTAAACCCTGCAGCCACGGTACGCTGGTGGTGGAGGGAGTGGACGTTTAAGGTGGTGGATGGCGTCCCGATCAAGCGGGCTGATCTGTTCTGGATGGTGTCGAGCTTCTTGACTGTTGTTGGAGCTGCACTCATCCAGGCAAGTGGAGAGTATTCCATCACACTCATTACTTGTGCCTTGTAGATGGTTTAAAGACTTTGGCTGAAGTTGTTTGCAAACGCTTCAGCCTTGTCTTTTACACACACTTGTTAGGCTCTACCACCATTGAGGATGGAGATATTCTTGGAGCCTCCTCCTCCCGTTAATTGTTTAATTGTTCACCACCATTCACGAATGGATATGGCAGGACTGCAGAGCTTTAATCTGATCCGTTGATTGTGGGATGGATTAGCCCTGGCTATAGCATGCTGCTTCTGCTTTTTTGCATGCATGTAGTCCTGTGTTGCAGCTTCCCCAGGTTTGCACGACATTTTTAGGTACGCCTGGGGCTGCTCCTGGCATGCTCTTCCACACTCCTTGGTGAACCAGGGTTGGTCCCCTGGCTTGATGGTAATGGTAGAGTCGAGATATGCCGGGCTGAGTTTACAGATTGTGTTGGGATGCAATTCTGCTGCTGCTGATGTCCCACAGCGCCTCATGGGTGCCCAGGTTTGAGCTGCTAGATCTGCTCTGAATCTATCCCATTTAGCACGGTGGTAGTGCCACACAACTCGATGGAGGTTGTTCTCAGTGTGAAGACGTGACTTCGTCTCCACAATGACTGTGCTGTGATCACTGCTGCCAATGCTGTCATGGACAGATGGCTCTATGACAGGTAGATTGGTGAGGACGAGGTCAAGTAGGTTTTACCCCTCTTGGTGGTTCACTCCCCACCTGTCGCAGGCAAAGACAGTCAATTATGTCCTTCAGGACTCAGCCAGTAGTGGTGATGCCGAGTCATTGAAGTCCCCCACCCAGATTCCATTCTGTGCCCTTGCTGCTCTCAGTGTTTTTTCCAAGTGGTGTTCAACATGGAGGAGCACTGATTCATCAGCTGAGGGAGGGCGCTATGTGGTTATCAGCAGGATGTTTCCTTGCCCATGCTTGTCCTGAAAACTTGAGACTTCATGTGATCCGCTGTCAATATTGAGGATTCCCGGGGACACTCCCTCCCTCCTCAGTGCTTCTTCCAAGTGGTATTCAACATGGAGGATTATTGATTCATCAGCTGAGGGAGCGCGGCAGGTGGCACAGTTCCCATGGATTGGAGGGTAGCTGATGTAACCCCGCTATTTAAAAAAGGTGGTAGAGTGAAAACGGGAAATTATAGACCGGTAAGCCTGATATCGGTAGTGAGGAAAAGGCTAGTGTCCATTATAAAAGATGTAATATTAGAGCACTTGGAAAACAGTGACAGGATAGGAGAAAATCAACATGGATTTACAAAAGGTAAATCATGCTTGACTAATCTACATGAATTTTTTGAGGCTGTAACTGTTAGAATAGATAAGGGAGAACCAGTGGATGTTGTGTATTTGGACTTTCAGAAGGCTTTCGTTAAGGTCCCAAATAAGAGATTAGCGTGCAAATTTATTTATGCAGGTGGGATTGGTGTTAAAATACTGACTTGGATAAAGAACAGAATGGCAGACAGGAGGCAAAGAGTTGTAATAAATGGGTGTTTTTCAGAGTGGCAGGCAGTGAATAGTGGGGTACCGCAGGGATCGGTGATAGGACCCCAGCTTATCACAATATATATTAATGATCTAGACGAGGGAACTAGATGTAATATTTCCAAGTTTGCAGATGACACAAAGCTGGGTGGGCGTTTGTGCTATGAGCAGGAGGCAGGGACAATCCAACATGATTTTGACAGGTTGGGTGATTGGGTAGATGCATGGCAGATGCAGTATAATGTGGATAAATGCGAGGTTATCCACTTTACTGGCAAAACAGGAAGGCAGATTATTATCTGAATGGCAATAGATTGGGAGATGGGGAAGTGTAACGAGACCTGGGTTTCCTTGTCGTTGAAAGTAAGCATGCAGATGCAGCAGGTGGTTAAGAATTCAAATGGTATGTTGGCCTGCATAGCGAGAGCATTCGAGTACAAGAGCAAGGATGTCTTGCTGCAGTTGTACAGGGCCTTGGTGAGATCACACCTTGTGTATTGTGTGCAGTTTTGGTCGCCTTATCTGAGGAAGGTTGTTCTTGCCATGGAGGGAGTGCAGCAAATATTCACTAGTTTGATACCTGGGATGGCTGGAATGACGTATGAAGAGAGGTCGATTAGGCTTATATTCGCTAGGGTTTAGAAGAATGAGAGATGATCTCATTGAAATGTGCACAATCCTTACAGGACTAGAGAGACAAGATGCAGGAAGTATGTTCCCGATGACAGGGAAGTCTGTTCCCGATGACAGGGAAGTCCAGAATCAGGGGTCACAGTCTAAATATAAGGGTGTTAGCCATTTAGGACTGAGTTGAGGAGGAATTTCTTCACCCAGAGAGTGGATAAACTGTGGAATTCTCTTGCACAGAAGGCTGTTGAGGCCATTTCATTTAAATATATACAAGGAGGAGTTAGATATATTTCTTAAGGCTAAAGAGATCAAGGGATATGGGGAGAAAGCAGGGACAGGGTACTGAAGTTGGATGATCAGCCATGATCTCATTAAATGGCGGAGCAGGCTCGAGGGGCCGAATGTGCTATTCGTGCTCCTATCTTCTGTGTTTCTATTTTTCCATGTAATCAGCAGGAGGTTTCCTTGCTCATTCTTGACCAGAAGCCATGGGGTCCGGAGACAATGTTGACAACTCCCAGGGCCACTCCTTCCCGACTGTCCCAGCGCCCCTGGTGGGACTGTCCTGTCAGTGGGACAGGACAGACTCAGGGATGGTTATGGAGGAGTTTGGGACATTGGCTGTAAGGTATGATTCTGTGAGTATGCCTATGTCAGGTTGTTGCTTGACTAGTCTGTGAGACAGCTCTCCCAACTTTGGCACAATCCCCAGATGTTGGTGAGGAGGACTTTGCAGCATCGACTGGTCTGGGTGTGCCGTTGCCATGTCTTTAGCCGGTGCCGAGTTCGATGCCGGGAGCTCCATCCATTTAAATTCATGTTATTTTGTTTTGTAGTCGTTATTTACAACTGTGTGACTTGCTAGGCCATTTGAGATGTCAGTCAAGACTCAACCCCCTTGCTGTGGTTCTGGACTCACATATAAGAACATAAGAAATAGGAGCAGGAGTTGACCGTTCGTCCCTTCGATCCTGCTCCACCCAAAGTTAGATCATGGCTTATCATCTGCCCCAGTTCCATTCACTGGCATTATCGCCATATTCCTTAATGCACTTACTAGTCAGAAATCTATCGACTTCTGTTTTGAATGTACCCAATGACTGAGCCTCCACAGCCCTCTGTGGTAGACAATTCCAACTTCCGTGTGAAGAAATTTCTTCTCATCCCAGGCCTGAATGGCCAGCAATTATCCTGAGGCTGTGGCTCCTGGTTCTACACTCACCAGCCAAGGGAAACATTCTCCCTGCATCCACCCTATCAAGGCCTGTAACAATTTTGTGTGCTTCAATGAGGTCCCCTCTCATTCTTCCGAATTCAAGAGAATACAGGATAGTTTACTCAATCTCTTCTCGTACGACAGTCCCACCATCCAAGGAATGAAACTCGTGAACCTTTGTTGCACTCGCTCTATGCCAACTATATCTTTCCTCAGTTAAGGAGACAAACAATGTACACAATACTCCAGGTGTGGTCTCATCAAGGCCCTATATAATTGGAGAAAGACGTATTTACTCCGTACTCAAATCCACTTGTAATGAAGGCCAGCATTCCATTTGCCTTCCTAATGGCTTGCTGCACCTACACATTCACTTTAAGTGACTCATGCACAAGGACACCCAGGCCCATTTGAGCATCTGCATTCCTTAATCGTTCACCATTTAGGAAACACTCTGCCTTTCTGTTTTTTCTAACAAAGTGGATAACTTCACATTTACCCACATTATAATCCAGATGCCATGTTCTTGCCTACTCACTGAGCCTGTCGAGATCCCCTTGAAGCCTCTACACATTCTCTTCGCAACTGACACTGCCACCTAGCTTTGTGTCATCAGCAAATTTGGACATTTTACATTTAGTCCCCTTTTCCAAATCATTGATGTAGATTGTGAATAGCTGGAGCCCAAGCAGCGATCCTTGTGGTACCCCACTAATCACAGCCTGTCATCCTGAAAAAGACCAGTTTATTCCGACTCTTTGTTTGCTGTCCATGCAAGTCTATTACACCCAATTACATGTGCCCTAATTTTGTTCAACAAACTCTTGTGTGGGACCTTATCGAAAGCCTTCCGAAAAGCCAAATACAGTGCATCTCTCGGTTCTCCTTTGTCTACTCCATTAGTTACTTCCTCAAACAACTCCAATAGATCAGTCATAAAGGACTTCCCAATCATAAATTTAAGTTGCTGAATTTAAAATGAATATTTTGCACATGTGTTCACTATGTAGAAGGACGATGCAAGCATAAAAATCATGCAGTGGAATTTTGATATACATGAACAAAGAAGTATTGAGAGGGCAGAGGTACTAGCGGTTTTAGCGGGCTTGAAATTTGATAAATCCCCTGGCCCAGCCGATATGTATCCCAGGCTGATGCGCGACGCAAGGGAAGAGATTGCAGGGCCTCTGACGCAAATTTTCCGAATCTTTCTGTCCACAGGGTAGGTGCCAGAGGACTGGAGGAAAACTAACGCAGTATCATTATTCAAGAAGGGTAGTAGGGATAAACCAGTGATTTACAGGCCAGTGAGCCTATCATCAGTGGTAGGGAAATTATTGGAAACATTCTGAGGGACAGAATTAGTCTCCACTTGGAGAGGCAAGGATTAATCAAGGTTTGTCAGCATGGCTTTATCAGGGGGAGTTCATGCCTAACCAATTTGATTGAATTTTTCGAGGGTGTGACTAGGTGTGTGGATGAGGTTAGTGCAGTTGATGAAGTCTACATGGACTTCAGTAAGGCTTTTTACAAAGTCCCAAATGGGAGACAGCACAAGACTGTAAGTGCCCATCGGATCCAGGGCAATTTGTCACATTGGATCCAAAATTGGGTGAGTGGCAGGAGGCAGAGGGTGACGGTCGAAGCTTGTTTTTGTGACTGGAAGCCTATGTCCTGTGGTATACCGCAGTGATCGGTGTTGGGTCCTTTGCTGTTTGTAGCATACATTAATTATTTAGATATTAACGTAGGCGGTATGATCAGTAAGTTTTCAGATGACACGAAACTTGGTGGAGTGGTAAGTAGCGAGGAGAGAATCCTCAGGCTAGAGGATGATATAGACGAGTTGGTTAGATGGGCAGAACTGATAAAAATAATTATACCGTGAAAAGTGTGTGGTGATGCATTTTGGGAGGACTAACAAGGCAAGGGAATACACAATGAATGGTAGGACATTAGGTAGGACAAAGGATCAGAGGGAACTTCCTGTGCATGTACATAGATCCCTGGAGGCAACAGGGCAGTTAGATAAGATGTTTAAAAAGGCATATGGGTCGTTTGCCTTCGTTAGCAGAAGCATAGAATAAAAGAGCAGGGATGTTATGATGGAGCTGTCCAAAACGCTAGTTGGACTACAGCTGGAATAGTCTGTGCCGTTCTGGTCACCACACTACAGCAAGGATGACACTGCATTGGAGAGGATGCAGAAGAGGTTCACCATAATGATAGCTGGGCTGGAGCGTTCCAGCTATGACGAGAGACTGGACAGGCTTGAGTTGTTTTCCTTAGAGCAGTGAAGGCTGAGTGGGAACCTGATTGAGGTGTACAACATTACGAGAGGCAAAGATTGGGTAGATAGAAAGGAATTGTTCCCCTTAGTCGAGGGATCAATAACCAGGGGGCAAAGCTTCAATTTAAGGGGCAGGAGATTTAGAGGGGATTTGAGGTAAAACGTTTTCACCCAGAGGGTGTTTGGAATCTGGAACACACTGCCTAAAAGGGGGGTAGAAGCAGGAACCCTCACAACATTTAAGAGGCATTTAGATGAGCACTTGAAGCGCAATAGCATACAAGGCTACGGACCAAGTCCTGGAAAATGGGATTAGATTAGACAGGGCTTGATGATCCGTGCAGACACGCTGGGCCGAAGATCCTCCTTCTGTGCTATATAACTCTATGACTCTGGAACTCGATGTTGAATCTGCCCAATCTTACTATTTGTTTCTAAGTGCCCAGTTATTGCATCCTTTATTATTTATTCCAGCATTTTCCCAGCTACTGATGTGAGGCTAACAGGTCTGTAGTTACCCGTTTTCTCTCTCCCTCCTTTCTTAAATAGCAGGGTTACATTTGCTATCCTCCAATCTGCACTAACCGTACCAGAATCTAGAGAATTTTGTAAGATGACAACAATTGTGTCCACTATCCCAATGGCCACCTCTTTCAAAACCCTAGGATGTAGGTCACACGGACCTTGAGATGTATCGACTTTTAGTCCCATTAATTTTGCTCGTACTTTTTATCACTAATAATAATTTCTTTAAGTTCCTCATTCTCGCCACACCCTTGATTTTCTCGTATTTCTGGGTTGTTTTCTGTGTCTTACCCCATGAAAACAAAAACAAAGTGCTTATTTAATTTCTCTGCCTTTTCCTCATTCACCATTATAAATCCTGCCGTCTCTGGCTGTAAAGGACCTAAACTTAACTTCGCCAATCTTTTCCTTTACACATACCTATAGAAGGTTTTACAATCCGTTTTATATATTTCGCTAGTTTGTGCTCATATTCCATTTTCCCATTCTTTATCAATTTATTGGTCTTCATTTGCTGATTTCTAAAAAGATCCCAATGCTCAGGCAGACCGATTTTCTGGCAAATTTATAAGCTTCCTCCTTTGACTTAATACTAGTGTGTATTTCCTTTGATAACCATGGCTGGATCACTTTTCCTTTTGGGTTTTCATGCCCTAGAGGAATATATGTTTTTTGCAAATTATGCGTTATTTCCTTGAATGTTAGCCGTTGTATGTCCACCTTTATGCCTGTAAGTGTAGTCGCCCAATCCATCATGGCCAACTTGTCCCTCAGACACGTGTAGTTTCCTCTGTTCAGACTGTAGACCTTAGCTTCAGACTAAGCTACATCATTCTCCAACTTAATGGCACAGAAATTCAGGTCTCCACGGGTGACTACGCACGGGGTACTCACCGGTAGCCCAATGGACGGGCCGGTTTCCTGCATGCACTGAACATGCGCGGGAAACCGGCACATCCGTTCCCCTAAAAGAAGCTGTTAAGAGGTGGAACACGTGCGCAGGAGAGGCAGCGCGTGCGCATCGAACTTTCGTGTTTTTTGCAGGCTTTCCCGGGAAGCTAAGTCTCCAGAAGTTTGACATGTAAAAAGCAGTCGCAAGGCCGACTTTTTACAAGGTAAGTGGCGAATTAATTAAAATTAAACATTTTTTCCTCAGGTTTATTATTTTTAAAAACTTTCAAGCAAGGTAATTTTTTTTAGACCCGTTAGAAAATAAAATTAATTTTTCAAAATTTTCAATTATTGTTTAAAATAATTATTTCATGTAATTTATAGTTTATTTAAAAAATGTGATGTTTTTTAAATGTTTATTTGAAGATATAGTGAAATGTTGGGGCTTATAGTATTTATAGGATAGCCAGGTCTTCCTGTCAAACTTATGAATGAAGCATTCCCTGCTATCATTGGCTCTCCATAGCCCACGTGTTCCCAGGGGATGCATCAAACTAACTGTGCCCCTGGGATATGCAAGCACAGCGTGCCGGCAGTTGCAGGATGCCCAGGATCGGAATCCCATGGGGGCCCGCAGCTCAACGTCTGGCGTGGTAGGTAAGTGCATTTTGGGGACTTGCACCCGCGGGAAGCCCCAACCCAAATTTCTGGGCCAATAAAAAATTGAATCATATTATGGGCACTTGTCCCTAAAGGCCCCTTCACTACAAGATTATTGATGAGCCCTTTCTCATTACACAATACCAGATCCAGAATAGCCTGTTCCCTGGTTGGTTCCTCCACATACTGATCCAGGAAACCATCACACATGCATTCCAAGTATTCGTGCTGCACACCATTAGTGATAATTTGATTTGCCCAGTCAATATGTAGATTAAAGGCCCCCATGATTACCGTATTGCCCTTGTTGCATGCACGTCTAACCTTTGATTGATACTGTGCCCTACATTAAAACTACTCTTTGATGGCCTATACACAACTCCCACCAATGTTTTCCACCCCTTGTTGTTTCTTAGATCCACCCAAACTGATTCCATTTCTACATCACTATCTGCCAAGCCAAGATCTTATATCTCCAGCGTATCGATCTCATCCTTTATTAGCAGTACTATAGCACCTTCTTTTCCTTTTTGTCTGTCTTTCCTAAATGTAGAGTACCCTGGAACATTCACTTCCCAGCTTTGGTTTCCCTGCAACCATTTGTCTGTAATGGCAATTACATCATACCCATTTACTTCTATTAGTGCCATTAATTCATACACCTTGTTGCAAATGCTGCGTGCTTTTAGATGAAGTGCTTTCAATTTTCCCTTTTCAATATTTTCCTGCACTTTGACCCTCTTTACCGTTGGCCTTTTTTTTCTGCTCTCTACTAGTTTTGCTGACTAATTTTCTAACATGCACTTGCAGCTTTTTTTCTCTCTGGGCCAACACTTAGCTTCCCAGCCCCCTGGCAAACTAGTTTAAATCCTTCCCAAAAGCACTAGCAAACCCCCTTTCGAGGATATTGATCCCGGTTATGGTGTAGTGTATTCCGTCAAGCTTGTACAGGTTCCACCTTCCCCAGAATCGGTCCCAATGCCTCACTCCCATGCTATAACATCTCTCCAGCCACGCATTCATCTGGTCTGTTCTCCTATTTCTGCTCTCGCTAGCACGTGGCACATGGAGTAATCCTGAAATTACAATCTTTGAGGTCCTGCTTTTTAATTTATTTCCTAGCTCCCTATATTCTCCTTGCAGGACCTCGTCCCTCTTTCTACCAATGTCGTTGGAAACAATGTGACCCACGACCTCTGTCTGTTCGCCCTCTCTCTTCAGAATGTCCTGCAGCCGCTCAGTGACATCCTTGACCCCAGCACCAGGAAGGCATCATGCCATCCTAGAGTCACGTCTGCAGCCACAGAAACTTCCATCTGTTCACCTTACGATAGAATCCCCTATCACTATTGCTCTCCCATTCTTTTTCCTCCCCTCCTGTACAACTGAGCCACTCGTAGTGCCACGGACTTGGCTCTTGCTGCTCTTCCCTGAGAAACCATCTCCCTCAGCAGTAGGAGAGGGAGATGGACACAGGGGACTCCTGCACTACTTTACTAGTTCTTTTACTCTGTCTGGCCGTCACCCATTCACTTGCTGCCTGTGCACCCTTTTCCTGCGATGTGACCAACTCGTTAACCGTGCTATCCACGAAGATCTCAGCTTCGTGGATGCTCCACCGTGACTCCAGCAGCAGCTCCAGCTCTGATACGCGGAATTCGAGTAGTTGCAGCTGAAGACACTTCCTGCACGCGTTTTTGCCTTGGACACTGAGTGTGTGCCTGACTTCCCACACAGCATAGCAGGAGCACTCCACGCTGCCGAGCTGCCCTGCCATGTACTTCCCTTAATTTACTCCATTTATGTCCTCTAAATGAAAGTATATTTAAAACACGAGGCACCATAATTCAATTTAACCGCAACTCACGCTAAATTAGAGACATTATTTTTACTTTAATGACTGTTTGTCTATGCCCCTTTCTGAATGTGTGTCTCTGTACCTGCCTGTACCTGTCTGTCAGTCTGCACACCTGAATCTTTTCTCTTTCTGTCTCTATGTATTTGTTTATCTCTCTATGTCTGTCCGTTTCTGTCTCTTTGTCGGTCTGTCTTTCTCTGTCCCTCTCTCTGGCTCTGTTTGCCGTTGCCTTGCAATCTGCCAGTTCCTGTCGCTGCCTTTGTCGACCGTCTGTCTGTCTTAGTCTGTCTGTCTGTGACTGTCTCTATTTATTTCTCTCTCTGTCTCCCTCTTTCCCGCTCTGTCTGTCTTTGTCTCTCTCTCTTTCCCTGATAATTTCGGTTACTGTCTTTTTCTCTATCCATCTGCCTCCCTCGCTCTGTCTACCTCTTTGTCTGTGTCTATCTCTGTCTGGCTCTGTCAATCTGAGTCTATTCCTCTTTCTGCCTCCCTATCGCAGACTGTCTCTGTATTTCTGTGTCTCTGTCTTCCTGTCTCTCTGCATGTATCTGTCGCTCTACCTGCGTCCATCTGACTATATCAGTCTGTCTGTCAATGCCTTTCTGTATCACTGTCTTTATTTGTCTTTCTCTGTCTCTATCTCCCTGCCAGTCTCTCTCTGTAACTTGTCTCTCTCCCTGTCTCTCTGCCTATATGACTGTCCATGTCGCTGTCTGTGCCTCTCCCTCTGTCTCTGCATATCTCTTTCTATCGCTGTTTCTGTTGCTTCTGTATGTCTCTCCTTCTCCCTCTCTGTCTGTTTGTCGGTCCCGACTGTCTATCACGTTGCGGTTGATGCTCCACCTGCCTTTCTGCCTCTGTCTGTTTCTCTATCTCTGTCTTTCTGAGTCTCCCATTCTCTGTCTGTCTCCATCGCTGTCTGTCTCTGCCTGTCTTTACCTGTTTATCTGTCTGCGCGCCTGCCTTTCTGTCTTCCTGTCTTGCCCTCTTTTTCTATCTCAAGATATCTCTGTATTTCTCTGCCTCTGTCTCTCTGTCTCTCTGCTAGTGTCTCTGGCTTTGTCTGTGTCTCTGTCTCTGTCGGTTTTTCTGCCTCTCTCTGATTGTCTCATTCTGCCTAATTCTCTGTCAGTTTCTGTCAGACTCAGTTTCCACTGTCACAGCCTTTTTCAGTCTGTGCCTCTCTGTCTCTCTGTCTGTCTCTTCCAGTTTGGCTGACTCAGTCTGTCTGTCTGGCATAATCTGTCTGTTTGTGTCTGCCTGTATCTTGCTGCGTGGCTTTCGCTGCCTGATTGCCTGCCTCAGTCAGTTTGTTTCTATTTCTGCTTACCTCTGTCCCCCTCTCTCCAGCTCTGTTCTCTCTCTCTCTCTCTCTCTCACTCTGTCAGTTGATGTTGCTGTCTTTGTCTCTGTCCCTCTGCCTCCATCTGTCTCTGCATGTCTGTCTCTCTGTCCATTTCGTTGTGCTACCTATGCCCTTGATATAACCAACACATTGTTCCTTCAGAGGGACAAGTAAAAGGCTTCATGGCAACACCCTCGCTCCAAGTACTGTCATCTGCTGGACTACATCATCGTCTGAGAAAGGGAATGCAAGGACGTCCACATTACCCACAACATGACAGGAGCTGACGACTGCTGGACAGACGATTGCCTAATCTGCTCTGTCTTCTCCATCAATGTAGCACCAAAAGAGGGGCGGCAACAGAAACAATGCCGCTGGAAAATCAACACTGGTGCACTCATAGTCCCAGCTATGAAAGCCGTAGCCAGCTTCAGCCTCACATCCAATCTGGCGACTCCCAGTGATCCAGATACACAGACTGCCCACAGCGCCTACTCTGAACTCAAGACCTCCAGAATCAGCTCCTGTGAAGATACGCTCGGCACTCAACAAGGAACCACCAAGACCGGTTCAACGAGACTGACCAGGAGATCCAGGATTTAATAAGCCGCAAGGACAAAGCATTCCTGATCTGGAAACAGCAACAGAACTCGACAGCAAGAAAACAACTCCACAGAAGACTGAAGGCCAAGATCCAACAAAATACTTGTGATCTAATCAACAGGTGGTGGGTGAAGAAAGCGCAGGAGATCCAGCAGCTAGCCGACAACCATGACGTGCATAGATTCTTCAGCAAAGTCAAGTCCATGTACGGCCCAAGCAGGCAAGGTCCTACCCCACTGCGGGCCAAGAACGGAGAGGTACTCATCAAGGACAGAGAGGGATTCAGTTCGCGATGGAAGGAACATTTTGAAGATCTCCTTAACCGAGATGCTTAAGGAAGTGGCCCTAAAAATAGTAGATGCATTGATGGTCATCTTCCAGAAATCGATAGACTCTGGAACAGCACCCATGGATTGGAGGGTAGCTAAAGTTACCCCACTATTCAAAAAGGTGGTCGAGAAAAAGCAGGGAAATATTCACTGGTAAGCCTGACATCGGTAGTGGGGAAAATGCTAGAATCTATTATAAAAGATGTAATAGCAGAGCACTTGTTCCTCTTTTGGTAGAATCTATTATATAAGATGTAATAGCAGAGCACTTGTTAAGCAGTGACAGGAACGGACAAAGTCAACATGGATTTACAAAAGGTAAATCATGCTTGACTAATCTACTGGAATTTTTTGAGGATGTAACTGGTAAAATAGATAAGGGAGAACCAGTAGATGTGGTGTATTTGGACTTTCAGAAGGCTTTCCATAAGGTCCCACATAAGAGATTAGCGGGCAAATATAAGGCACATGGGATTGGGTTCAAGGTATTGACTTGGATAGAGAACTGGTTGGCGGACAGAAAGCAAAGAGTTGGAATAAACGTGTCGTTTTCTGAGTGGCAGGCAGTGACTAGTGGGGT
Organism: Somniosus microcephalus; assembly: GCF_052327205.1. Taxonomy (NCBI): domain Eukaryota; kingdom Metazoa; phylum Chordata; class Chondrichthyes; order Squaliformes; family Somniosidae; genus Somniosus; species Somniosus microcephalus. The sequence goes on from NW_028225183.1 coordinate 35,822,222, forward strand.
GCCGCAAGGATCGGTCCTAGGACCCCAGCTGTTCACAATATATATTAATTATCTGGACGAGGGAATTGGATGTAATATCTCCAAATTTGCAGACGACACAAAGCTGGGTGGGAGGGTAAGCTGTGAGGAGGATGTCGTGAAACTCCAGTACGATTTGGACAGATTGGGTGATTGTGCAGAAACATTTGTAAAATACACTATAATGTGGATAAATGTGAGGTTATCCACTTTGGTGGCAAAAACAGGAAGGCAGATTATTATTTGAATGGCAATAGATTGGGAGAAGGGGAAGTGCAAAGAGACCTGGGTGTTCTTGTGCACCAGTCGCTGAAGGTAAGCATGCAGGTGCAGCAGGCGGTAAAGAAGGCAAATGGTATGTTGGACTTCGTAGCAAGAGGGTTCGAGTACAGGAACAAGGATGTCTTGCTACAGTTGCACAGGGCCTTGGTGAGACCGCACCTTGAGTATTGTGTGCAGTTTTGGTCGCCTTACCTGAGGAAGGACGTTCTTGCCATGGAAGGAGTGCAGCGAGGATTCACCAGGCTGATACCTGGGATGGCAGGAATGACGTATGAGGAGAGATTGTGTCGATTGGGCTTATACTCACTGGAGTTTAGAAGATTGAGAGGGGATCTCATCGAAACTTATAAAATTCTGTCAGGCCTGGACAGACTAGATGCAGGAAGGATGTTTATGATGGCCGGGGAGTCCAGAACCAGGGGTCATAGTCTAAGGATATGGGGTAAGCCATTTAGGGCTGAAATGAGGAGGAATGTCTTCACCCAGAGAGTGGTGAACCTGTGGAATTCTCTGCCACAGAGGGCGGTGGAGGACAGGTCATTAAACATATTCAAAAAAGAGTTGGATATATTTCTTAAGGCTAAAGGGATCAAGGGATATGGGGAGAAGGCAGGGGCAGGGTACTGAATTTGGATGATCAGCCATGATCTCATTGAATGGCGGAGCAGGCTCGAAGGGCCGGATGGCCTACTCTTGCTCCTATCTTCTATGTTTCTATGTTTCTATGTCTTCGACACGAGTGTCCTCAACTCCATCCCGCTGCAAGCTACCCGCCACCACCTTAGCACAACCCAAGCCCGACATCAGGTTGAAATGGCCATCCTAAAATGGAAGAACATCAAGGCCTCAGGAGCATTTGGAATCCCCGCTGAGGCGCTAGAACATAGCGGAGAAGCACTATTGGCGCGAACACCTGAACACATTTATCTTATTTGGAAGGAGGAGAGCATGCCAGGGGATCGCAGAGACGACGTTATCTTGACCAACTTCAAGAAAGTTGACAAGTCCAATTGCACTAATTATAGAGGACTTTCTCTGCTGTCTGCAACATGGAAAGTCATCACAAGAATGCTCCTCAATCGGCATTTCCCAGTGGCTGAAGAGCTACTCCCAGAGTCGCAATGCGGATTCCACCCAATGAGGGGCACAATGGACATGATATTCACCACGCAATAGAAATGCAGGGAACAGCACGATCAGCTCTGCATGTCCTTCTTTGATCTCACAATGGCCTTCGACATCGTCAGCCATGAGGGATTATGTATATTCCTCCTCAATTTCGGATGCCCTCAAACGTTTGTCACCATCCGGCGACTGATTCACAATGACATGCAAGCCGTGATCCTGAACAACAAATCCACCACTGACCCAATTCACGTATGGACCGTTGTCAATCAAGGCTGTGTCATCGCACTAACGCTTTTCCAGATCTTTCTTGCTGCAATGTTCCATCTCATCCTCAGTAAGCTCCGCGCTGGAGTGGAGCTAATCTACAGAACAAACGGGAAACTCTTCAACCTCCGTCGCCTCCATTCCAGATCCAAGGTTGTCCCATCCTCTGTCATCGAATTAAAGTATGCAGACGACGCTTCCATCTGCGCAAACTCAGAGGTCGAATTCCAACCCATCGTCAACACCTTCACCGAAATATGCAAGCGCATGAGCCTTACACTAAATATCCGTAAGACAAAGGTCCTCTACCAACCTGCTCCCGCCACACAGTACTGTGCCCCGAATATCAAAATCAATGACGAGGCCTGGGACAACGTAGACCACTTTTCATAACTCGGGAGCCTACCATCAGCAAGGCCAGACATCGATGACGATGTCCAACACCTCCTTCAGTGTGCCAGTGCAGCCTTCGGTCGCCTGAGGAAGAGAGAATATGAGTACCAGGACCTCAAACGCAGGACCCAGCTGATGGTCTACAGAGCAGTAGTGATTTCCGACCTCCTGTACGCTGCAGGGGCATGGACCATGTACAGCAGGCTCCTCAAAGCACTGGAGAGTTACAACCAACGCTGTCTGTGCAAGATCCTGCAAATCCATTGGCTGGATAGGTACACCAACGTCAGTGAACTCGGTCAGGTCAAAATCCCCAGCATCGAAGCTTGACCACGCTCAATCAGCTCTGATGGACGGGCTACATTGTCCGCATGCCCGCTACGAGACTCCCAGAACAAGCGCTCTACTCGGAGCATCGGCACGGCAAGAGAGCCCCAGTTGGGCTGAGGAAGCGCTTCAAGGACACCCTCAAATCCTCCTTGAAAGAGTAAACATCCCATTCGACACCTGGGAATCACTGGCCCAAGACTGCTTAAAGTGGATGAGTAGCATCCGGGAAGGTGCCGAACAATTCGAGTCTCGTTGCCAGGAGCAAGCGGAAGCCAAGCACAAACAGCAGAAGGAGCGCACGTCAACCCAAGCAGCCCACCCACCCGACCCTTCAACCATTGTCTGCCCCACCTGTGAAGAACACTCTAGGTCCCACCTTGGACTCATCAGTCACCTGAGAACTCATCTTTAATGTGGAAGCAAGTCATCCTCGGTTCTGAAGGACTGCCTAAGAAGAGAAGTGGCCTGTTGAGTTTTTCCAGCGTTTTCTGTTGTTATTTCGGATTTCCAGCATCCGCAGTTTTTTGCTATGGTCTAAGTGTCTACCTCTGTCTGGCACTGTCAGTCTGATTCTATTTATTTTTCTGCCTCTCTATCTCTGTCTGTCTCTGTCTTTCTATGTATTTGTCTCTCTGTCCATGTGCGTCTGACTATCTCAGTCTGTCTGTCACTACCTGCCAGTTTCTGTCACTTTTTTGTCTCTGTCACTTTGTTTGCCTCTGTCTTTATCTAACTCTCTGCCTGACTGTCTAACTCTGTCTCGCTGCCTGTGTCCGTTTGTGCCTCACCATCTATATATTTATGTTTCTGTCTGTCTCTGTCTGTCTCTGTATGTTTTTGTCTGTTTCTCTGCCCACTGTCTGTCTCTCTTTGTCTCTGTCTTGGCCTATCTCTCTGTCTCTCTATCTATGTATCTCTCTGCCTCTGTCTGTCTGTATCTCTGCATGTGCCTTCGGCTTGTTATGTCTCTCTGTCTCCGTCTGTTTATCTGTCTCTGTCTGATTGTTTGTCTCATTCTACCTCAGTCTGCGTCAGTCTCAGTCAGTCACTTCAACAGTCTTCCGCTGTCTGTCTCTGCTGTCTGTCTCAGTCTGCCTCAGTCTGCCTCCATCTGGCCCTGTCTGTCTGTTTCTCTTTGTCGGTCACTTTCTGCGTGTATGTCTCTATCTGTCTGTCATCTGGCACAGTCTGTCTATTTAAATGTCTTTCTCTGTCTGCCTGCCTCTGTCTGCCTGATTCTGTCTTTATGTCTGTCTCTCCGTCTGTTACTGTGTTTCTGCGTGTGTGCATGCGTGTGTGTGTGTGTGTATATAGGTGAGACAGACAGAGGCAGGCAGACGGAGAAAGACTTAGAAACGGACAGCCTGTGCCAGGTAGATAGACAGAGAGAGACACGCAGAAAGAGACCGACAGCTTTAAACAGACAGCGTGTGACTGATAGAGGCACACTGGGAGATTAGGTATTAAGGGGCTTATCAGCTTTGAAAGTGGATAAATCCCCAGAACCGGATGAAATATATCCCAGGCTATTAAGAGCAGCAAAAGGGGAAATAGCAGAGGTTCTTACCATCATTTCCCCCCCCCCTTCCTTGCTACATGTGTGGTGCCGGAGAACTGGAGGACTGCTAAAATTGTACATTTGTTTAAAAACGGAGAAAGGGTAGACCGAGAAATGGCTTCCTTCTGTGTGTAAATTCGGAGTCTATTTCTATGATTCTCTGTATGTGTCTCCCTGTGTGAGTGTGTGTCTCCCTGTCGGAATTTATTGTTCAGTCTCTGTCTGTCTCTGTCAGTCTTTCACTGTCTGCCTTTGCTCTGCCTCTCTGAGTCTGTCCGTCTCAGGTTATCTCTCTGACTCTGTTATTTTTCCATCTGTCTACCTCTGTCTGTCTCTTCTCTCTCTCTCTCTCTCTGGCTCTGGCTCTGTTTGTCTATCTGTCTCCCTCTGTCTGTCCTTTTTGCTGTCTCTCTGTCTCAGTCTGACTGTGTCCCTGTCTGTCTGTGTCGCTGTCTGTCTGTTTGTCTGATGATATATTTATGTCTGGCTGTGGGACGCTCTCTGTCCATCTGTGTCTCTTTCTCTGTCCAGCACTCTCATCCTGTCTATTTATCTGTGTCTCTGTCTGGCCCTCTCTCGCTCTGTCAGTTCCTTTGCTAAATGTTTTGCTGTCCATCTGTATCCCTCTCTCTGTTATTCAATCCGTCTATTTCTCTGTGTCTAGCTCTGTCTGGCTCTCTCTTCGGAGCCTATTTTTCTTTTCACTCCTCTATCTCTTTCTTTCTGTGCCTCTGTCTGCCAATCTCTCTGTATGTATCTGTCTCTCTCTATGTATAGGTCTGACTATGTCAGTCTGTCTGTCAATACCTGTCTGTCTCTGTCTCTTTGTTTGGTCTGTCTACCTCTAACACTCTGCCTGTCTCATTTTAATTCGTTTATGGGATGTGGGCGTCGCTGGCAAGGCCGGCATTTATTGCCCATCCCAAATTACACTTGCGAAGTTGGTGGTGTGCCGCATTCTTGAACTGATTGAGTCCGTGTGGTGGAAGTACTCCCACAGAGCTGTTAGTTCGGCAGTTCCAGGATTTTGTCCAGGCGACGATGACGGATCTGCAATATACTTCTAATTCAGGGTGTTGTGTGACTTGCATGGGAACTTGGAGGTGGTGGTGTTCCAATGAGCCTGCTGCCCTTGACATTCTAGGTGGAAGAGTTCGCAGGTTTGGGAGGTGCTACCAAAGACGCCTTGGCGAGTTGCTGCAGTGCATCCTGTAGATGGTAAACACTGCAGCCACGGTACGTCGATGGTGGATGGAGCAAATATTTGAAGTGGTGGATGGGGTGCCATACAAGTGGGCTGCTTTGTCCTTGATGGGGTCGAGCTTCCTGACTGTTGTTTTAGCTGCACTCATCCAGACAAGTGGCCTTGGTGAGACCGCACCTTGAGTATTGTGTGCAGTTTTGGTCACCTTACCTGAGGAAGGACGTTCTTGCCATGGAGGGAGTGCAGCGCAGATTCACCAGGATGGTACCTGGGATGGCAGGAATGACGGACGAGGAGAGATTGTGTCAATTGGGCTTATACTCACTGCAGTTTAGAAGACTGTGAGGGGATCTCATCGAAACCTATAAAATTCTGTCAGGTCTGGGCAGACTAGATGCAGAAAGGGTGTTTCTGATGGCCGGGGAGTCCAGAACCAGGGGTCATATTTAGGACTGAAATGAGGAGGAATTTCTTCACCCAGAGAGTGCTGAACCTGTGGAATTCTCTGCCACAGAGTGCGGTGGAGGCCAGTTCATTAAATATATTCAAGAAAGAGTTGGATATATTTCTTGAGGCTATAGGGATCAAGGGATATGGGGAGAAGGCAGAGACAGGGTATCGAATTTGGATGATCAGCCATGTTATCATTGAATGGCGGAGCAGGATAGAAGGGCCGAATGGCCTACTCCTGCTCCTATCTTCTATGTTTCTATGTTTCTATGAGGCGATTCCAACATACTGTGCCTTGTCGCTGGTGGAAAGGATTTGGGGAGTCAGGAGTTGAGACATTCACTACAGAATACCCAGCCGCTGACCTGCTCTTCTTGCCACCGCATTTCTGTGGCTGGTCCAGTTAAGTTTCTGGTCAATGATGACCCCCAGGATGTTGATGCTGGGGGATTCAGCGATGGGAATGCCGTTGAATTTCAAGGGGCGGTGTGTATTGATGAAGCAGCTGATGATATTTGGCCTCTGGACACTGCTCTGAGGAAAACTTGCGTCGATGTCCTGTGCCTGAGATGACTGATGTCCATCAACCGCAACCATCTTCCTTCGTGCTAGTTATGGCTCCAGCCAAGGACTGTTTTCCCCTGATTCCCATTAACTTCAGTTTTGCTGGGGTCGCTTGATGCCACACTCAGTCAAATTCTGACAATCTCGCATCGCCTCTGGAATTCAGCGCTTTCGTCTATGTTTGGACCAAGGCTGTAATGAGCTCTGGAGCCAAGTGGTCCTGCCGGTACCTGAAGTGATCTTTGGTGAGCAGCTTATTGCTGAGGAAGTGCTGCTTGATAGCACTGTCGATGACACCTACCGTCTCTTTGCTGATGATTGCGAGTAGACTGATGGACAGGTAGTTGGTCGGATTGGATTTGTCCTGCTTTTAGTTGACGTGACATATCTGGGCTGGTTTCCACATTGTCGGGTAGATGCGAGTTTTTTGCAGCTGTATTGGAGCAGCTAGGCTAGAGTCGCGGCTAGTTCTGGATTACAAGCCTTCAGCACGACATTCGGAATGTTGTCAGGGCCCATAACCTTTGCTGTATCCAATGTGCTCAGCCGCTTCTTGTTATCACCTGGAGTAATTAGAATTGGCTGAAGACTGGCACTTGGCACTTCCGATGCAAATGGTTGCAAACGCTTCAGACTTGTCCTTTGCACTCATTGAGAATGGGGATTTAACTGGAGCCTTCGCCTCCTGTTAGTTGTTTAATGGTCCACCAGCATTCAGGACTGGATGTGGCAGGACTGCAGAACTTTGTTCTGATCCGTTGATGGTGGGAGTGCTTAGCCCTGTCTATAGCATGCTGCTCCCGCTGTTTATCATGTTTGCTCCTCTAGATCTTTCCCACTAGTTAGTGCTCTATAAAATACACCTATTCGTGTAATGTCACCTCTATTATTTCTTAACTCTAACCACATAGATTCTGTCCTTAACCCCTCCAGGACATCCTTTCTCTCCAGCACTGTAAAATTCTCCTGATTCAATACTGCCATCCCACCTCCTTTATTTCCTTCACATTCCTTCCTGAACACCTTCTGCCCAGGAATATTTAGTACCCAGTCCTGCCCTTTATTGACCCATGTCAACGTGATCATCACAACATCTTATTTCCCTGTGGCTATTTGCGTCTGCAGCTCACAAAACGTATTTACCACACTTCATGCATTAACCCATTTGGGACTGTAAACCTGTCTTGTATTCTTTTAGTCTGACCCCACATAATACCTTATTATTTATTACTCTTGGCTATCCATCTCTCCAATCCTTTTTGCACCTGGTTTCATCTTTCTAGTGCTACAGCCTGGTGCCCAGCGCCTGCCAATTTAGTATAAAACCTCCCCAACACTACGAGCAACCCACCCCCTCCCCATCGAGACCATTGGATGCGGCCCTGTTTGGGTGCAGCCTGTCCGGACTTTTTAGGCCCCACCTCCCCGAGAACCGGTCCCAGTGTCCCAGGAATATAAAGCCCTCCCTCCTGCACCATCTCTCCAGCCACGCATTCATCTGCTCTATCCTCCTATTTCTACACTCAAAAGCACAATCACCTGGAGTAATCCGAATATTACTACATTTGAAGTCCTGATTTTAATCTCTTTCCTAGCTCCCTAAAATATGGCTGCAGGTCTTCATTCTTCTTCCTACATATGTCATTGTTATCGATATGGAACATGGTCTCAGTCTGTTCACCCTACCCCTCAGAATGTTCTTCTGCCACTCAGTCACATCCTTGACCCTGGCACCATCCTAGATTCATGTCTGCGGCCGCAGAAACGCATGCCTATTCCCCTAACTATTAAATCCCCTGTCACTATTGCTTTCCTGATCTTTCTCCACCCATCCCCACCAACCCACTGTAAAGCTGAGCCACCCGAGGTGCACCGGACTTGGCTCTGACTGTACTCACCAGATGAACCACAGCCCTCTCCTGTAATTAGAACTGAATACCGGTTAGAGAGTTACATGCACTCAGAGGACTCCTACACTACCGGCCAAAATCTCCTTTTCTGTCTGCCGGTCACCCATTCCCTCTCTGCCTGCACTCTCTTAAGCTGAGGGGTGACCACCTCCTGAAACGTGCTATCCAAGTAGCACACAGCCTCACGGATGCACCACAGTGACTCCAGTTGCTGCTCAATCTCCGAAACCCAGAATTCGAGCTCCTACAGCTGACGACGCATCCTGCACATTTGGTTGTCCTGGACACGGGAAGTGTACTGGAGTTCCCACAAATCACAAGGTGTGCATTCCACGGGAATGAGGTGTTCTGCCATGTCTGTATTTAATAAACCATTACTAACTTAACAGAAATAAATTTAAGACTTTTAAATATATATTTAAATAATACGCATTGTTAAACTGTTTATATAATCTGTACAATCAGTTCTTGTTAGCCTGGTAACGCCCTCATGGTGTCTGGCAAGTGAGATCCCATGCATTGTGAGGAGGGATGAGGTCCTGCATCAAGAATTTAGGGAGCTAGGTAACAGATTAAAGAGCAGGACCTCAAAGGTTGTAATCTCTGGATTACTCCCAGTGCCACGTGCTAGTAAGTATAGGAATGGGAGGATAGAGCAGATGAATGCGTGGCTAAAGAGTTGGTGTAGGGGGGAGGGTTTTACTTTCCTGGATCACTGGGCCTGCTTCTGGGAAAGGTGGGACTTGTACAAGTCGGACGGGTTGCACCTGAACCAGAGCGGGACAAATATCCTTGCGGGGAGGTTTGCTAGCACTGTTGGGGGGGGTTTAAACTAACTTGGCAGGGGGATGGGATACAGAGGGGAGCTGAAATAGGGGGGGATGTGCTGCCAATTATAGAGAAAAAAACAAGTCAGCTTGGTAGACAGGGCAAATATATAAGGGCAAGGCTGGATGGCATCTATTTTAATGCAAGGAGTCTTGCGAATAAGGTGGATGAACTGAAGGTGTTGATAAACACATGGGAGTATGATATTGTTGCTATCACGGAGACATGGTTGAGGGAAGGGCAAGACTGGCAGCTCAATATTCCGGGGTACAGAATCTTCAGGCGAGACAGAGGGGGAGGTATAAGAGGAGGGGGTGTCGCAATATTAATTAAGGAGTCAATGACTGCAGTAAGGAGGGATGATATATTAGCAGGGTCCTCTAATGAGGCCATATGGGTGGAGCTTAAAAACAAAAAGGGGGCAAGCACTTTGCTGGGAGTGTACTATAGGCCTCCAAACAGTCAGGGGGAGATAGAGGAACAGATATGTAGGCAAATCTCAGAGAAATGTGCAAATAATAGGGTAATAATAATGGGGGATTTCAACTTCCCCAATATTAACTGGGATAGTCAGAGTGTGAAAGGCTCAGAGGGTGTAGAATTCTTAAAGTGCATCCAGGAGAGCTTTTTGAGCCAGCATGTAGAAAGTCCTACAAGAGAGGGGGCGGTACTGGACCTAATTCTGGGGAATGTGGCCGGCCAAGTGGAAAAAGTGCTAGTAGGTGAGCACTTTGGTGATAGTGACCATAATATGGTAAGATTTAAGGTGGCCATGGAAAAGGACAGGGATGGGCCGGAAATAAAGGTTCTAAATTGGGGGAAGGCCGATTTTAATAGGATAAGGCAGGATCTGGCCAAAATGGACTGGGATCAGCTACTTGTAGGAAAATCCGCATCGGAGCAATGGGAGGCTTTCAGAAGGGAGATTGAGAACATACAATGGCAACATGTTCCCGTAAAGGTCAAGGGTGGTTCCAAAAACCACAGGGAACCTTGGATGTCAGGGGATATACGGGAATGGATTAGGAAAAAATGGAGGGCTTTTGGTAGATACAAAAGGCTAAAGACGGAGGAAGCCCTAGAGGAGTACAAAAGGTGCAGGGGGATACTTAAAAAAGAAATTAGGAGATCAAGGAGGGGCCATGAAATAACACTGGCAAGCAAAATAAAGGAAAATCCGAAGATGTTTTATAAGTATATTAAGGGTAAGAGGATAACTAGGGAAAAAATAGGGCCCATTAGGGACAAAAGTGGCAATCTGTGTGTGGAGCCGGAAGATGTAGGAGGGGTTCTGAATGAATTTTTTGCGTCTGTTTTCACTATGGAGAAGGACGATGTAGACATAGAAATAGGGCGGGGGGACTGTGATATGCTCGAACATATTAACATCGAGCGGGGGGAGGTATTGGCGGTTTTAGCTGGCCTAAAAATGGATAAATCCCCAGGCCCGGATGAAATGTATCCCAGGCTGCTGTGTGAGGCAAAGGAGGAGATTGCGGGGGCTCTAACACATATATTCAGGACCTCTCTGGCCACAGGGGATGTGCCAGAGGACTGGAGAACCGCTAATGTAGTACCATTATTCAAGAAGGGTAGTAGGGAAAAACCGGGGAACTACAGGCCAGTGAGCCTAACATCAGTGGTAGGAAAATTATTGGAAAAAATCCTGAGGGACAAAATGTGTCTCCACTTGGAGAGGCAAGGATTAATCAGGGATAGTCAACATGGCTTTGTCAAGGGAAGATCATGTCTGACTAATTTGATTGAATTTTTTGAGGGGGTGACTAGGTGTGTGGATGAGGGTAACGCAGTGGATGTGGTATACATGGATTTCAGTAAGGCCTTCGATAAAGTCCCGCACAGGTGACTGGTCAAGAAGGTAAGAGCCCATGGAATCCAGGGTGCCTTGGCACATTGGATACAAAACTGGCTTAGTGGCAGAAGGCAGAGGGTGATGGTCGAAGGTTGTTTTTGTGACTGGAAGCCTTTGGCCAGTGGGGTACCACAGGGATCGGTGCTGGGTCCCTTGCTGTTTGTGGTCTACATTAATGACTTGGATATGAATGTAAAGGGTATGATCAGTAAGTTCGCGGATGATACAAAAATTGGTAGGGTGGTAAATAGCGAGGAGGGTAGCCTCAGTCTGCAGGACGATATAGATGGGTTGGTCAGATGGGCGGAACAGTGGCAAATGGAATTTAACCCGGAAAAGTGCGAGGTGATGCACTTTGGGGGGACTAACAAGGCAAAGGAATACACAATGAATGGAAAGACCTTAGGCAAGACGGAGGGTCAGAGGGATCAGGGTGTGCAAGTACACAGATCCCTGAAGGCGGCGGAACAGGTGGATAAGGTGGTAAAAAAGGCATATGGGATACTTGCCTTCATTAGCCGAGGCATTGAATATAAGAGCAAGGAGGTTATGATGGAGCTGTATAAAACACTGGTTAGGCCACAGCTGGAATATTGTGTGCAGTTCTGGTCGCCACACTACAGGAAGGATGTGATCGCGTTAGAGAGGGTGCAGAGGAGGTTCACCAGGATGTTACCAGGGCTGGAGCACTTCAGCTATGAAGAGAGACTGGGCAGGTTGGGTTTGTTTTCCTTGGAGCTGAGGAGGCTGAGGGGGGACATGATTGAGGTGTACAAAATTATGAGGGGCATAGATAGGATGGATGCTGAGGAGCTTTTTCCCTTAGTAGAGGGGTCGATAACTAGGGGGCATAGATTCAAGGTAAAGGGCGGGAGGTTTAGAGGGGATTTGAGAAAGAACGTTTTCACCCAGAGGGTGGTTGGAGTCTGGAACTCACTGCCTGAAAGGGTTGTGGAGGCAGAAACCCTCACAACATTTAAGAAGCATTTGGATGTGCACTTGAAATGCCATAGCATACAAGGCTACGGGCCAAATGCTGGAATATGGGATTAGATTAGACAGGGCTTGATGGCCGGCGCGGACACGGTGGGCCGAAGGGCCTCTATCCGTGCTGTATTACTCTATGACTCTATGACTCTAATATGAGATCTAGAGATGGGCCTGGTGGTGTTTGAAACAACAACCCCATTGGTGGGAGAATACAGCTGGCAATTTCCATTAGTTATAACATGTGATCAGAATTGTCCTGTCTTTTGGGTGTTCCATTTCAATCTCAGCAGTAAGTATATTCCATCACAACAGGGAATTCACTCCACTGTCGTCATCTGTTTGTTCAAATGTTTTTTTAAATAGTATTGTCAGCGCTTCTGCAAACTCAACGTCCCCGTGGGAATCCCGCAGGGTATAAATGAAAGGCTCTGCGAATGTATCACCTCAGAGTTTAATTCAGAGAGATTGCCTGCAGCACGAAGGGAAACACGGCTTCACACAGAAAATGCTTGACACAAATCTCAGTGTGGAGAAAATATCCTACATGATCATTGCCGTCATTGGAGTTCCTGGCAAGTGATTATAACTATTGAAGTTGTTTAATCTGTGTGTGAGCTGGTCTCTGGTTTTGCTCTGTGACTGATAATGTTGCATTGTGATCTAGTCCTTACTGTTATTCAGACACGTGATCGATCATAGCATATCGTTTAATCAAATGTCCTGAATTTCCTCTGAGATTTTATTCCAATGCGTCAACTGAAATAAAAATCTGTTTGTACTCATGGGCTCGCTGTGTTATGAAGTTATTGACTTTAGTGTAATATTGTGTACTGTTGTATCAGACCTCAGTGTAAGCAACTCTCTGAGAGAAGGTATTAGTGGAAGCGACTGTCACTGTAGAAATTTACTGAGTATTGGTCACTAACTGGAGTGGAACACCAGACCCCAGTGGCCATGTATTAATGGGAGTATCTTTCACTGTAGAACTGTACTGGGTTTGGGTCTTTAACTGGAGTGGAACACATGACCCCAGTGGCCATGTATTACTGGGAGTATCTGTCACTGTAGAACTGTACTGAGTGTGGGTCACTAACTGGAGTGGTACATCTCACCCCAGTGGCCATGTATTACTGGGAGTATCTGTCACTGTATAACTGTACTGAGTGTGGGTCACTAACTGGAGTGGAACACCTGACCCCAGTGGCCATGTATTACTGGGAGTATGTGTCACTGTAGAACTGTACTGAGTGTGGGTCACTAACGGGAGTGGAACACCTGACCCCAGTGGCCATGTATTACTGGGTGTATCTGTCACTGTAGAACTGTACTGAGTGTGGGTCACTAACTGGAGTGGAACACCTGACCCCAGTGGCCATGTATTACTGTGAGAACCTGTCACTGTAGAAATGTTCTGAGTGTGGGCCACTAACTGGTGTGGTACACCTGACCACAGTGGCAACGTATTACTTGGTGTATCTGTCACTGTAGAACTGTACTGAGTGTGGGTCACTAACTGGAGTGGAACATCTTTTCCCAGTGGCCATATATTACTGGCAGTATCTGTCACTGTAGAATTGCACTGAGTGTGGGTCACTAACTGGAGTGGAACATCTCATCCCAGTGGCCATGTATTAACGGGAGTATCTGTCTCTGTAGAACTGTACTGAGTGTGGGTCACTAACTGGTTTGGAACACCTGACCATAGTGGCCATGTGTTACTGGGAGTATCTTTCAATGTAGAACTGTACTGTGTGTGGGTCACTAACTGGAGTGGAAGAAGTCTGTTCCAATTTGAAATTGTTGTTATAGATGACTGATCTCTCCCCTTCATGGTGCTGCATTCGTGTTTTCTGAATGTAATCAGTGGCAAAGGGGAAGATTTCTGCTGTTGGTTGAAGAAGTTTGGTAATAAGCATAAGCGGCACTGCAACAAAGGTTCACGAGATTGATTCCTGGGATGGGAGGGCAGTCATATGATGAGAGATTGTGTAGAATGTGCCTGTACGCTCTGCAATTCAGAAGAATGAGAGGTGATCTCATTGAAACCTATAAGATTCTGAAGGTTATTAGGATGCTTGCCTTCATTAGCTGAGGAATAGAATATAAGAGCAGGGTGGATATGATGGAGCTGTACAAAGCGTTAGTTCGGCCACAGCTGGGATACTGTTTGCAGTTCTGGTCGCCACACTATAGCAATAATGTGATTGCATTGGAGATGGTGCAGAAGAGATTCACCAGGATAATACCTGGACTTGAGCTTTTCAGCTATGAAGAGACACTGGACAGGCCGGGGTTGATTTCCTTAGAGTAGAGTAGGCTGAATGGGGACCCGATTGAGGTATACAAAATTATGAGTGGCACAGATAGGGTAGATGGAAAGTAACTTTTCCCCTTACTGGAGGGGTCAATAACCAGGAGGCGTAGATTCAGGTTAAGGGGCAGGAGGTTTAGAGGGGATTTTAGGAAAAACATTTTCATCCAGAGGGTGGTTGGAATCAGGAACTCACGGCCTGAAAGGCTGGTAGGGGCAGAAACCCTCACAACATTCAAGAAGCATTTAGATGAGCACTTGGAACAGCATAGCATGCAAGGCTATGGAGGAAGTACTAGAAAATGGAATTCGAATAGACAGGTCTTGAAGGCCGGCGCGGACACCATGGGCCGAAGGGCCTCTTTCTGTGCTGTTTAACTCTATGACTGTATGACTCTATTGCCAGGGTTAGATGTTGAGAGGTTGTTTCCCCTGGCTGGAGTGTCTAGAACTAGTGGACATAGTCTCAGGATAAGATGTAGGCAATTTTAGACTGGGCGGAGAATGATATTCTTTATTCAGAGGGTGGAGAAACTTTGGTATTCTGTACCCCAAGGCTTGTGAATGCTGAGTCTTTGAGTACATTCAGGACTGAGATAGATGGATTTTTGGACAAATGGATAATCAAGGGACATGGAGATCGGGCAGGAAAAGGCTTTTGAGGTCGATGACCAGCCATGAGCTTATTGAATGGCGGAGCAGGCTCGAGGGGCCGTATGGCCTACTCCTGCTTCTATTTCTTATGTTCTTATATTCAGATATAAGGTGAAATGCCTTGGTAATGCTTTGTTTCCTATTGAACTGCACCAAAAGAAACATATGTTACCTAATTACAGACAGGTGAACAGCGGGAGAGCAGTTTTGCAGTATTCAAATCCTCTATATAATGATTTATTCTTACTTTATGTATAGTTATTGTAAACACTTTAATTGTTTTGGTGCTGATTAGTCCCCTTCCCCCAACACAGTCCTGAGAATATGTGGGTCATGACTGCTGAAAATCATTATGTTACCATTAGACGGGCTGAATATTGGGCTGTGGTTATTGATTTTTGCACTTCTGTAAATGATTAAGGTTTGACGAACCAGTTCTTATCTCTGATTCAGAGTCTTTACACAGGTAACCTGCACCGATCTCTGGCCTTAGCTCAGTGAGGTGAGTCCCTGCGAAGCGGGAGTGTAAGAAATAGCTGTTAGATTCAAAGATGGGTTTTAATTCTTAGAACAGAGACTGACAACAGTCAAGCGGAAAAAGAGAGCATAAATGGTGGAATATCAAGCATCAAAAGAAAAATAGAAGTGATAAGGGAATTGTAAAATGCAAGGTAACAGTGAGGATAGCACTTGCGAGATATAAAGGAGCCACGAACCCATAAAATGCCCTTGAAGTAACTTGACAAAACATTCCTCAGAAAGATAAGAGGGAGGCCTTGTCAGTCATACAGAAAGGGACGGCGAGGGTTGCCTTCCCGCTTCACAATTGGACAATAGGATTGGGATCAAATGATTGACACCAGGTGATTACCAGCCCACAAAAATGACTATAAATATAGACGATCGAGAGAGGAAAGCAGGCAGTCAGGGGCGAAGGCTTCCCCACGGTGGCTGTGGCCTAACACCTTGGTCAAGAAGTTCCACGAGATTTGTCCTGGGATGGCGGGACTGTCATACGAGAAGAGATTGAGTAAACAACGCCTGTATTATCTTGAATTCAGAAGAATGAGAGGGGCTCGCATTGAACATACAAAACCATTACAGGGCTTGATAGGGTGGATGCTGGGAGAATGTTTCCCTTGGCTGGGGAGTCTAGAACCAGGGGTCACAGACTCAGGATAAAGGGTAGGCCCTTCGCGACACGGATGTGAAGAAATTTCTTCACACAGAGAGTGGTGAATCTATGGAATTCTCTACACCAGAGGGTTTTGGCGGCTCAGTCATTGGATATATTCAGAACAGAGGTCCGTATAGATTTCTGACTAGTAAGGGCTTCCAGGGATATCGCAATAAGGCCGGGGAATGGAATTGAGACAGGAGATCAGCCATGATCTCAGTGACTGGCGGAGCAGGCTCGAAGGGCCGAATGGCCTACTCCTGCTACTATTTCTTATGTTCTTATGTTATTATCAGATTTACAGCAGTCTCAGTATTTTGCATTTGCTCCTATACTTCCGCCTGGATATTAACAGAGGCGTGTAATGTATGATGGGCGGAGGGTATGGGGTGGGTGTGGAATATCAGACAGGATACCTGGAAGTCCAGGTATTCCCGGACGTTGGGGTGCCTTAACTCCACAGTGTACGTCCTTTGTCCTTCACTGGTCCCCCACCCCGGAATTCAGCCTGATTGACAGCCAAGCTTCCAGTCAGATGGGGTCCAGGAGACTCCGGAGCAGGACCAGGTTGGTCCCGGAGGTGAGTCCATCAGACACCGTGGAGTGTCCGATCATGTACTCGGGGTTTGACCGGTCCCAGGGGGTTAGCCCGGTCCCAGGTAGTTTGACCGGTCCCGGGGGTTTGACTGGTAATGGGGGGTGTGACCGGTCCTGGAAGTTTGACCAGTCCCGGGGGTTTGACCGGTCCTGGTGGGTGTGACTGGTCCTGGAAGTTTGACCGGTCCCGAGAGTTTGACCGGTCCCCGGGGGTGTGCCCAATCATCAGTCTTTGGAATGTCCGACCCCGATTGTGCTGTTCTATCCCTGGGGGGTCAGGCGATGGGTAGAGCTTGGTGAGTGGGGGATGAAATCATTCCAGTGGCCCAGGGAGACCGGCCCACCGTAGTTAAGCCTATAAAACAGGATAAATCAGAGGCTGCACGCCTCATTGATATATTTAAATTGCCAACCCGCCTCCTTGGAGCGGTTCACTTCCCGCCCCCTGTCCCATCTCCATTAACCAGGAAGCGGGCGGCTTGGAGGCATTTTCGGGTTCGGAGGATATTGCTCAATTTTCACCTCTGACCCGACACCTACCGCCGGTTTTTGGGGTGTTAAAACCCAGCCCTCACTGTCTGGGCTCAGCCACGGAGAGTGTGTGATCAGTAGTTTCCAATCTCTTTTCCCTTCTGTGTTTTACAGTGAATTTGCTGGCGATTGTGATCCTGTCCCAGGGAAAGTGCGGGCTCTCCACCTGCACCACTCGCTACCTGGTGGCCATGGCAACGGCGGATCTCCTGGTCATTGTCTTTGAGGTCATAATGAACCGGATCAAACATCTTTATTTCCCATGGTCTATCCTGGACATCACTCCTGTGTGCAGAGTTATCGTTGTCCTGGCCACTGCAGCCACAGACTGTTCTGTCTGGTTCACCATCACTTTCAGCTTTGATCGATTTGTGGCCATTTGTTGCCAGAAGCTGAAAACTAAATATTGCACTGAGAAAACTGCGGCTGTGGTTCTGGCAACAACCGGCATTCTGCTCTGTTTAAAAAACGTTCCCTTCTACTTTGCAGCTCAACCCTGGAGGATAATCGACAATGTACCGTGGTTCTGTGTCATAATCCCAAGCTATTTTACTGATCCTGGGTGGGTGGGATTTGACTGGTTTGATACGGTTTTAACACCATTGCTCCCATTCGCTTTAATTCTGTTGCTCAACGCTCTGACAGTCAGACACATTTTAGTGGCCAGTCGGGTCCGTAAGAGATTGAGGGGTGAGAGCAAGGGAGAGAATGACAGAGACCCAGAGATGGAGAGCAGAAGGAAGTCAGTGATTTTACTCTTCACCATATCCGCCAGCTTCATATTGCTATGGCTGGCCTATGTTATCAAGTCCTTATATTATACCATTACAGCAATGAATCCCAGTTATTACATTGATTCTTTATATATCTTTGAACGAGTCGGATATCTGCTGATAAATTTAAGTTGCTGCACAAACACATTTATTTATGGGGTGACCCAGTCCAAGTTCAGAGAGCAGGTGAAGAGGGCGGTGATATATCCGCTTACCTCAATTATTCAATTAATTATTAATCATATATAACTGAGCACAGCCCAGAGGCGGCTCCCAGTGTTTCCAGCGCAGCAATGCCATCCACTGAATTACACCAGATATCGCTAGTGATCTGAAGATACAGCCAGCGGCGGGGCGAGCACTGTGTTTAGGACTCGGCACTGTTTCTGGTTGACATTACCCAAATTGTCTTTAGGGACAGGACCACGAGTTGTCTGCATTCCGTCTTTAAAGAGTCCCTTCAGCTATTGAGTGCAGCAATTCATTCGCAACTTCCAGAGTAAGAGCCTGGTCAATAGATAGACAGACAGAGCTGAGCTGTAGTTCAGAGAATTATATTACCTGGAATACACAGCACACAAACAAGCCATTCGGCCAATCTGTCTGTGCTGGTGTTGATGCTCCACACCAGTCTCCTCTCATTGCATGTACATCATCTCAGACACTTAGCTTATCTTTCTGTTCCGTTTTCGTTCATTTACTCCTCTAGTTTCCTTTTGAAATAATCTAAAATATTTTCCTCAAACACTTCCTGTGCCATTATCTTCCACATTCTAACTACTCTGAGTTAATTAATTGTTCATTACATCCCTTTTGAATTGATTAGTAACTATTTTGTATTTATGACCCCAAGTGTGGCATTCTCCCACAAGTGTAAACATTCTCTCCACATCTACCCTGTGCAACCCATTCATCATTTTTAAGGTCTCTATCAGCCTCATCTAAGTCCTCTCTCTTCTAAGAAATGCCCAACCTGTTCAAACTTTCCTGAGAGCTGCAATCTTTCAGTTCTGGTGAAATCCAACGAAATATTTGTAAGACCAAAGCTATTGGCCCCCTTCACAAAATCCGTTGCCTACCCACCGACTCCATCCCTCCCCGTAGCAGCAGTTTGCTGTTTGCAACCTTTGTGTCGTATTAGACCTCGGGATGATCTACCAACCGGTTATTCACTTCATCACCAGGACGGCTTACTTCCACTGCCGTAACATCGCCAAACGTCGCCCCTGCCACAGCTCATCTGCTGCTCGAAGCATCAGCCCTGCCTTTGGTAGCTCTACACTTGATAACAACAAATCTCTCCTGGCCGGCTTCCCAGCTCCCACCCTCCATAACCTGAGATCATCCGAAGCTGTCCTGCCCATAACCTAATCCACAACCATTGCAGTAAACAACTATTCCTATGCTCGCTGACCTACAGTCATTCCAGTTCCGGCAATGCCACCATTTTAAAATTATGATCCTTGCTGTCAAATCCCATCATGGCCTCGCCCTCCCTGCCTCTGCAAGCTCCACCAGCCCCTCAACACTCCCGAGATTTCTGTGCTGCTCTAATTTTGGCCTCTTGCACATCCCCGATTATAACCGCTCCACCATTGGCGGCTGTGCTTTCAGCTGCCTGGGCCCTAAGCTCAGTCATCCCCTCCCTAAACCTCTCTGCTTCTCTAATTCTCTCTCCTCCATTAAGATGCTGCTTAAAGCTTATCTCTTTGACTAAGCTTTTGCTCATCTTTCCAAATATCTGCTTATGTGGCTCAGGGTCAGGTTTTGCTCAATAAAGATCCCGTAAATCGCTTAGGTCATATTACTATGTTAAAGGCGCAATGTAAATACAAGGTGTTGTTGTTGTAAGTATTTTTTGCACATTCTCCAGTTCTTCTATGTCCTTTTTATATTATGGAGACCATAAATATGTGCAGTTCTCTAAATGTGACCTGACCCATGTCCAACACAAGTTTAATACAATTTACAAAGTATTTACAGCACAGAGACAAGATACTTGACTCAAAATGTCCATGTTGGTGTCCTTGCTCCGCACGAGCCTCCAACCACCCTCCTTCATCTAACCCAATAAAAATATCGTCCTATTCCTTTCCCCCTTTAAATTTGTCTGTTATTCACATCAACTGCTCCTTGTGGTAGCGAGCTCCACATTCTGACCACTCATTTAGTTAAAAGGTGACTCCTGAATTTCCTATTAGATTGATTAATGACTATCTTAAATCTATGGTTCGAGTTATTGTCTCTGCTGCAAGGGGAAAGACCTTCTCTAATCTACCATATGAAACCATTTCATAATCTCCAAGAACACTATCTGATTATCCCTCAGTCTTCACTTTCCTAAAGAAAGGAGCCCCAGCCTGTTCAGACTTTCCTGACAGGTATAACCTCTCAGTTCTGGTATCACTCTAGTAAATACTGTTTGTAACTTCGCCAGTCCCTCTGTGTCCTTTATATAAGATGGAGACCATGTGCACAGTACACCGAGTGTGGCCTAACCAAGGTTCCATACAAGTTTAACATTACTTCTATTTTTTACAATTCTATCCCTCTAGAAATGAACCCCCGTGCCTTCTTTGTTTTTATGGCCTTATCAACCTGCATTGCAACTTTTATTGATTTATGTAACTATAGCCTCACATCCCTCTGTCCCTTTACCCCATTTAAAACTTATTTTCCAAGGAGTGGTGACCTCCGTATTCTTGCTATTAAAATGCACCACCTCACATTTCGCAATATGAGGTTCAGTTACACACCCATTCTGCCAGTTTAATAACGTCTTCCTGGATTTTGTCGCAGTCCTCCTCTGTTTTAAGTATATACCCCCATTTAGGTGGCATCTACAATGTTTCAAATTGCACTTCTGATTCCCGAGTCCGAAATGTTAAAGTAAATGTTGAACAAATGTGTTCCCAGCACCGATCGTTGTGAAACTCCACTTCCCACCATTGGCCAACTTCATTTCTTTTGAATTCTATCACCTCAGAAATAAACCCCAGTTCATTGTTAGCACTTTAATTGTTTTGCTGACCAGTGATACTGCATTTAATTACTTGTTCATCTGTTGCCGTAGAACCCTTTGCTCTTCTGCCACGTTCCGCTTCTTATTTTCTAAGGTATCGGTGATTATAGAATCAGGGAATGATACAGCACAGAAGGAGGCCATTCGGCCCAGCGTGCCTGTGCTGGCTCTTTGGTAGAGCTGTCCAATTAATCCCACTCCTCTGCTCTTTCCCCAGTAATTTATTTGACTTCAAGTATATTTTCCAAATCCCCTTTGAAAGTTAATATTGAATCTGCTTCCACCGCCCTTTTAGGCAGCGCATTCCAGATCACATCAACTCGCTGTGTTAAACAAAATCCTCCTCATGTTGTCTCTGGTTCTTTTGCCAATCACATTAAATCTGTGTCCTCTGTTACAGACCCCACTGCCACTGGAAACAGTTGCACCTTAATTACTCTATTAAATCTATTTATGTTTTTGATCACCTCTTAACCTTCTCTGCTCTAATCAGAACAACCCCAGCTCTGCAGTTACCGGAAGCCCCTTATCCCTGGTACCATTCTAGTAAATCTCTTCTGCACACGCTCCAAGGCCTTGACATTTTCCTGAAGTGTGGTGCTCAGAATTGGACACAATAGTCCAGCTGAAGCCTAATCAGTGCTTTATAATGTTTTTGCATAACTTCCTCGCTTTTGTGCTCGACTGCTTATTAATAAAGCGAAGGATCCCTTATGCTTTATTAAAATACTTCTCAAATTGTCCAGCCACCTTCAAAGATTAGTGTACATACACGTCTAGGTCCGTCTGTTGCTGCACTCCCTTTAAAATTGTAACATTGAGATCACATTGCCTATTCTCATTTTTCACTTCTCAATTCTCTGTGTTAAATAGAATCTGCCAAGTGTCTGCCTAATTGAATCCGAGTTCGGGCTATGCTGTAAGCAAAGCGATTGGATTGGGAAAGAAACACCATCAGCGAAGTGTAGGATCATGTTAGGGACGTATCTGAAACTCTCAAACCCTCCAGCTTGAGGAATAGTTTATAAGGGTCAAGACACAGCCAACTTTTCTTGGCATTTAGATTCTTGTTTTCGGCTCCAATTATATTTTATTCTGTTAATGGAAAATATGCCTGAAAACTGAGTAAGGAGGTAAATTTATAGGCAGGAATGAGGGTCAGTTAGAAGGTGTTGCATGAATGACTTTTAACCGAAGGTCAGCCATGTTCATATTGAATGGTGGAGCAGGATTGAAGGGCCGAATGGCCTACTCCTGCTTCTATCTCTTATGTTCTCTTGTAGAGCAGTCAGTCTACGTCCTCCTGATGTCTGTTACTATGCTCCTCATCGTGGACTGCATTTCCGAGTTTCGATGCTCTGTATACCCAACAAAGGATATTAAAAAAATCAGAGAGCACGGGTCCTAATAGCGACCCCTGGGGAGACCACTGTATACCTCCCTCCAGTATGAAAAACAACCGGACACCACTATTCTCTGCTTTCAGACACTTAACCAATTTTGTATCCATGCTGCCCTGTCACATTAATCCCATGGGCTACAGTTATATGATCAGGTACGTCACGTGATTTTTGTCAAACTTCTTTTGTAAGTCCATATACACAACATCAACCGCACTACATTCATGATGCTTATATTTTCGTACCAAAGTTAATCACGTCGCATTTGTCGATGTTAAACATCACTTGTCAATTAACTGCGCAGTCTGTATGCTTTGTAATTGCCCAGAAATTCGGGTCAGGGGCTTCCCACGGGTGCAAGCCCCCGACCTGCACTTACCCAGCGTGCCAGCCATAGTGCTGTGGGGCCGCGTGGGATTCCAATCCTGGGCCTCCTCCAACTGCTGGCACGTGGTGCCTGCCCACCCCAGGGGCGCAGTTAGTGCGATGCGTCCCCTGGGATCACGTGGGCCATGGAGAACCAATGCCAGCAGGGAATGCTTCATTCATCAGTTTAACAGGAATACCTGTCAAACCAATAAATACTATAAGCCCCAAATCATCACTAAAACTTCAAATAAATTAGAAAAACCATCACATTTATGCAATAAAATATAAATTACATGAAACAACTATTTTAAACAATAAATTAAATTTTCTGAAAAAATTAATTACATTTTCTAATGGGGCGACAAACAAACTTAACTTTCTTTAAAATATTTAAAAATAACAACCCTGTGGAAAAAATGTTTTAATTTTAATTAACTCACCAGTTACCTTGTTAAAAGCATGCCTTGCGACTGCTTTTTAAAAGTGTAACTGCTGGAGACATACCCTGCTGGAGATCCTGCAAAAAAAAACGTTAGTTCGATGCGCAGGTGCTGCCTCTCCTGTGCACGCATGCAAACTCTGACCCCCTTCTTTCAGGGGAACAGAAGCGCTGGTTTCCTGCACATGCGCAGTGCATGCAGGAAACCGTCACTTCCATTGGGCTTACGGGTGAGTATCCCATCAGTACACACTCGTGGGGACCCGAATTTCTGGGCCAATGTCTATTGTGAGATGTCATGTAGGGATATGTCTCTTCAATATTTGAGGCAAAGCATCTCTGCATTGAATAAACAAAAATAATTATTAATAAAGGCAGCAATCTACAACTGTGTGTGGTTTTGGAATGTAATCATAAAGCCTGCAGATTTATTGCAGAGTAAACTCCTGCCTTGTCACTTTATGCCACAGTTTTTTGAAGAGGTTGGTGAAGGTATAACAATACTGCTCCCCTGTATGCTTCAGCCTCACTTTGTGACTTTCAAAATCTATTTATGCATCGAACATACTAAACACCTTGCCACCCCACCTAAGATACTCAGCTCCTCCCCACCGCACCTAATATTCTCTACTCCTCCGCACCCCATCTAATATCATCAGGTCCTCCCCATCCCAAATTATATCCTCAACTCCTCCCCACCCCACCTAATAACCTCAGCCCCTCCCAACACCACCTAATATCCTCAACTCCTCTGCACCCCACCTAATATCCTCAGCTCCTCCAAACACCACCTAATATTCTCAGCTCCTCCCCACCCCGCATATTATCCACAGCTCCTCCCCACCCCACCTAATATCCTCAGCTCCTCCCCACCCAACATAATATCCTCAGCTCCTCCCCACCCCACATAATATCCTGAGCTCCTCCCCACCTCCCATAATATCCTCAGCTCCTCCCCACCCCGCCAAGTAACCTCAGCTCCTCCCCACTCCACCTTATATTCACAGCTCCTCCCCACCCCACCTAAAATCCTCAGCTGCTCCCCACCCCACCTAATGTCCTCAGCTCCTCCCCATCACAAATAATATCCTCGGCTCCTACCCAACCCACCTAATATCCTCAGCTCTACCCCACCTCACCTAATATCCTCAGCTCCTCTGCACCCCACCAAATAACCTCTGCTCCTCCCCATTCCACCTTATATCCACAGCTCCTCCCCTCCCCACCTAATGTCCTCAGCTCCTCCCCATCACAAATAATATCCTCAACTCCTCCCCACCGCTCCTAATATCCTCAGCTCCTCCCCACCCCAGCTAATACACTCAGCTCCTCACAAACACACCTAATAAGCTCAGCTCCTCCCAACCCCACCTAATAGCCTCAACTCCTCCCCAACCCTCCAATATCCGCAACTCCTCCCCACCCCATCTAATATCCTCAGCTCCTCCCCACCGCACCTAATATGCTCAGCTCCTCCCCACCCCACCTAATACACTCAGCTCCTCACAAACACACCTAATAAGCTCAGCTCCTCCCAACCCCACCTAATAGCCTCAACTCCTCCCCAACCCTCCAATATCCGCAACTCCTCCCCACCCCACCTAATATCCTCAGCTCCTCCCCACCACACCTAATACGCTCAGCTCCTCCCCACCCCACCTAATATCCTCCAGGTTTTGGCTCCTTACCTAAGAAAGGATATACTTTCCTTAGAGGGAGTGCAGCAAAGGTTCACCAGACTGATTCCTGGGATGGCAGGTCTGTCATATGAGGAGAGATTAGGTCGACTCGGTCTGTATTCACTAGTACGATAGCAAAATACTGCAGATGTTGGAAATCGGAAATAACGACAGAAAATGCTGGAAAAACTCAGCAAGTCAGGCAACATCTGTGGAGAGAAATTTGATTTGACGTTTCGGGTCGCACCCTTCTTCAAAACTGGAAAGAAAAGAAAATAGATCGGAGGCAGGGCTGCGATTGGACAAAAGAAGTAAAAGATACAAGAGAAGTAAAAGAGACAATAAAAGGTATTCGAAGCTAGACGAGATGGTAATAGGCTGAGATTAGGTGTGAAGTGTACTGGCAGGGCAAGAGATAGCTGCCAGGTGTGAGAGAGAAACAAAAGGAAAGGGGGGGGAAAGGAGTGGAAAAATTACAAGATAAAATGTAATAGGAGCCGAGATTATGATCTGAAATTGTTGAACACGATATTGAGTCCGGAAGGCTGCAGAGTCCCATCTCTGGCCCTTTCCTTTCCTTCCTCGACTTCTCCGTCTCCATCTCTGGGGATAGGTTATCGAGTAATATTAACTACAAGCCCACTGACTCCCACAGCTACCTGGACTACACTTCCTCCCACCCCGCTTCCTGTAAGGACTCTATTCCATTCTCCCAGTTTCTCCATCTCCGCGGTATCTGCTCCGATGATGCCACCTTCCACACCAGTGCTTCAGACATGTCTTCCTTTTTCCGCAAACGAGGATTCCCCTCTACCGTGGTTGACACTGCCTTCGACCATGTCAGTTCTATGTCCCGCACTTCTGCCTCACCCCTGCCCCTCCCTCCCGGAACAATGATAGGGTTCCCCTTGTCCTCACCTTTCATCCCACCAGCCTCCACATTCAACGGATCATCCTCTGGCATTTCCGCTACCTGCAAAGTGACCCCACCACCAAACGTACCTTCCCCTCCCCTCCCCTATCAGCATTCCGTAGGGACTGCTCACTCCGAGACACCCTAGTCCTCTCCTCTATCACCCCAAACAGCCCTTCCCCTTCGCCTAGCACCTTCCCTTGCAAGCGGAGGAGATGTAACACCTGCCCCTATAGCTCCCCCCTTCACACTGTCCAGGGCCCCAAACACCCCTTCCTGGTGAAACAGCGATTTACTTGTACTTCTCGCAATCTAGTATACTGTATTCGCTGCTCACGTTGCGGTCTCCTCTACATTGGGGAGACCAAACGCTGATTGGGTGACCGCTTTGCGGAACACCTCCGTTCTGTCCGTAAGGGTGACCCCGAGTTTCCGGTTGCCTGTCATTTTAATTCACCGCTCCATTACCACTCGGACCTCACCATCCTTGGCGTCTAGTATTGTTCCACGGATGCTCAGCGTAAACTCGAGGAACAGCACCTCATCTTCCGATTAGGCACTCTACAGCCTTCCCGACTCAATGTCGAGTTCAACAAAGTCAGAACATAATCTCGGCCCCTATTACATTATATCTTATAATCTTTCCACTCCTTTCCCCCCCCCTTTACTTTTATTTCACTCTCACACCTGGCAGCTTTCTCTTGCCCTGCCAGTGCAATTCACACCTAATCTCAGCCTATTACCATCTCGCCTAGCTTTGAATACCTTTTATTGTCTCTTTTATGCCTTTTGTTTCTTTTACTTCTTTTGTCCGATCGAAGCCCTGCCTCCGATGTATTTTCTTTTATTTCCAGTTTTGAAGAATGGTGCGACCCGAAAAGTCCACTCAAATTTCTCTCCACGGATGTTACCTGACCTGCTGAGTTTTTCCACCATTTTCTGTTATTATTCTGTATTCACTCGTGTTTAGAATGAAAGTGGATCTCATTGAAAGGTCTAAAATTCTGACAGGGCTAGACAGACTGGATGTAGGGAGAATGTTTTCCCTGACTGGTGGGTGTAGAAGGAGGGTTCACTGTCTCAGGGTACGAGTAGGACATTTAGGACTGAGCTGAAGAGAAATCACTTCACTCAGAGGGTGGTGAACCTGTGGAATTCTCTACCACAGACGGCTGTGGAGGACAAGTGTGAATATATTTCAGCAGGAGATAGATAGATTTCTAGACACAAAATGCATGAAGGTGTATGGGGAGGGTACGGCTATAAGGTAATGAGATAGACGATCAGCCATGATCATGTTGAATGGCAGAACAGGCTCGAAGGATCGAATGGCCTACTCCTGCTCCTATTTATTTTGTGTTTCTATGTTTCTATACTTGAACCTGGCAGCAGGGAGGCAACGTACCATCCTGGAGTCACGTCTGCTTCCACAGAAACGCCTATCTGTAGCCCTAACCAATGAATCTCGTATCATTATTCCACTCTTCTTCCTCCCTGTGCATGTGTGACACCCGTGGTGCAGTGGCCTTGGCCCTGGCTGCACTCCCAAGAGGAGCAATCTCCACCACCAGTTTCCAGAACTGTGAACCGAATAGCGAGCTGGATGCACTCTGGGGTTTCTTGCCCTTCTGATTGTTCCTCCTTCTCTCTCTGGCTGTCACCCTTTCCGTCACTAACTGCACATTCTGAGGCTGCAGGGTGACCACTTCTGGAAACGTGCTTTACAATTATTACTCAGCCTCGTGGACGCACTGTAGCGACTCCAGCTGCCACACCAGCTGCGAAACCTGGAGCCGCTGCAGTCGGCAACACTTCCCGCACACGTGGTCATCCAGGCCGCCAGAAGTAGAAAAAAGAGAACTGGTAGATGTGGTGTATCTGGATTTTCAGAAGGCCTTCGATAATATCCCACACAAAGGGTTGGTAAACACCATTAAGGCACATGGAATTGGGGTTAATTTACTCGCATGGATTGAGAATTGGTTAACACAGAAAAAAAAGAGTAGGGATAAACGGGTCTTTTTCAGCATGGCAGGCTGTGACTATTGGGGTACCGCAAGGAGCAGTGCTTGGGACCCAGCTATTCATAATCGATATCAATGATTTGGATAAGGGGACTAAAAGTAACATTTCCAAATTTGCTGATGATACAAAGCTAGGTTGCAGTGTCAGTTGCAAAGAGGATGTGAAGAGGCTTCAAGCGGATATCGACAGGCTCAGTGAGTGGGTGAGAACATGGCAGATGGAATATAATGTGGATAAATGTGAAGCTATCCACTTTGGTTGAAAAAGCAGAATGCAGAGTATTTCCTAAACGGTGAAAGGTTGGGTAATGCAGCTGCTCAAAGGGACCTGGGTGTCCTTGTACATGAGTGACTGAAAATGAATGTGCAGGTGTAGCAAGCCATTAGGAAGGCAAATGGTCTGCTGGCTTTCATTACAAGAGGATTTGAGTAGAGGAGTAAATAAGTCTTACTCCTATTATAAAGGGCCTTGGTGAGACCACACCTGCAGTACTGTGTACAGTTTTGGTCTCCTTACCTAAGGAAGGATATACTTGCCACAGAGGGAGTTCAACGAAAATTCACGAGATTGATTCCTGGGATGGCAGGACTGTCGTATGTTAAGAGATGGAGTAAACTTCGCCTGTATTCACTTGAATTGAGAAGAATGAGAGGGCCTCTCATTTAAACATACAACATTATTACATGGCTTGATAGGATGGATGCTGAGAGAAATTTTTCCTTTTCTGAGAGTCTAGAACCACGGGCCACAGCCTCAAGATAAAGGGTAGGCCATTCAGGACTGAGATGAGAAGAAATTTCTTCACACATAGGGTGGTGAATGCTTGGAATTCTCTACCCCATAGGGCTGTAGAGGCTCTTTCATTGGTATATTCAAAACAGATGTCGATAGATTTGTGACTAGTAAAGGCATCAAGGGATATGGCGATAGGGCCTGTGAATGGATTTGCGGCAGAAGATCAGTTATGATCTCACTGAATGGTGGAGCAGGCACATAGGGCCGAATGGCCTAATCCTGCTCTTATTTCTTATGTTATGAAGCATCCAGGATATCCCACATGGCACAAGATGTGCAAAGCAAAGGACGGAGGTGCCCTGGCATGCCTCGATTTATCAGATTTTGGAGGTAATTTAGCAGTAATAAACTTAACAAGAGACACTCAACAGCTACCCAACAATCAGCACTTCCCTCTAATAGATAGGCTATGAAATTTTTAGCAGATATTTACTGAAAGCAGAAGAAAAAAATACCACGAATAATCACTCTGTACTCAGCTCTCAGCTCCCTTGGGCTAGCGACAGCTTTGAATACTGACGCCACTCCTTCGTTGTTTCACTTGCCGACCATTCCCCTTGCAGATAGTCCACTTGCGCAGTCACCCAGGATTCTGCTCCGAGCTGTCTTTATCCCCGGTCCTTTTTGGTCTTAAAATACTTCTGTGCAGCACCTTGGGACGTTTTACTATGTTAATCGCATATAAATACAAATTGTTGTTTTTGTTGTCTCTGAATCGGTTCCACCCGCTCAGACTCGCAAGTAGGTTATTCCCTCCTGTTGGTTCACTCAGAACTGTCGCAGGCCCAGTCTAACATAGAAACATAGAAGATAGGAGCAGGAGTAGGCCATTCGGCCCCTTGAGCCTGCTCCGCCATTCATTGAGGTCATGGCTGATCATCCAGATTCTGTACCCTGTCCCTGCCTTCTCCCCATATCCTTTGATCCCTTTAGCCTTAAGAAATATATCCAAATCCTTCTTGAATATATTTAATGAACTGGACTCCACCGCCCTCTGTGGCAGAGAATTCCACAGGTTCACCACTCTCTGGGTGAAGAAATGGTTTCCCTCATCCTAATCATTGATGTATATTGTGAACAGCTGGGGCCCAAGCACTGATCCCTGCAGTACCACACGAGTGACAGCCTGGCACACTAAAAAAGACCGATTTATTCCTACTTTCTCTTTCCTGTCTGTTAAATATTTTTAAATCCATGCCAGTATATTACCCCGAATCCCATGTGCTTTAAATGTCCACGCTAACCTCTTATGTGGGACTTTATCAGAGCCCTTCTGAAAATCCGAACACACCACATCCACTGGTTCTCCCTTATCTATTCTACCAGTTGCATCCTCAAAAAGCTCCAGTAGGTCTGTCAAACACGATTTCCCTTTCATAAATCTATGTTGGCTTTGTCTAATCCCGTTGATGCTTACTAAGTGGCCTGTTGTTACATTCTTTATAATAGACTTCAGCATTTTCCAAACTACTGATGTTAGGCTAACCATTCTGTAGTTCCCTGTTTTCTCTCTCCCTCCTTTTTGAAATTATGGGGGTAGATTTGCCACCCTCCAATTCCTGTAGGAACTGTTCCATAATGTGTAGAATTTTTGAAGATGACAACCAATGCATCCACTATTTCAATGGCTACCTCTTATAATACTCTGGGATGCAGATTATCAGGCCCTGTGGATTAATTGTCTTTCAGTCCCATTAATTTCTCAAGCACTATTTTTTTACTGATAATAATTTCCTCAAATTCCTCCTTCTCACTAGACACTTGGTGCACTAGCATTTCTGGAAGGTTAATTGTATCCTCTTCCGTGAAGACAGAACCAAAGTATTTGTTTAATTGCACTGCCATTTCATTATTCTCCTGTTTCAGACTGTAAGGGACCTACATTTGTTCTCACTAATCCTTTTCTTTTTACATAGTTGTAGAAGCTTTTACAGTCCACTTTTATGTTCCTTGCAAGTTTTCTCTCATGCTGTATTTTTCCCCTCTTAATCAAACTCTTGGTCCTTTATTGCTGAATTCTAAACTGCTCCCAATCCTCAGGCTTGCTACTTTTTCTGGGAACTTTAATAGACTCCTCTTTGGATCTAATACTATCCTTAATTTCTGTTGTTAGCCATGGTTGGGCCGCCTTTCCGAATGTCTTTTTGTGCCAGAAAGGAATGTATAACTTGCAGTTCATGCATTTGCTCCTTAAAATTTAGCCATTGCCTATCCACCATCAAGCCTCTTAATGAAGCTCCCCCATCTATCATAGCCAACTCACTCGTTATAGCTTCGTAGTTTCCATTTTTCAGATTTAGTACCTTTTCTCGATTGGACTACTTCACTTGCCATCTTAATGAAGAATTCTATCATGATATGGTCACTCTTCCCTAAAAGGCCCCGCACAACAATATTATTAATTAACCACATCTCATTGCTCTATAGCCAATTTAGGATAATCTGTTCCCTAGTTGACTCCTCAAATTACTTGTCTAAATATCTATATTATATAAACTCCAGGAATTCTTCCTCCACAATATTATTGCTAATTTGGTTTGGCCAGTCTACATGTAGATTAAAGTCCACCCTTCCCTCAACTTCACATGGCCCATCCCTTCCCTTCCTCGACTTCTCTGCCTCCATCTTTGTGGATAGGCTACTGAGAAACATTCACTACCACCCCACTGCCTCGCACAGCTACCTACACTACTCTTCCTCGCTCCCTGCTTCCTGCAAGTACTCTGTTCCATTATCCAATTATCTCAATCTATGCTGCATCTGCTGTGACGATGCCACCTTCCATTCTAGTGCTTCCAGCATGTCTTCTTTTGTCCTCAACCGAGGATTCCCCTCTACTGTGGTTGACAAGGCCCTTGACCAGTACCGAACTATTTCCTGCACTTCTGCTCTCACCACCTCCCCTCCCTCACTGAACGATGATAGGGTGCCCCTTGTCCTCAACTTTCACCCCACCAGCATCCACATTAAATTGATCATCCTCTGCCGTTTCCGCCACTTCCAGCGTGATCCCACCACCAATCACATCTTCTGCTCATCTCCCCTTTCAGCATTCCTAAGGGACCGCTCCCTCTGCGACACCCTGGTCCACTCCACTATCACACCAAACACCCCTTCCCCTTTGGCCGTCACATTGACGTGCAAGTGCAGGAGATGCAACACATGCACTTATACCTCCTCCTTCCCACTGTCCAGGGCTCCAAACACCCCTTACAGGTGAAGCAGCGATTTACTTGTACTTCTTGCAAATTTGTATACTGCATTCGCTGCTCATTAGGTGGTCTCCTCTACATTGGGGAGACCAAACGCAGATTGGTTGAACACTTTGCAGAACACCTCCATTCAGTCCCTAATGTGACCCCAATCTTCTGGTTGCCTGTCACTTTAATTGTCCGCTCCACTCCCACTCAGACCTCACCATCCTCGGACTATTACACTGTTCCAAAGAAGCACAAAGTAAGCTAGAGTAACAGCACCTCATCTTTCGATTTGGCAATTACAGCCTTCTAGAGTCAATCAAGAGTTCAACAGTTTCAGACCGTGACCTCTAACGCTATCCATTATTTCCCATTTTGTCTCGCTCCCACATGGCAGCTGTATTTCATTCTGCCATCGCCATTTACATTTCATCTAGAGCCTACTTTTGTTTCTTATCTTGTCCCATTGCCATCTCCTTTTGCCTTACACCATCTCTTCATCTCTCTCAATGTCTCTTAATCTCTCCTGCCTTCCATCCTATCACAGACCTTCCCTTTTATTCTTTCCTCCCCCCTTTTCCTGCCACTGCACTTGCATCTTCAGTTCTGTTGAAGTGTCATCGATCTGAAACGTTAACACAGTTTCTCTCTCCACAGATGCTGCCTGACCTGCTGAGTATTTCCAGCATTTTCTGTTCTTATTTCAAATTTCCAGCATCCACAGTATTTTGCTGTTGTAGATTAAATCCACCCATGATTACTGTAGTAACCTTGTTACATGCATCACAAATCTTCCGCTTGATGTCATCCCCTGCATTACCACTACTGTTTGGAGCCCTATAGACAACTATCACCAATGTTTTCTGCCCCTTGCTGCTTCTTAGCTACACCCAGACTGAGTCTAACTCTTGATTTACTGAGACAATATCCTTTCTCACTATTGCTCTGAATTCATCCTTTACTACCAAGGCCACCTCATCTCCTTTTACTTTTTGCCTGTCCTTCCTAAATATCGAATATCCTTGGGTATTCTGCACCCAGCTTTGGACAAGCTGCAGCCTTGTCTCTTTAATCGCAATTATATCCTATCTGTTTATATCTATTTGCATGGTTAATTGTTCGAGCATATTACGACTGCTTTGTGCATTCAGATAGAGTGCCTTTAGATTTGTCTTATTAAAATTTTTAGACATCTTAACATTTTTTGCACTATGGCCCTATTTGTCTTATTACCATTTTTTCCTACCCGGAATCTGTTTGTTAGTGCCCTCCTTTGTTTGTACGCTCTGTCCCTTCCTGACACAATCTGGTTACCCTTAGCCCAATCACTTTAGTGCACTGCTTCCTTGTCTTTACTCTTCAGCATTCTAGATTCATCTCCATTGGAACCCTCCCCCCCGCTCCCCGCCGCTGCTTATGTAGTTTAAAGCCCTATCTACCTCCCTAGTTATTCGATTCACAAGAACTCAGGTATTGTCCGTCCCAATGGAACAGCTCCCTCTTTCCCCAGTGCTGGTGCCAGTGCCCCACGAATCGAAACCCACTTTTCCCAGAAAAAAATCTTTGAGCCACGCATTCATCTCCCTGATCCTATTGACCCTTTGGCAATTTGCTCGTGGCTGCAGTGATAATCCAGTGATTGTGATCTTTGAGGTTCTGCTTTTAAATTTAGTCCCTAGCTGCCCAAAAACTCTCAGCAGAACCTTTTTCTTAGTCCTACCTATGTCGTTGGTACATACGTGGACCACAACAACTGGATCCTCCCCCTCTCACGCCAAGTTCTTCCACAGCCCGGATAAGATCTCCATTACCCTGGCACTGGGTAGGCAACATAGCTTTCAGGACTCACACTCCAGGCTGCAGAGAACAGTGTGTATCCCCCTAACTATTATGTCGTCTGCTACAACCACCTTCCTTTTTACTTCCCCAATTGAACGGCTTCCTGCACCATGGTGCCGTGGTCACTTTGATTGTCATCCCGGAGACCCGCACTTGTCTATAAGGGCACAAGGATCCTCGAATCGATTGGATAATTACATGGACTGAGGTTCCTGCCATATATATTGCTGGATCCCCATACCTGCCTCACTCGCAGTCACACCTTCCTGTCCCTGACCACGTGCCAACTCTAATGTATTTAATGTAAGTGTTGCCGCTGCCTACGGGAGCAAATGGTCCAGGTAACTTTCTCCCTCTCTGATGTCTCGCAATGTCTGCAGATCGGATTCCAGTTCCTCAACTCGGAGCCGAAGTTCCTCGAGCTACTGTCACTGACCGCAGATGTAGTCACCCTGAAAAAATGACCACAAGTTCCCATATATTGAAGCAGCAACACGTCTCCTGTTCTCCCATTATTGCATTTATGTAATTAATTACTTTAGTGTTAATCAAATTACTTACATCGTTTAGTTTATTATATTAATTACATTACGTTTAGTTTTTAAAATGTAGTTATATGTGATGTCTTAACTTAAAACTTAGCCCACAGTCACTGCCAATGACTTACCTGCCTTACCTGTGACGTCACACTGCGGGTTTTCTCTTGTTGATGCAGGTCTGTTGCTGCTTTTCTCCCCGCTCTCGGGCCTCGGTCTGTTCCCGCTCAAGCCTGCCGCCGCCTAGCGGGAGAAGTCAGGAAAAGCAAGCAAATCCTTCCCCCACTTCACCACACTTACCAAATCCCAGTTGTTCACTCTGAGCTCGCTGCACTCAGTTCTGACTGCACTCGCAGTCCCCAGTTCTTATACTGTTTGTGACTCAGATGTCTCAGCACTGCCCTGCTACTCTTTCAGGAACCAGTTTAATCTAGTTAGCTGATTAAGTACCTACAGCAGCTCTCCAGCAGGTGTGCTTGCTTGTTTGTCTCTGCTTAAATCTGAAGAGATGTAAAAATCTAAAGATAGATTTTAACTTAAACACTTCATCATACTTAAAAGTTACTATCAATTAACACTAGATTTAAAAGAGATTAACATTAAAACTCATGCACTTACCAAACTCCCACCTGTTCACCCTGTGCTGGGTGGCAGCAGGACACTCTGAGGGGGGAGGGTGATCAGCCAGAGGTCGTTGTCCATATCGCTACCAACGACATAGGCAGAAAGAGGGATGAGGCCCTGCAACAGACTGTAGCTGGGAAAGAGATTAAAAAGCAGGACCTACCGCTGCCACGTGCTAGCAAGTACAGATACAGGAGGATAGAATAGATGAATGCATGGCTGGAGAGATGTTGCATGATGGAGGGCTTTAGAATCATGAGGCATTGGGGCCATTTCTGGGGAAGGTGGGACATGTACAAGCAAACGGGTGATGCCTCAAGAGAGCTGGGATTAAAATTCTCGCGGGGAGATTAGCTAGTGCTGTTGGGTAGGGCTGAAACAAGCTTGGCAGGGGGTCAGCACCAGCATGAAGGAGTGGAGGGGAGGAATGGGGTGCATGGAAGAGTGAGTGTGTTGGATGGCACTGGAGGGGAAGGTAGTGCAAGAGGCAGAAGTAGTTCCATATTAGATAGGAGCAGATTAAGAAGGACTACGAAATATTCAAAAATAGGTTTAGAATGCATGTACGTAAACACACAAAGTGTGGTGAATAAGTTTCGTGAGCTACAAGCACAATCAGCCGTGTGGCAACATGATTTTGTGGCAAAAATGGAAACGTGGCTTACAGACGGTGAGGACTGGACATTTAATATTCAAGGATACAAGAATTTCAGAAAAGCTAGAGAAAGAAAAAAGAGAAGTGGGGTGGCAGCGCTGATTAAGGAAGATATTGCAGTGTTGGAAGATGAGGATGTTCTTGAGGGGACAAGGGCAGAATTTATTTGGTTAGAGTTGAGGAGCAAAAATGGCATGATCACGCAACTGGGGGTATTCTATAGACCTCCAAATAGTGAGAGGGAGGAAGATGAGCAAATCTGCAGGTAAATCGCAGGGCTATGCAAGAGCTATAGAGTGGTGATATTGTGGAAATGTAATTACCCAATTATCACAGAATCACAGAATCACAGAAATCCCACAGTGCAGATAGAGGCCATTTCGGCCCATTGAGCCTGCACCGACACATATCACACCCAATCCCCGTAACCCCTACACCAACACCAACACATATCCCACCCTATCCCTGTAACCCCACGTATTTAATCCCCCTAACACTAAGGGTCAATTTATCATAGCCAATCAACCTAACCCGCACATCTTTGGACTGTGGGAGGAAACCGGAGAACCCGGAGAAAACCCACGCAAACACGGGGAGAATGTGCAAACTCCACACAGACAGATTGGGATAATGCTAGAGTAAAGGGAAATGATGGAGAGGAATTTCTGAAATGTGTTCAGGAGAATTTCCTTGACCAGTATGTTCTTGGCCCAACTAGGAATTGCTGGATCTGGTGTTGGGGAATGAGGTGAGCCAGTTCGACGAACTGTCTGTAGGAGAACGCTTGGTTACGAGTGATCATCATATCGTAAGCGTTGGATTATCAATGGAGAGGAGCAGGGAACAATCTTGGGAGCAACTTCTAAACTGGAATGGGGGTAATTTCAATGTATTGCGAAAGGATCTGGCCAGGGTAAAATTGAACTAAAGACTAACAGGAGAAACTGCAAAAGAACAATAAGTGGTCTTTAAGAAGATGTTCCAAGTAGAGACTAGATATATTCCAACAAGAGGGAAGGGTAAAGAGACCAAAGCAAGGGCTCCTTGATTGACGAGGGTGATAGAGAAAATGATGAAACAAACACAGAATGTGTATGGTGCATGTCAGGTGAATCTTTCAAGGGAGATCCAGACCAAATACAATAAGTTGAGTGGGGGTGTGAAGATGAACATAAAATTGACAAGGACAGGATATGAGAGTAGAATGGCGGTTAATGTAAAAGGCAGGCAAAAAATCTTCTACCGGCATGTAAACAGTATGCAGGTGGGAATAGGCAGGGTGGGGACTTTTAGAGCCAAAGAAGGTGATATATGCTTAGCGGCAGAGGGCAAGGCTAGAATAGTCAATGAGTACTTTGTGTCTGTCTTTACTAAGGAGGTGGATGCTGACAAAATATCGGTAGAAGTGGAAAATTTAGCAGCAATGGTCGGGGTAAAAATTGAGAGACAGGAAGTACTAGAAAGGCTGGGTATGCTTAGAGTGGATACGTTGCCTGGCCCAGATGGCTTGCATCCCAGATTGCAAATGGAATTGCGGGGGATGGATAACGGATGGGCTTGCCATAATTTTCCAAACTTCCCTAGTTGCGGGGGAGTTGCCTGAGAATTGGACAGTGACAAATGTGACATCATTGTTAAAGAAAGGGTGTAAGGACATTCCCAGTAACTGCAGGCCGGTCAGTTTAACATCAGTGGAGGTTAGAATTACGGAAGCAATAATCAAGGAATAAGTTAGGGGCACTTGGAGAGGTTTACGCTAATGCAAGAGAGCCAACACGGGTTTGTAATAGGCAGATCGTATTTGACGAATCTAATGGAATTTCCTGATGAAGTAACAGAGTGGATGATGAAGCGAATGCAATGGATGTTGTCTACATGGATTTTCAGAAGACGTTTCGCAAAGTATCACGTAGAAGGCTGGTTAACAAAATTGAAACTCTTGGAATAGGTGGGTCAGTGGCAGCGTGGATAAAGAATTGATAAAGGGAAAGATACGAAACTTGGGCGAGTTTCAAACAGTGAGGAGGATACCAATGGACTGCAACAGTAAGTAGAAAGGCTAGCAGAATTGGCAGACAATGGCAGATGGAATTTAATACAGAGAAATGTGAGGTAACGCATTTTGGCAGAAGGAAAATTTAGGGGCAATATATACTTAATGGCACAGATTTAAAGAGTGTGCAGGGACAGGGGGACATGGGAGTTAATGTGCATAGGTCACTGAAAGTGACAGGAAATACTGAGAGAGCGGTTTAAAAATCGTATGTGATCTTGGGCTCCATAAATAGAGTTATTGAGTAGAAAAGTGGATAAATTATGCTGAACTTTATAAAGCGCTGGTTAAGCCACAACTGGAGTATTGCATCCAGCTCTGCTCACCGCACATTAGAAAGAATGTGAAAGCCCTTGAGACGGTGCAGAGGAGATTTACCAGGAGGGTTCTGGAGTTGGGGATCTTAGCTACAATGGTGGTTTGGAGCAGCTGGATTATTTACACTAGAGCAAAGGAGGTTGAGGCATGATTTAATAAACATGTACATGATTAGGACGGGTTTGCATTGGCTGGAGGAGTGAAGACTGTTTCCACTAGTTGATTGTGCAAGGACAAGGGGACACAGATTGAAGGGTTTGGCAAGAGCTACAGGGGGATGTGAGGAAAAATGTTTCTGTAGCGAGTGGTGATGACCAGGAACTCACTGCCACGGGAAGTGATGGAAGCGGAGATACTCAATGTTTTCTAGGGGGAACTGGATAGTCATTTGAGGAAAATCAACCTGCAGGGCACGGGGAATAGAGCGGGGGAAGGGGACTGTCTGGATTACTGTCCAGAGAGCTGGCACAGACTCGATGGGACAAATGGCCTCCTTCTGTGCCGTTAAGACTCTATGACGCTAATTGTAAATGGCAATGGCAGAATCAACAACAGCTGCCATAGGAGACAGAAAAAAATTGGGGCCAAGTTAATGATCGGTAATTGTTGAACTGGATTTTGAGTCCAGAAGGCTGTTTAGTGTGCAATCAAAAGATGAGGTGCTGTTCGTCGAGCATACCTTGAGCTTCGTTAGAGCAGTGTAGGAGGCCGAGAACAGAGAGTTCAGAGTGGGAGTGGAGTGGAGAATTAAAGAGACAGGTGACTGGAAGCTCGGCATCACCCTTACGGACTGGGCGGACGTGTTCCGCAAAGTGGTCAACCAATCTGCGTTTGCTCTCCCCAACGTAGAGGAGACCACATCGTGAGCAGCGAATACAGTTTACTAAATTGCAAGAAGTGCATGTAAATTGCTATTTCACCTGGAAGGAGTTTTGTGGCCCTGGACAGTGGAAAAGGAGGAGGTAAAAGGGCAGGGGTTGCATCGCTTGGGAATTCATGGGATGTTGCCTTGATGAGGGGAAGGTGTGTTGGGGCTGATTGACGAGTTGACCAGGGGGGTGCACTTCCCTCGGAATGCAGAATGGCGAGGTGAGGGGAAGATGTTTTCCCTTGTGGGATCACGCTGGAGATGGTAGAAAAGGTGAAGTATGATCCAATGAATGTGCAAGGTTGTGGGGTGAAAGGTTATGACAAGCAGAATCCAACCATTGTTCCGGGAGGGAGGGGAATGTGTGGGAGCAGAAGTGCGGGAATTAGAAGGGACACGGTGGAGGGCGTTGCCAACCACGCTGGAGGGGAATCCTCAGTTTATCAAAAAAGGGAGACATGTCAGAAGCTCTAATATGGAAGGTGGCATCATCAGAGCAGATACAGCGTAGATGGAGAAACTGGGACAAAGGAATAGAGTCCTTACAGGAAGCGGGTTGTGAGGAAATGTAGTCCAGGTAGCTGTGGCAGTCAGTGGGCAAATCGTGAATGTTTGTCGAAAGACTATCAACAGTGATGGACAAAGAGAAGTCGAGGATGGAAAGCGAAGATTCGCAGATGGACCATATGAACGTGAGGGAAGGGTGGAAATTGGATAAAAAGTGAATGACATTTTCTAGTCCAGGGCGAGAGCAGGAAACGGCACTGATACAGTCAACAATATACGGGAAAAAGCGGTGAGGGAGGCGACCAGAGTAAGACTGGATCAATGAATGTTCCAGATATCGCACGAAATATAGAGAGTAGATACAGACGACACTGCGTTCGACAATGTCCCACTAAACAATCGCAGTTCAGGTACAGCACGAGTTACATACAGAGCAAAGATCCCGCTACACTCTCCTATCAAACTCCCAAGGCAGGTACACCATGGGTTAGATATAGAGTAAAGCTCCTTCTACATTGTCCAATCAAACACCCCCAGGGCAGTTACAAAATGTTTTAGATCGAGAGTAAATCTCTCTCTACACTGTCCCATCAAACACTCCCTGGGCGAGTGCAGCACGGGTTAGATCCAGAGTAAACTCCCTGTATACTGTCCCATCAAACAAGCCCAGGGCAGGTACAGCACGGGATTAGATGCAGAGAAAAACTCCCGCTTCACTGGCCCTTCAAACACTCCCAGGGCAGATACAGCACGGGGTTAGATATAGAGTAAAACTCCCTCTACACTGTCCAATCAAACACTCCCGGGGCAGTTACAACATGTTTTAGATAGAGACTAAATCTCCCTTTACATGGTCCCATCAAACAGTCCCAGGGCAAGTGCAGCACGGGTCAGATGCAGAGTAAACTCCTTCTATACTCTCCCATCAATCAAGCCCAGGGCAGGTACAGCACGGGGTTAGATGCAGAGTAAAACAGCCTCTACATAGTCCCAACAAACACTCCCAGGGCAGATACAGTACGGGGTTAGATAAAGAGTAAAGCTCCCTCCACAATGTCCCATCAAAGAGCCCCGGGAAAGGTACAGCATGGGTTAGATACAGTGTAAAGCTCCCTTCTACATGGTCCCATCACACACTCCCAGGGCAGGGATAGCACGGGTTAGATACAGAGTAAATCTCCCGCTACACTGGCACATCACACATTCCCAGGGCAGATACAGCACGGATTAGATACAGAGTAAAGCTCCATCCACACTGTCCCATCAAACACTCACTGGGCAGGTACACCATGGGTTCGATACAGAGTAAATCTCCCTCTACACTGTCCCATCACACACTCCCTGGGCAGGTAAACTGTGGGTTAGATACAGATTAAAACTCCATCTACACTGTCCCATCAAACACTCCCAGGGCAGGTACAGCACGGGTTAGATACAGAGTAAAGCTCCCTCTATATTGTCCCATCAAACAATCCCAGCGCAGATACAGCACTGCTTAGATACAGAGTAAATCTCCCTCTACACTGTCCCAGCAAACACCCGCAGGTCAGGTACAGCACGGGTTAGATACAGAGTAAAGCTCCCTCTAACTATCCCACCAACCACCCAGGGCAGGTACACCACGGGCTAGATACAGAGTAAAGCAAAGAGTTTAACATCTAGTGAGCTTACATCGTTATCTAACTGGATCAGAGAAGCAGCCTTACACCTACGCCACCCCCCACATACCAAACTTCCAACGGAGAACCAACAGTGCCCACGCCTCACCTTCAGATCTTTCCTGTTCCTGCGATTTCCTGTATACCAGATACCTGGAAGAGGGCAAGTCCTGGCACCGAGGATCCCAGGCAGGAAGAGGTCAACCACACCCCCATTCCCCAGGAGAAGGGGGAGAAGCGAATGTCTCCTGTCCGGGCTCCAGAACCTGAATGTCCCTCCGACCAATTGCCTGAGACACCTTGACGCCGACTGTACCTCGGCTCCTTCTTCAGGCCTGTCCAGAGTATCGGCCAAAGACGGCCACGCACTCCCACAATGCAGCTCTGCCGGCAAAAGCCCCCATGGACTGACCATTCCGCTGCACTAAGGGAGACCCCATGGAGGCTCTGCCTGAGAGAAATTTATAAGGAGCAGGACAGGCATCTCGCTGGGGAACCCGTTACATAGTATGGCCTCCCGCTCGCTGTAATTTCTAATGTGCAGGGCAGGCATCTCCCTGAGGAACCCATTACATAGATTGGCCTCCCGCTCACTGTAATTTTTAATGTGCTGGGCAGGCATCTCCCTGGGGAACCCGTTACATAGATTGGCTAACGCTCACTGAAATTTTTAATGTGCAGGGCAGGCATCATCCTGGGGAACTTGTTACATAGATTGGCCTCCTGCTCACAGAAATTTCTAATGTGCAGGACAGGCATCTCCCTGGGGAACCCGTTACATAGATTGGCTAACGCTCACTGAAATTTCTAATTTGCAAGGCATGCATCATCCTGGGGAACTTGTTACATAGATTGGCCTCCTGCTCACAGAAATTTCTAGTGTGCAGGACAGGCATCTCCCTGGGGATCCCGTTACTTAGATTGGACTCCCGATCACTGAAATTTCTAATGTGCAGGACAGGCACATGCCTGGGTAACCAGTTACATAGATTGGCCTCCCGCTCGCTGTTATTTCTAATGTGCAGGGCAGGCACATCCCTGAGGAAGCCGTTACAAAAATTCGTCTCCTGCTCACTGAAATTTCTAATGTGCAGGGCAGGCATCTCCCTGGGGAACCCGTTACATAGACTGGCCTCCCGCAAAGTGAAATTTCAATGTGCAGGACAGGCATCTCCCTGTGTAACCCGTTACATTGATTGGCCTACCTCTCACTGAACTGTCTAATGTGCAGGAAATGCATCTCCTTGTGGAACCCGTTACACAGATTTGCATCCTGCTCACTGAAATTTCTAATGTGGGGGACAGGCATCTCACTGGGGAACCCGTTACATAGATGGGCCTTGCGCTTACTGAAACTTCTAATCTGCAGGACCGGCATCTCCCTGGGGAACTTGTTACATAGAGTGGACTCCCGCTCACTGAAATGTATAATATGCAGGACAGGCATCTCCCTGTGGATCCCGTTACATAGATTGGTCTCCCGATCACTGACATTTCTAATGTGCAGGACATTCACCTACCTGGGTAAACCGTTACATAGATTGGACTCCCGCTCACTGAAAAGTCTAATAGAATCATAGAATCATAGAGTTATACAGCACAGAAAGAGGCCCTTCGGCCCATCATGTCTTCGCCGTCCATCAAGCCCTGTCCAATCTAATCCCATTTTCCAGCATTTGGTCCATAGCCTTGTATGCAATGGCATTTCAAGTGCTAATCCAAATGCTTCTTGAATGTTGTGAGGGTTCCTGCCTCTACCACCCTTTCAGGCAGTGAGTTCCAGACTCCAACCACCCTCTGGTTGAAAAGGTTCCTCCTCAAATCCCCTCTAAACCTCCTGCCCCTTACCTTGAATCTATGCCCCCTTGTTATTGATCCCTCTACTAAGGGGAAAAGTTCCTCTTTACCTATACTATCTATGCCCTTCATCATTTTGTACACCTCAATCAGGTCCCCCCTCAGCCTTCTTTGCTCCAAGGAAAACAACCCCAGCCTGTTTAGTCTTTCTTCATAGCTGAGGCGCTCCATCCCAGGTAACATCCTGGTGAATCTTCTCTGCACCCTCTCCAAAGCAATCACATCCTTCCTATAGTGAGGCGACCAGAACTGCACACAGTACTCCAGCTGTGGCCTTACCAGCGTTCTGTACAGCTCCATCATAACCTCCCTGCTCTTATATTCCATGCCTCGGTTAATGAAGGCAAGTATCCCATATGCCTTTTTAATCATCTTATCTACCTGTTCCGCTGCCTTCAGGGATCTATGTACATGTACACCAAGGTCCCTCTGACCCTTTGTACTTCCTAGGGTCCTGCCACTCATTGTGTATTCCCTTGCCTTATTTGTCCGACCAAAATGCATCACCTCGCACTTTTCAGGGTTAAATTCCATTTGCCACTTTTCTGTCCATCTGACCAACCCATTTATATCGACCTGTAGCCTGAGGCTTTCCTCCTCGCAATTTACCACCCCACCAATTTTCGTGTCATCTGCGAACTTACTGATCATACCTTTTACATTCTCATCCAGATCATTTATGTAGATCACAAACAGCAAGGGACGCAGCACCGATCCCTGAAGTATCCCACTGGACACAGGCTTCCAGTCACAAAAGCAACCGTTGACCATCACCCTCTGCCTCCTGCCACTCAGCCAGTTTAGGATTCAACGTGCCAAGGCACCCTGGATCCCATGGGCTCTTACCTTCTTGACCAGTCTCCTTTGCGTGACTTTGTCAAAAGCCTTACTGAAGTCCATGTATACCACATCCACCACATTTCCCTCATCCACACACCTAGTCACCCCCTCGAAAAATTCAATCAGATTGGTCAGACATGATTTACCCTTGACAAAGCCATGCTGACTATTCCCGATTAATCCTTGCCTCTCCAAGTGGAGACTAATTTTGTCCCTCAGAATTTTTTCCAATAATTCCCCTACCACAGATGTTCGGCTCGCTGGCCTGTAATTCCCTGGTTTATCCCTGCTACCCTTCCTGAATAATGGTACTACGTTAGCTGCTGTCCGGTCCTCTGGTAATCCCCTGTGGTCAGAGAGGTTCTGAAAATTTGTGTCAGAGCCCCTGCAATCTCCTCCTTTGCCTCACGCAGCAGCCTGGGATACATCTCGTCCGGGCCTGGGGATTTATCCACTTTTTGGCCTGCTAAAACCGCTAGTAGCTCCTCCCTCTCGATTCTAATATGTTCAACTATATCACAGTCCCCTTGCCCGACTTCTATGTCTACATCGTCTTTCTCCATAGTGAACACAGATGCAAAAAATTCATTTAATACCCCACCTACATCATCTGGCTCTACACACAGATTGCCACTTTGGTCCCTAATGGGCCCTAACCTTTCCCTGGTTATCCACTTGCCCTTATAAAACATCTTAGGATTTTCCTTTACTTTGCTCGCCAGTGTTATTTCATGGCCCCTCCTCGCTCTCCTAATTTCTCTTTTAAATATGCCCCTGCACTTTTTATACTCCTCTAGGGCTTCCTCCGTCTTGAGTCTTTTGTAACTGCCAAAAGCCCCCCTTTTTTTCCTAATGCATTTTTGTATATCCGTTGTCATCCAAGGTTCCCTTTGCTTGTTGGTCCCACCCTTGACCTTTACGGGAACATGTTGGCGTTGTATTCTCTCTATTTCCCTTCTGAAAGTCTCCCACTGCTTTGATGTGGATTTTCCTATAAGTAGCTGCTCCCAGTCCACTTTGGCCAGAACCTGCCTTATCATATTAAAATCGGCCTTCCCCCAATTTAGAACCCTTATTTCCGGGCAGTCTTTGTCTTTTTCCATGACCACCTTAAATCTCACCGAATTATGGTCACTGTCGCCAAAATGCTCTCCTATTGACACTTCCACCACTTGCCCGGCTACATTCCTTGGAATTAGGTCCAGTGCCGGCCCCTCTCTTGTAGGACTTTCTACATGTTGGCTCAAAAAGCTCTCCTGGATGCACTTTAAGAATTCTGCACCCTCTAAGCCTTTCACACTCTGACTATCCCAATTTATATTGGGGAAGTTGAAATCCCCCACTATTATTACCCTATTATTTTCGCACTTCTC
The DNA here is from genome assembly GCF_052327205.1 of Somniosus microcephalus. Taxonomy (NCBI): domain Eukaryota; kingdom Metazoa; phylum Chordata; class Chondrichthyes; order Squaliformes; family Somniosidae; genus Somniosus; species Somniosus microcephalus. Next base: position 35,867,024 of record NW_028225183.1, read on the forward strand.
TGTGATTTGCCTACATATCTGTTCCTCTATCTCCCCCTGACTGTTTGGGGGCCTAAAGCACACTCCCAGTAAAGTGCTTGCCCCCTTTTTGTTTTTAAGTTCGACCCATATGGCCTCATTTGAGGAACCCGCTAATATATCACCCTCCTTACAGCAGTAATTGATTCCTTAATTAATATTGCAACACCCCCTCCCCTTTTACACCTCCTCTGTCTCGCCTGAAGATTCTACACCCCGGAATATTGAGCTGCCAGTCCTGACCCTCCCTCAACCATGTCTCCGTGATAGCAACAATATGTGCTCAACAACAACTTCAGTTCATCCACCTTATTTGCAAGACCCCTTGCATTAAAATAAATGCCTTCCAGCCTTGCCATATTCCCTTTTGCCTTCACATATTTGCTCTGCCTTCCCAGCTGACTTGTCTTTTCCTCCGTATTTGGCTGTAAATCACCCCCTACTATAGCTCCACTCTGTATCGCATCCCCCTGCCAAGTTTGTTTAAATCGCCCCCCAACAGTGCTAGCAAACCTCCCCGCAAGGATATTGGTCCCCCTCTGGTTCAGCTGTAAACCTTCCGACTTGTACAAGTCTCACCTTTCCCAGAAGCAGACCCAGTGATCCAGGAAACTAAAGATCTCCTTCCTGCACCATCCCTTTAGACACGCATTCATCTGTTCTATCTTTCTATTCCTATACTCACTAGCACGTGGCACCGGGAGTAATCCAGAGATTACAACCTTTGAGGTCCTGCTCTTTAATCTTCTACCTAGCTCCCTAAATTCTTGCTGCAGGACCTCATCCCTCTTTTTACCTATGTCGTTGGTATCAATGTGGACAACGACCTCTGGCTGTTTGCCCTCCCCCTCCAGAATGCCCTGCAGCCGTTCAGTGACATCCTTGACCCTGGCACCAGGGAGGCAACAAACCATCCTGGGTTCACATCTACAGCCACAGAAACGCCTATCTGTACCCCTTACTATAGAATCCCCTACCACTACTGCTCTCCCACTCTTTTTCCTCCCTTCCTGGGCAGCAGGAGCACCCCCAGTGCCAGGAAGTTGGCTGCTGCTGCCTTCCCCTGGTAAGTCATCCCCCCCAACAGTATCGAAAGCGGTATACCTGGTTGAAAGGGGGATGGCCACAGGGGTCCCCTGCACTACAGCCTGCTTCTATTGTTCCGCCTGGTGGTCACCCATTTCCCTTCTGTCTGTGCAGCCATACACTGCGGTGTGACCAACTCACTGTACGAGTAATTTGCGACCCTCTCAACATCGTGAATGCTCCACAACCCATCCACCCACAGCTCCAGCGCCCCAAGACGGCCCGTTAGTAGCTGCAGCTGGATTCATTTCTGGCACATGTGTTGGTCAGGGTCACTGGCAGCGTCCCTGAATTCCCACATAGAGCAAGAGGAGCATATCACGGGGCTGGGCTCTCCTGGCATGACCTACCCCTTTAATCAAGTTAAATTAAATTAATTCAATACCACCAGTAAAGTAAGCCTTACCTGGTCTCTGGAGCCCTTTGTAGGCCCGCTCTAAGTTGAAGCACCCGCCGAAGATCTGAGGCGTTGCCTCGCCTAACTACCTGACTCCCCCATCCCTCAGCACTCTGTGAAAACCGAACTCAGTGCAAAATCGCCCTTCAAATCCTGTTTTTATAGGCCCTGAAACAAAGACTTGCTGAGCCCAGCCACAGGAGAACCAGGTTAACCAGATTACTCCAGTTTCCCTTGTTAACTGCCTTCAGCTGCTCTGAGTTGTAGGACTTGTTTATCCCTCATTAACCCTGCTTAAAGCTGGGAAATTTAGATTTTAAACAGTAAACAGTACGCAGTAAATGTGAAACAAACAAAACATTGATTTCAGCAACCAGTTAGCACTCCCTGACTCACCCAACTCTCAGCACTCTGTGAAAACCGCAACTTGTGCTAAATCGCACTTCAAAGCCTGTTTTTATAGGCCCTGAAACAAAGACTTGCTGAGCCCAGCTACAGGAGAACCAGGTTAACCAGATTACTCCAGTTTCCCTTGTTAACTGCTTTCAGCTGCTCTGAGTTGTAGGACTTGTTGATCCCTTTTTAACCCTGCTTAAAGCTGGGAGATTTAGATTTTAAACAGTAAACAGTACACAGTAAATATGAAACAAACAAAAGCTTGATTTCAGCAACCAGTTAAGACTCCCTGACTCACCCAACTCTCAGCACTGTGAAAACCGCACTCAGTGCAAAATCGCACATCAAAACCTGTTTTTATAGGCCCTGAAACAAAGAATTGTTGAGCCCAGCTACAGGAGAACCAGGTTAACCAGATTACTCCAGTTTCCCTTGTTAACTGCCTTCAGCTGCTCTGAGTTGTAGGACTTGTTTATCCCTTTTTAACCCTGCTTAAAGCTGGGATATTTAGATTTTAAACAGTAAACAGTACACAGTAAATGGGAAACAAACAAAAGTTGATTTCAGTAACCAGTTAAGACTCCCTGACACACCGAACTCTCAGCACTCTGTGAAAACCGCACTCAGAATCTGCAGGACTGGCATCTCCTTGGGGAACCCATTGCATAGATTGGCCACCCGCTCACTGTAATTTCTAATGTGCAGGGCACGCACATCCCTGGAGAACCCGTTGCATAGATTGGCCTCGCACTCACTGAAATTTCTAATGTGCAGGACACGCATCTCCCTGGGGAACACGTAATATAGAGTGGCCTGAAAGGAAGTGTAATTTCTAATGTGCAGGGCAATCATCTTCATGGGGAACCCGTTACATTGATTGGCCTCCCGCTCACTTAAATTTCTAATGTTCAGGGCAGGCATCTCCAATTGGAACCCGTTAATTTGATTGGGCTCCCACTCACTGATATTTCTAATGTGCAGTGCAGGCATCACCCTGGGGTACCCCTTACAGAGATCCACCTCCCGCTCTCTGAAATTTTTATGTGCACGACAGGCAACTCCCTGGGGAACCCGTAACAAAGATTGCCTCCCGCTCATTGAAATTTCTAATGTGCAGGACAGGAATCTCCCTGGGGAACACGTAATATAGAGTGGCCTGAAAGGAAGTGTAATTTCTAATGTGCAGGGCAATCATCTTCATGGGGAACCCGTTACATTGATTGGCCTCCCGCTCACTTAAATTTCTAATGTTCAGGGCAGGCATCTCCAATTGGAACCCGTTAATTTGATTGGGCTCCCACTCACTGATATTTCTAATGTGCAGTGCAGGCATCACCCTGGGGTACCCCTTACAGAGATCCACCTCCCGCTCTCTGAAATTTTTATGTGCAGGACAGGAATCTCCCTGGGGAACCCGTAACATAGATTGGACTCCGCTCTCTGAAATTTCTAATGTGCAAGACAGGCATCTCGCTGGGGGGCCCCTCACATATATTGGCCTCCCGCACCCTGAAATTTCTAATGTGCAGGGCAGGCATCTCCCTGCTTAACCTGTTACGTAGATTGACCTCCCGCAATTGAAATTTCTAATGTGCAGGTCAGGCATCTCCCTGGGGAACCACTTACATAACTGGTCCTCCCACTCTCTGAAATTTATAATCTGCAGCACTGGCTTTTCCCTGGGGATCCCGTTACGTAGATTGCAATCGCCCTCATTGAAATTTCTAATCTGCAGGGCAGGAATCTCCCTGGGGATCCCGTTACATAGATTGGTCTCCCGATCACTGAAATATCTAATGTGCAGTGCAGGCATATCCCTGGGGAACCATATACATATATTTGTCTTCCGATCACTGAAATTTTTAATGTGCAGAACAGGCATCTCCCTGGGGCATCCATAATATAAATTGGCCTCCCGCTCACTGATATTTCTAATGTGCAGGGCAGGCATCTCCCTGGGTAAACCTTACATAGATTGGCCTCCCGCTCATTAAATTCCTAACGTGCAGGACAGGCATCTCCCTGGGGACCACATTACATAGATTGGCCTCCCGCTCACTGAAATTTCTAATGTGCTGGGCAGGCAGCTCCCTGTGGAACCCATTACATAGATTACTCTCACGCTCAATGAAACTTCTAATGTGCAGGACAGGCATCTCCCTGGGGAAAACCGTACATAGAATCACCTCCCGCTCACTGTAATTTCTAATGTGCAGGACAAGCACATGCCTGGTGAACCTGTTATCTAGATTGGCCTCCCGCTCACTGAAATTTCTAATGTGCAGGACTGGCATCTCCATGGGGAAATAAATTACGTAGAATGGCCTCCCGCCCACTGAACCTTCTAATGTGCAGAACAGGCATCCCCCTTGAAAACCCGTTACATAGATTGGCCTCAAGTTCACTGAAATGCCGAATGTGCAGACCAGGCCTCTCCCTGGGGAAAACCGTACATATATTCGCCTCCCGCTCCCTGTAATTTCTAATGTGCAGCACAGGCACTTCCCTGGGTAACCGGTTACATAGACTGGCCTCCCGCTCACTGAAATTTCTAAAGTGAAGGACAGGCATCTCCCTGGGGATCCCGTTACATAGATTGGTCTCGCGATCATTGAAATTTCTAATGTGCATGGCAGGCATCTCCCTGCGGAACCCGTTGCATATCTTGGCCTCCTGCTCACTGAAATTGTTAATGTACAGGACAGGCACCTCCCTTCTGGACCCCACACATAAATTGGCCTCCCGCCTACTGAAATTTCTACTGTGCAGGGCAGGCATCTCCCTGGGAAACCCGTTGCATAATTTGCCTTCCCGCTCACTGAAATTTCTAATGTGCAGGGCAGGCATCTCCCTGGGGAATCCCTTACATAGATTGGACTCCGGCTCACTGAACTTTCTAATGTGCAGGGCAGGCATCTCCCTGAGGAACCGTTACATAGATTGGACTGCGCTCTCTGAAATTTCTAATGTGCAGGACAGGCATTTCCCTGGGGAACCCCTTACAGAGATTGGCCTCCCGGTCACTGAAATTTCTAATGTGCAGTACAAGCATCTCCCTGGTGAACCCCTTACATAGATTGGCCTCCCGCACACTGAAATTTCTAATGTGCAGGACAGCTATCACCCTGGGGATCCCCTTACATAGAATGGCCTCCCGCTCAATGAAATTTCTAATGTGAAGTGCAGGCATCTCCCTGGGGAACCCGTTACACAGATTGGCCTGCTGAAAATTGAAATTTCCAATTTTCAGGGCAGGCACCTCCCTGGGGAACCTATTACATAGATTGGACTCCCGGTCACTGAATGTTCTAATGTGCAGGACAGGCATCTCCCTGTGGAACCCGTTACATAGATTGTCCTCCCGAACACTGAAATGTCTAATGTGCATGACAGGCACCTCCCTGGGGCACCCGCTGCATAGAATGGGCTCCCGGTCACTGAATATTCTAATGTGCATGCAGTCATCTCCCTGGGGAACCCCTTACATAGATTAGCAGCCCGCAAACTGAAATTTCTAATATGCAGGACAGGCATCTCCCTGGGGAACCCAGTACACAGATTGGCCTCCCGATCACTGAAATTTCTAATGTGCAGTGCAGGCATTTCCCTGGGGAGCCCGTTACATAGATTGGACTCCCGGTCACTGAATATTCTAATGTGCAGAACAGGCATCTCACTGGGGAACCCGTTACATAGATTGGACTCCCGGTCACTGAAATTTTTAATGTGCAGAACAGGCATCACCCTGGGGAACCCGTTACATAGATTGGACTCCCGGTCACTGAATATTCTAATGTTCAGGACAGGCATCTCCCTGTGGAACCCGTTACATAGATTGGCCTCCCAATCATTGAAATTTTTAATGTGTAGTGCAGGCATCACCCTGGGGAACCCGTTGCATTGATTGAGCACCCGGTCACTGAATGTTCTAATGTGCATGCAGCCATCTCCCTGGGGAACACGTTATGTAGATTGGCCTCCCACTCACTGAAATTTATAAGGTGCAGCGCAAGCATCTCCCTGGGGAATCCGTTTCCATGATTGGACTCCCGCTCAAAGAAATTTCTGAGGAGTGGGCAGGAATCTCCCTGGGGAACCCTTTACATAGATTGGCCTCCCACTCACTGAAATATCTAATGTGCGGAACAGTCATATCACTGCGGAGCCCCTTACATAGATTGGCCTAACGCTCACTGACATTTTTAATGTGTACTGCAGGCATCACCCTGGGGAACCCGTTACATAAATTGACCTTACGCCCACTGAAATTTCTGATGTGCAGGACAGGCATCTCCCTGGGGAACCCCTTACATAGATTGGACTCCACCATTTGAAATTTCTAATGTGCAAGACAGGCATTTCGCTGTGGAACCCGTTACTTAGATGGCCTCCCGCTCACTGAGATTTCAAATGCTCAAGGCAGGCACCTCCCTGCGGAACTTGTTACATAGTTTGCCCTCCCGCTCCCTGAAATTTCTGATGTGCAGGGCAGGCATCTGCCTGGGGAACCCTTTACATATATTGGCCTACCGCTCACTGAAGTTTTAAATGTGCAGGGCAGGCATCACCCTGGGGAACCCGTTAAATAAATTGATCTCTCACTCAGTGAAATTTCTACAGTGCAGGACAGGCATCTCCCTGGGAACCCAATTCATAGATTGGCCTCCCGCTCACTGAAATTTCTAATGTGCAGGCAAGCATCTCCCTGGGGAACCCCTTACATATATTGGGCTCCCGCTCACAAGTTTCTAATGGGCAGGGCAGGGAACTCACTTGGAAACCATTTACATAGATTGGGCTCCCGCTCACTGAAATTTAGAATGTGCAGAGAAAGCATCTCCCTGGCGAACCAGTTAAACTGATTGTCCTCCCGCTCAATGAAATTTCTAATGTGCTGGGCCTGCAACTCCCTGGGGAACCCCTTACATAGATTGTTGTCCCGCTCACTGAACTTTCTAATGTACAGGACATGCATCTCCCTCGGGAGCCCCTTACATAGATTGTCCTCCCGCTCACTGAAGTTTTAAATGTGCAGAGCAGGCATCACCCTGGGGAACCCGTTAAATAAATTGATCTCTCGCTCAGTGAAATTTCTGCAGTGCAGGACAGGCATCTCCCTGGGAACCCAATACATAGATTGGCCTCCCGCTCAATGAAATTTCTAATGTGCAGGCAAGCATCTCCCTGGGGAACCCCTTACATATATTGGGCTCCCGCTCACAAGTTTCCAATGGGCAGGGCAGGGAACTCACTTGGAAACCCCTTACATAGATTGGGCTCCCGCTCACTGAAATTTCTAATGTGCAGGGCCTGCATCTCCCTGGGGAACCCCTTACATATATTGCCCTCCCGCTCACTGAGATTTGTAATGTTCAGTGCAGGCATCTCACTGGGGATCCCGTTACATAGATTGGCCTCACGCTCCCTGAAATTTATAATGTGAAGGGCAGCCATCTCCGTGCGGATTCCGTTACATAGATTGGACTCCCACTCACTGATGTGCAGGAGAGGCATCTCCCTGAGGAACCCTTAGATAGATAGGACTCCGCACTCTGAAATTTCTAATGTGCAAGAAGCCACCTCCCTGGGGAACCCGTTACGTAGTTTGCCCTCCCGCTCACTGAAATTTCTAATGTGCAGAGCAGGCACCTCCTTGGGGAACCCATTACACAGATTGGCCTCCCGCTCACTGAAATTTCAAATGTGCAGAGCAGGCATCCCCCAGGTTAACCCGTTACATAGACCGAACTCCCATCTCCCTGGGGAACCTCTTACATAGATTGGACTCCACCATTTGAAATTTCTAATGTGCAAGACAGGCATTTCGCTGTGGAACCCTTTACATAGATTGCCTCCCGCTCACTGAAATTTCAAATGCTCAGGGCAGGCACATCCCTGGGGAACTCGTTACATAGTTTGCACTCCCGCTCCCTGAAATTTCTAATGTGTAGGGCAGGCATCTGCCTGGGGAACCCCTTACATAGCTTGTCCTCCCGCTCACTGAACTTTCTAATGTACAGGACATGCATCTCCCTGGGGAGCCCCTTACATAGACTGGCCTCCCGCTGAGTGATATTTATAATGTGCAGGAGAGGCATCTCACTGGGGAACCCGTTACATAGTTTGGGCTCCTTCTCACAGAAATTCTAATGTGCAGGACAGGCATCTCCCTGGGAATCCCATTACATAGATTGGCCTCCCGCTCACTGACATTTCTAATGTGAAGGACAGGCATCTCCCGGGGGAACCCGTTACATAGATTGGCCTCCCGCACACTGTAATTTCTAATGTGCAGGACAGGCAACTCCCTGGGGAACCCGTTGCGTAGATTGGTCTCCCGCTCACTTAAATTTCTAATGTGCAGGACAGGCATCGCCCTGGGAACCTGTTACACTGATTGGCGTCCCGCACACTGAAATTTCTAATGTGCAGGCGAGGCATCTCCCTGGGGAACCCGTTACAGAGATTGACCTCCCGCTCACTGAAATTTGTAATGTGCAGGAAAGGCATCACCCTGGCGATCCCATTACATAAGTTGGCCTCCTGCTCACGGCAATTTCCAATGTGCCATGCCGGCATCTCCCTGTGGAAACCCTTACACAGATTTGCCTGACGCTCACTGAAATTTATAATGTACAGTGCAAGCATCTCCCGGGGGAACCCGTTAAACTGATTGGACTCACGCTCACTGAAATTCCTAATGTGCAGGAGAGACATCTCCCTGGGGACCCAGTTACGCTGATTGGGCTCCCACTCACTGAAATTTCTTAAGTATAGTGCAGGCAACTCCCTGGTGAACCCCTTACACAGGTTGGCCTCTCGCTCACTGAAAATTCTAACGTGCAGGGCAGGCATGTCCCTGGGGAACCCGTTACACAGATTGGCCTCCCACACAATGAAATTACTATTGTGCTCGTAAGGCATCTCCCTGGGTATCCCATTACATTGATTGGCCTCCCGCTCGCTGAGATTATAATGTGCAGGACAGGCATCTCCCTGGGGAACCCATTACATAGACTGGCCTCACGCTCTGTGATATTTTTAATGTGCAGGTGAGGCATCTCACTGGGGCACCTGTTACATAGTTTGGACTCCCGCTCACTCAACTTTCTCATGTTTAGTGCAGGCATCTCACTGGGGATCCTGTTACATAGATTGGACTCTCGCTCACTGTAATTTCGAATGTGCAGGGCAGGCATCTTCCGGGTGAACCCCTTACATAGATTTGCCTCTCGCTCTCTGAAATTTCTAATGTGCAGGGCCGGCACCTCCCTAGGGAACCCAATTACACAGATTGCCCTCCCGCTCACTGAAATTTCAAATGTGCAGGACAGGCATCTCCCTGGAGTACCCGTTACATAGATTGGCCTCCCCCTCACTGATATTTCTAACGTGCGGGGCAGGCATCTCCCTGGGGAACCCGTTACATAGATTGGTCTCCCGCTCACTGACATTTCTAATGTGCAGGGCAGGCATCTCCCTGGGGAACGCCTTAAAAAGATTGCCCTCCCGCTCGCTGAACTTTCTAATATGACGGAAAGGCATCTTCCTGGGTTACCGGTTGCACAGATTGTGCTACTGCTCACTGAAATTTCTAATGTGCATTATAGGCATTTCCCTGGGGAATCCGTTACATAGATTGGACTCATGCTCACTGAAATTTCTAATGTGCAGGACAGCATCTTCCTTGGGAACCTGTTACACTGATTAGACTCGCGCTCACTGAAATTTCTAATGTGCAGGACAGGCTTCTCCCTGGGGAACACTTTACATAGATTGGGCTCCCGCTTACTGAAATTTCTTAAGTTTAGTACAGGCATCTCCGTGGGGAACCCATTACATACATTGGCCTCCCGCTCTCTGAAATTTCGAATGTTCAGTGAAGGCCTGTCCCTGGAGAACCACTTACATAGATTGGCCTCCCGCTCACTGATATTTCTAATGTACAGGACCGGCACCTCCCTATATAAGCCGTTACATAGATTGGCCTACCGCTCACTGAAATTTCTAATGTGCAGGACAGGCAAATTCGTGGGGAAGCCGTTACATATATTGGCCTCATGCTCTCTGAAATTTCTAAATTGGTGGAAAGTCATCTCCCTGGGTAACCCGTTGCATAGATTGTCCTTCCGCTCAAGGAAATTTCTAATGTGCAGGACAGGCATCACCCTGGGAAACCCCGCTTCATAGTTTGGCCCCCAGGTCACAGAAATGTCTAATGTGCAGGGCAGGCATCACCCTGGGAAACCCCGCTACATAGTTTGGCCTCCAGGTCACAGAAATGGCTAATGTGCAGGGCAGGCATCACGCTGGGGAACCCCTGACATAGGTTGGCCTCCGGCTCACTGAAATTACTAATGAGCAGGGCAGGCATCTCCCTGGGGAACCCGTCACATATATTGTCCTCCCGCTCACAGAAATTTCTAAAGTACGGAGCAGGCATCTCCCTGGGGAACCCGTTTTATACATTTGCCTCCCGCTCACTGAAATTTCTAATGTGCAGGGCAGGCATCTTCTGGGGGAACCCCTTACATAGATTTGCCTCTCGCTCTCTGAAATTTCGAATGTGCAGTGCCGGCACCACCCTGGGGAATCCAATTACACAGATTGCCCTCCCGCTCACTGAAGTTTATAATGTGCCGGACAGGCTCCTCCATGGGGAAGCCGTTACATTGTTTGGCCTCCTGCTCACTGAAATTTCTAATGTGCAGGGCAGCCATCTCCCTTGGAAACCCTTACATAGATTCACCTCCAGCTCACTAAACTTTCATATGTGCAGGACAGGCATCTCCCTGGGGAACCTGTGACATAGATAGGCCTCCCGCTCACTGTAATTTCTAATGTGGAGGAAAGGCATCTCCCTGGGGAACCCGTTACATAGATTGGCCTCCCGATCACTGACATTTCTAATGTTTAGTGCTGGCATCACCCTGGGGAACCCGATATATAGATAGGCCTCCCGCTTACTGAAATTTCTAATGTGCAGGGCCGGCAACTCCCTGGGGAGCCCCTTTTGCAGATTGGCCTCCGCTCACTGACATTTCTAATGTTTAGTTCAGGCAACTCCCTGGGAAACCCGTTACATAGTTTGGCCTCCTGCTCACTGTAATTTCTAATGTGCAGGAGAGGCAACTCCCTGGGGAACCCATTACATAGGTAGTCCTCCTGCTCACTGAAATTTGTAATGTGCAGGACAGGCATCTCGCTGGGGAACCCGTTACATAGACTGGTGTCCCACTCACTGAAAGTTCTAATGTGTTGTGCCGGCATCACCCTGGGGAACCGATATATAGATTGGCCGCCTGCTTACTGAAATTTCTAATGTGCAGGGCCAGCATCTCCCTGGGGAACCCGTTGCATAGATTTGCCTCCCGCTCACTGAAATTTCTAATGTGCAGGGTAGGCATTTCCTGGGGAACCCCTTACATAGATTGGCCTCCCGCTCTCTGAAATTTCTAATGTGCAGGGCCGGCACCTCCCTGGGTAACCCATTAAACAGATTGGCCTCCCACCCACTGAACTTTCTAATGTGCAGGGCATGCTTCTCCCTCGGGAAGCCGTTACATAGATTGGCCTCCTACTCACTGAAATTTCTAATGTGCAGTGCTGCCATCTCCGTGGGAACCCCTTCCTTAGATTCACCTCCCGCTCACCAAACTTTCTTATGTGCAGGACAGGCATCTCCCCGGGGAACCCGTTACATAGATTGGCCTCCCGCTCACTGTAATTTCTAATGTGCAGGAAAGGCATGTCCCTGAGGAACCCATTACATAGATTGGGCACCAGCTCACTAAAATTTCTAATGTGTAGTACCGGTATCACCCTGGGGAACCCGATAGATAGATTGCCCTCCTACTTACTGAAATTTCTAATGTGCAGGTCCAGCATCACCCTGGTGCACCCCTTACACAGATTGGCCTCCCGCTCACTGAAACTTCGAATGTTTAGTTCAAGCATCTCCCTGGGGAACCCGTTGTATAGATTGGCCTCCCGCTCACTGTAATTTCTAATGTGCAGGACATGCAACTCCCTGGGGAACCCATTACATAGATTGCCCTCCTGCTCACTGAAATTTCTAATGTTCAGGACAGGCATCTCGCTGGGGAACCCCTTACACAGATTGGCCTCCCGCTCACTGAAATTTCTAATATGCAGGACAGGCTTCGCTCTGGGGAACCCGTCACATAGATTGATCTCCCACTCACTGAAATTTCGAATGTGCAGGACAGGCATCTCCCTGGGAACCCCTTAAATAGATTGGCCTCCCGCTCACTGAAATTTCTGATGTACAGGACAGGCATCTCCATCGTGAACCCGTTACATAAATTTAACTCCCGGTCACTGAAAGTTCTAATGTGCAGGTCAGGCATCTCCCTGGGGAACCCGATACATAGATTGGCATCCCGCTCACTGAAATTTCTAACGTGCAGGACAGGCATCTCCCTGGGGAACCCGTTACATAGATTGGCCTCCCGCTCACTTAAATTTCTAATGTGCAGGACAAGCATCTCGCTGGGGAACCCGTTACATAGATTGGCCTCCCACTCACTGACATTTCTGATCTGCTGGAAAGGCATCTCACTGGGGATACCGTTACACAGAATAGCCTGCCACTCATTGCATTTGCTAAGGTGCAGAACAGGCATCTCCCTGGGGAACCTCTTACATAGATTGGCCTCTCGCTCACTGAAATTTCTAATGTGAAGGGCAGGCATCTCCCTGGGTAACCCGTTACATAGAATGGTCTCCCAGTCTCTGAAAATTCTAATGTTCATTGCAGGCATCTCCCCGGGGAGCCCGCTACTTAGATTGGCCAACCTGCCACTGAAATTTCTAAAGTGCAGGACAGGATCTCCCTGGGGAACCCGTGAAATAGATTGGGCTCCCGCTCAGTATAATTTTTAATATGCAGGTCAGGCATCTCCCTGGGGAACCCTTTACATAGATTGGCCTGCAGTTCATTGAAATTTCTAATGTAGAGGACACGCACCTCCCTGGGGAAGCCGTTAAATAAATTGGCCTCCCGCTCACTGAAATTTCTAATGTGCAGTGCAGGCATCTCCCTGCGGAACCAGTTGCATAGATTGGCCTCCCGCTCACTGATATTTCTAATGTGTATGACAGGCATCTCCGTGGATAACCAGTTGCATAGATTGGAATCCCGCTCTCTGAAAATTCTAATGTAAAGTGCAGGCATCTCCCCACGGAACCCGCTACCTAGATTGTCCTCCCTGTCACTGAAATTTCTAATGTGCAGGTCAGGCAACTCCCTGGGGAACCCGTCACATAGATTGGCCTCCCGCTCACTGTAATTATTAATATGCAGGGCAGGCATCTCCCTGTGGAGCCCCTTACAAAGATTGGCCTCCCGCTCATTGAAAATTCTAATGTAAAGTGCAGGCATCTCCCCGCGGAACCCCCTACATAGATTGGCCTCCCTGTCACTTAAATTTCTAATGTGCCGGACAGGCAACTCCTTGGGGAGCCCGTTACATAGATTGGCCACCCGCTCACTGTAATTATTAATATGCAGGGCTGGCATCTCCCTGTGCAGCCTCTTACATAGATTGGCCTCCCGCTCATTGAAATTTCTAATGTAGAGGACAGGCACCTCCCTGGGGAAACCGTTACATAGGTTGGCCTCATGCTCACTGAAATTTCTAATGTGCAGGAAAGGCATCTCTCTGGGTTATCCGTTACAATGATTGGCCTCCCGCTCTCTGAAAATTCTAATGTACAGTGCAGGCATCTCCCTGGGGATCCCCTTATATAGATTGGCCTCCTGCTCACTGAAATTTCTAATGTAGAGGACAGGCACTTCCCTGGGGAAACCATTACATAGATTCACCTCATGGTCACTGAAATTTCTAATGTGCTGGAAAGGCATCTTCCTGGGATCCGTTACATAGATTGGCCTCCCACTCACTTAAATTTCTAATGTGCAGTGCAGGCATCTCCCTGGGGATCCCGTTACATAGATTGGCCTCCCGCACAATGAAATTTATAATGTGCACAACAGGCATCTCCCTGGGTAACCTGTTACATAGATTGGCATCCCGCTCTCTGTAAATTCTAATGTACAGTGCAGGCACCTCCCTGGGGAACCCGCTACATAGATTGGCCTCCCTGTCACGGAAATATCTAATGTGCTGGTCAGGCATCTCACTGGGAACCCGTTACATAGATTGTACTCCCGGTCACAGAAATTTCTAATGCGCAGGTCAGGCATCACGCTCGGGAACCCCCGTTACATAGCCTGGCCTCCCGCTAACTGAAATTTATAATGTGCAGGACAGGCATCTCCCTCGGGAACCCTTTACATAGTTGGCCTCCCTCTCACTGAAATTTCAGATGTGCAGGACAGGGATCTACCAGGGGAACCCGTTACATAATTTGTTCTCCCACTCACTGTTATTTCTAATGCGCAGGACAGGCATCTCACTGGGGAACCCCTTAAATAGATTGGCCACCCGATCACTGAAATTTCAATGTGCAGGACAAGCATCTCGCTGGGGAACCTGTTACATAGATTGGCCTCCCACTCACTGACATTTCTGATCTGCTGGAAAAGCAGCTCACTGGGAATACGGTTACATAGACTAGCCTGCAACTCACTGAAATTTCTAATGTGCAGAACAGGCATCTCCCTGGGGAACCTCTTACATAGATTGGCCTCCCGCTCAGTGAAATTTCTAATGTGAAGGGCAGGCATCTCCCTGGGTAACACGTTACATAGAATGGCCTCCCACTCTCTGAAAATTCTAAAGTTCATTGCAGGCATCTCCCCGGGGAGCCCGCTACATAGATTGGCCAACCTGTCACTGAAATTTCTAATGTGCAGGACAGGATCTCCCTGGGGAACCCGTTAAATAGATTGGGCTCCCGGTCACTATAATTTTTAATATGCAGCTCCGGCATCTCCCTGGGGAGCCCGTAACATAGATTGGCCCCCAGTTCATTGAAATTTCTAATGTAGAGGGCACGCACATCCCTGGGGAAGCCGTTACATAGATTGGCCTCATGCTCACTGAAATTTCTAATGTGCAGGAAAGGCATCTCCCTGGGAAGCCATTAAATAAATTGGCCTCCCGCTCACTGGTATTTCTAATGTGCACGACAGGCATCTCCCTGGGTAACCCGTTACATAGATTGGCATCCCGCTCTCTGAAAATTTTAACGTAAAGTGCAGGCATCTCCCCGCAGAACCCGCTACATAGATTCGCCTCCCTGTCACTGAAATTTCTAATGTGCAGGACAGGCAACTCCCTGGGGAGCCCGTTACATAGATTGGCCCCCCGCTCACTGTAATTATTAATATGCAGGGCAGGCATCTCCCTGTGGAGCCCCTTACATAGATTCGCCTCCCGCTCATTGAAAATTCTAATGTAAAGTGCAGGCATCTCCCTGCGGAACCCGCTACATAGATTGGCCTCCCTGTCACTGAAATTTCTAATGTGCAGGACAGGCAACTCCCTGGGGAGCCCGTTACATAGATTGGCCCCCCGCTCACTGTAATTATTAATATGCAGGGCAGGCATCTCCCTGTGGAGCCCCTTACATAGATTTGCTTCCCGCTCATTGAAATTTCTAATGTAGAGGACAGGCACCTCCCTGGGGAAACCGTTACGTAGATTGGCCTCATGCTCACTGAAATTTCTAATGTGCAGGAAAGGCATCTCCCTGGATTACCCGTTACAATGATTGGCCTCCCGCTCTCTGAAAATTCTAATGTACAGTGCAGGCATCTCCCTGGGCATCACCTTATATAGATTGGCCTCCCGCTCACTGAAATTTCTAATGTAGAGGACAGGCACATCCCTGCGGAAACCATTACATAGATTGACCTCATGCTCACAGAAATTTCAATGTGCTGGAAAGGCATCTCCCTGTGATCCGTTACATAGATTGGCCTCCCACACACTTAAATTTCGAATGTGCAGTGCAGGCATCTCCCTGGCGAACCCGTTACATAGATTGGCCTCCCGCACAATGAAATTTATAATGTGCACAACAGGCATCTCCCTGGGTAACCTGTTACATAGATTGGCATCCCGCTCTCTGTAAATTCTAATGTACAGTGCAGGCATCTCCCTGGGGAACCCGCTATATAGATTGGCCTCCCTGTCACGGAAATATCTAATGTGCAGGTCAGGCATCTCACTGGGGAACCCGTTACATAAATTGTACTCCCGGTGCAGAAATTTCTAATGCCCAGGTCAGGCATCACGCTCGGGAACCCCCGTTGCATAGCCTGGCCTCCCACTAGCTGAAATTTATAATGTGCAGGACAGGCATCACCCTCGGGAACCCCTTACATAGTTGGCCTCCCTCTCACTGAAATTTCTATGATGCATGACAGGCATCTCCCTGGGTAACCCGTTACATAGATTGGCCTCCCGCTCTCTGAAAATTCTAATGTACAGTGCAGGCATCTCCCCGTGGAACCCGCTACATAGAATGGCTTCCCTGTCACTGAAATTTCTAATGTGCATGTCAGGCAACTCCCTGGGGAACCCGTTACATAGTTTGGCCTCCCGCTCACTGTGGTTTTTAATATGCAGGGCAGGCATCTCTCTGGGTATCCCCTTACATAGATTGGCCCCCCCGCTCATTGAAATGTCTAATGTAGAGGACAGACACCTCCCTGGGTAAACCGTTACATAGATTGGCCTCATGCTCACTGATAATCCTAAAGTGCAGGAAAGGCATCTCCCTGGGAATCCGATCATAGATTGGCCTCCCGGTCACTGAAATATCTAATGTGCAGTGCAGGCATCTCCCTGGGGAAACCGTTACATAGATTGGCATTCCGCTCACTGAAATTTCTAATGTGCACAACAGGCAACTCCCTTGGTAACCTGTTACATATATTGGCCTTCCGCTCTCTGAAAATTCTAATGTTCAGTTCAGGCATCTACCTGGGGAGCCCAATACATAGATTGGCATCCCTGTCACTGAAATTTCTAATGTGCAGGGCAGGCATCTGCCTGGGGAGCCCCTTACAAAAATTGGCCTCCCGCTCACTGAAATTTCTAATTTAGAGGACAGGAACCTACCTGGGGAACCCGTTACAGAGATTGACCTCATGCTCACTGAAATTTCTAATGTGCAGTAAAGGCATCCCCCTGGGAATCCGTTACATACATTGGACTCCCACTCACAGAAATTTCAAATCTGCAGTGCAGACATCTCCCTGGGGAACCCGTTACATAGATTGGACTCCCGCTCACTGAAATTTCTAATGTGCTGGACAGGCATCTCACTGGGGATACCTTTACATAGATTGGCCTCCCGGTCACAGAAATTTCTAATTTTCAGGGCAGGCATCACGCTGGGGAACCCCCGTTACATGGATTGCCCTCCCCCTCATTGAAATTTCTAATGTGCAGGACAGGCATTTCTCTGGGGAACCCCTGACAAAATTTGGCCTCCCGCTCACTGAAATTTCAGATGTGCAGGGCAAGCATCTCCCAGGGGAATCCGTTACATAGATTGGTCTCCCGCTCACTGAAATTTCTAATGTGCAGGACCGGCATCTCCCTGGGGAATGCGTTAAATAGAGTGGCCTCCCGCTCACGGAAATTTCTAATGTGCAGGAGAGGTATCTCCCGAGGGATCCAGTTACGTAGATTGGCCTTCTGATCTCTGTAATTAATAATGTGCAGGACAGGCATTACCCTGAGGATCCCGTTACATAGATTAACCTTCCGCTCACTGTACTTTCTAATGTGCAGGGCAGGCATCTCCCGGGGGAAACCGTAACATAGATTGTCCTCCCGCTCACTGAAATTTCTAATGTGAAGGGCAGGCATCACATTGGGGAACCCGATACAAAGATTGGCCTCCCACTCACTGAATTGTCTAATGTGCAGGGCAGGCAACTCCCTGGGGAACCCCTTACCTAGATTGTCCTCCCGCTCTCTGAAATATCAAATGTGCAGGACAAGCATCTACCTGGGTTCCCATTACACAGATTGGCCTCCCACTCTCTGAAATTTTAATGTGCAGAGCAGGCTACTCTCTGGGAACACGTTGCATAGATTGGCCACCCGCTCACTGAAATTTCAAATGTGCAGGACCGGCATCTCCCGGGGGAACCCGTTGCATAGATTGGCCTCCCGCGCACAGAAATTCCTATTGTGCAGGGCAGGCATCACCCTGGGGAATCCCTTACATTGATTGTCCTCCCATTCTCTGGAATTATTAATGTACAGAGCAAGCACAACCCTGTGAACACGTTACACAATTTGGCCTCCCGCTCACTGAAATTTCTAATGTGCAGGGCAGGCATCTCCCTGGGGAACCCGTTACGTAGATTTGCCTCCCTCTCACTGAAATTTCTAATGTGCATGGCAGACATCTCCCTGGGAAAACGTAACACAGATTGGACTCCCGATCACTGAAATATCTAATGTGCAGGGCAGGCATCTCCATGGGGAACCCATTACAAAGATTGGCCTCCCGCTCACTGAATTTCTAATGTGAAGGACAGGCATCGCCCTGGGCAACCCGTTACTTAGATTTGACTCCCTCTCACTGAAATTTCTAATGTGCATGGCAGATATCTCCCTGGGAAAACGTAACACAGATTGGACTCCCGATCACTGAAATATCTAATGTGCAGGGCAGGCATCTCCATGGGGAACCCATTACAAAGATTGGCCTCCCGCTCACTGAATTTCTAATGTGCAGGACAGGCATCGCCCTGGGCAACCCGTTACTTAGGTTTGCCTCCCTCTCACTGAAATTTCTAATGTGCATGGCAGACATCTCCCTGGGAACACGTAACACAGATTGGCCTCCCGCTCACTGAAATTTCTAATGTAGAGGACAGGCATCTCCCTGGGGGACCCGTTATATAGTTTGGCCTCCCGCTCTCTGAATTTTCTAATGTACAGGGAAGGCAGTTCCATGGAGAACACGCAACATAGATTGGACTCCCGCTCACTGAAATATCTAATGTGAAGGACAGGCATCTTCCTGGGATCCTGTTACATAGATTGGCCTACCGCGCACTGACATTTCTAAGGTGCACGACAGGCATCTCCCTGGGTAACCCGTTACCTAGAATGGCCTCCCGCTCACTGAAATGTCTAATGTACAGGGAAGACATTTCCTGGGAGAACATGTAACATAGATTGGCCTCCCGCACACTGAACTTTATAAGGTGCATGGCAGGCATCTGCCTGGGGAACCCATTCCAAAGATTGGCTTCCCGCTCACTGAAATTTCTAATGTTCAGGGCAGGCATCTCCGAGGGGAACCCGTTATATAGACTGGCCTCCTGCTCACTGAAATTTCTAATGTGCCGGTCAGTCACCTCCCTGGGGAACCCGTTGCGTAGATTGGTCTCCCGCTCACTTAAATTTCTAATGTGCAGGACAGGCATCACCCTGGGGAACACTGATTGATGTCCCGCACACTGAAATTTCTAATGTGCAGGAGAGGCATCTCCCTGGGGAACCCGTTCCAAAGATTGGCCTCCCGTTCACTGAAAATTCCAATGTGCAGAAGAGGTATCTCCCTGGGGAATCCGTTACATAGATTGGCCTCCCGTTCTCTATAATGTGCAGGGCAGACATCTCCCTGGGGAACTTGTTGCACAGAATGGTCTCACGGTCACTGAAATTTCTAATGTGCAGGGCAGGCATCGCCCTGGGCAACCCGTTACATAGATTGGCCTCCCGCACACTGATATTTTTAATGTGCAGTACAGGCATTTTCCCTGGGAACCCGTTACATAGTCTAATGTTTGCAAATTTCGGCAGCCTCCGAAAATTATTTGATTAAAGAAAATGTTTGGAATGTACTTTAAAAACCCAGGACATCAAAGATGGCTGCACCAGCCTCGTGGCAAAAAAGAAAGACAGCCTGTCTGAATAGCTCCCGTCACTGGCTGACAAAATATTTTAAAAAATACCAGCCTCTGAGTACTTGAATCTGTCAATCAACTGCGGTTTAGGAAGTTTTCAATACGGAACAAAGGACTTTGTTTACAAGCCCTTAACAGTGTTGCCTCAAGGTCTTAAAACTTGAAGCTGTCAATCAATTGCAGTTGGGCGGTGACCACAGGACAAAGGATTATTTACATGAACACTTGAGTAATCTTTACCGAACACTTAAGGTTTGTTTGACCAGCACTTGAGTAATCAGTGGGACATTTCAAACTGGTCAGCTCCTTTCACAGACCAGTCAAATGAATAGGAAACGCATTCAAAGCCATTACAGTCAATGGGGACAGATTCATCCCTTTTGTCACCCAAATACATTCAGATTTGGGCGCGAAGATAAGGGCTCCCAAATGGGGTATAGAGATAGCCCCTCAGGAAGACATTCTCCCTCTCTCTACCGCCTCGCATCTGGAGCCCTGTCTTCAAGAGGACCGTCACAGCCCGCCCAAAGAAGTGGAATACCAGCAGTTACTTCTGAATTAATGGGGTATCTCTACTTTGGGTGGTGAAAAATCCAAGGCAGACAGCAGGGGCACGGAGCAGGCGTTTACTGGTGAGCATAAACTTTCTGGCCCATTATAAGTCGACCTAGATTAGTACAAAGGGTGGGAACTTAAGGGGAATTTTGTTAAATGATCATTTTTAGTCAATTTTCCCTCGATGTGTCCGTCTTCTTTTCTCCTCCCCGTTAAAGTAAAAGTGTGCTGTAATTCATAATAATTTTCACTCTATTGCAATTTATTCTTTTTTTCAAAACAACATTGGTTTTCTTTGCACCCAACCACAGGTCTCGTATTGTTTATATCACTACTGAAATAAGTCCGGCGGTCAGAAATAAAGAGGAAGCGATTCGAAACCGCACGGGGCTGGAACAGCGCAGACATATGCCTGACTGGCCAGACACAAACACCAAATCCAACCTTTACAAATTGGCAACTGCGGCAGGACCGTCCGTGACAGTATGTAATGTAGCAGACGGTGTTCTGGGTCTGGAGAGAGCAACAGTTATTGGTTTTCTTTTTATCACAACTTTGGATTTGTGGTTAGGTACCTGCAAGCTTAGGGAAGTTAAAGCAGACAGTTGGGAAAAGGGAATGGAGATTGATGAACACCAGGCCTAATAGAGAGCCTGGTCGTCCAGTTTAGTGAGGACAAAAGCCAAACGAGGCACGAGTTAGAGTACCTGAAGTGCCTCGTTACAGAGGCCAAGACTAATGAGATGAGGGTGCGGGAGGAGAAAGCCCGCCTGTTACAAGACGTAAGAGAGCAGGAGGAAAAGGTTAGGGAGGTAAAGGCAGCGTATGAGCTGGCCTGCGACCAAGGGTTTGAGGAAGCACATCATGACCCCTGTAGGGAAGAGATAGAAAGCTTAAATATGGCTTTAAAGAGGGCAAAGGGGATGATATGTCTTATCAGCCCGAAGATAGACCAGTTGGACTTATCCAGCAACCCAAATAGAACTGC
This sequence comes from Somniosus microcephalus, assembly GCF_052327205.1. NCBI lineage: Eukaryota > Metazoa > Chordata > Chondrichthyes > Squaliformes > Somniosidae > Somniosus > Somniosus microcephalus. The sequence goes on from NW_028225183.1 coordinate 35,888,336, forward strand.
CCACAGGCAACACCCAGAACAAAGTTGGCTAGGGAATCAGAGGACCCACGACCACCACCCATAGCTCTGAGCTTTCAGGAGCTCTGGCACCGAGCGGGGTGGAGGATGAGGTGGTAGAGGAAGCACAGCAGGCCCCACTAGACAGGCCAGGACCAGGACCAGTGCAACGCCTCCACCAACGGAGGTACGGTCCGCCCGTTGATGACGAAGTTCCAGGGGCCATCCAGAATCAGATTGTGGTGCTGTATGGCACCCAACAGCTCAGTGCCATGATTAGCCACATCCCCACGCTCACTAAAATGGAGACCCCTCTCTGCATTTCAGGGCGATAGAACAAGCAGCTTTTGTCAATGACTGCGATAATGCAGAGCAAGCTAAAATTCTGCTGTTTTCCCTGGGAGGTGGTCTCCTCCAGGCCCTATCTGGCGAGTTATAAAGTGGGCAGAATGATTATGAGGACCTGAGGAATGAGATACTGGAGGCCATGGGACTCAACGAAGGTAGTACGTTTGCCTGGGTAGAAAGAGCGGTGCAGCTCCCAGGGGAGCGCCCGCAGGCGTTCGCAGACAGGCTGTGATCAGTCTACTGGAGTGCATGCCCGGGAATTCCAGGGCGGGCATCACTGAAACCAGTCCAATTGACTCACTGGCTCCATTGTCTTATGACAAACACCATACCCCAGATCCAAGCCCAGTTCGCAGCTTACTTTGACCCCCGAAACCCCCAGATCACTGAAGAAGCGGTGATCCGCAGGCTCACATTAGATTTAGAAACATGAGGTGTCTCGAGACGCCCCAACCCAAGGGAAAAGACCATGAGTTTAAAACTGGGCGCCAGAGTAGGAACCAGAGGCACCAGGAGGGGAACCGTCCCACCCAGGCTAAGTTAAATTGTTATGTGTGCGGGAAGGACGGCCACTGGCGCAAGGATTGTAGCAATCCTTGGAAGGAAAACAACGGAAAAATCCCACAGACCCAGTCCAAAAGGAAGAGACAGGAATTCCCCCCGCCTCGGTCGAGTCACTATTGGAGGCAATGCGGTTACTTCTGACTGGCCAGGGGAGAGTAGCAGCCAGCACCGGTGCTTTGACCCCGTCTGCCCCATCCAACTCCCAGCAATGACTAGAGCCAGCGCAGCCTGTCGACCTGTGTCCCTGCGCAAATGCTGAGGGGAGCAGACCCTATGTTAACCTGGGGGTGAAGACGGTGCAGGGGAGAGATTCGATGGACACTGGAGCTTCCAGCATGGTGGTCCATTCGGAAGACCTGACAAATTCACTCCGGTCTAGCAAGGTCCCATTTAGATTAATGGGACCCACAGAGCACAAGCAGGCTGGGGAAAGGTCAAAACCTTTCGTCATATGATTAGGGTCACTCCACACCACATGGGAGGGTAACCAAAATATCGACGAGGTGGCCAAGCAGGAGGACAGGGAAGGAGAGTTCTGGGACCCCTGTATAGCAGGCCCGGTAGCAGCAATCAGGGACAAGGGAGGCACACAGGGGATAGCTTTGGCCCCGGACCAAAAGCTTGTCCAAGCCCAAGATTCTGCCTTTAAGGCTGCCCTCGTAAGGCGAAAGAATTCAGGACAGGGTTTCTGGCAGGCTGCTAGTTATATTAAACAGTGTAAATTGTTTACACCGGAGGCAGGTAAACAGGCAGCTGGGATTGAACCTGAGATTAGAAACCCTCAGCCTGCAGCGAGTACACGCTCATAGGCTGCACAGCAGGCACTGTGGCTTGCGTTAGGGGAGGAGCCATTCCGCCCACTGTTCAGGACACTCCCCCTCTCTTATGGGACTCCGGGGAGGAGCCTGAACCAGGTTTTAAACTGAAGGGGAAGACTCTGAGCCACCGACAGCCCGTGGCGAGCGATTGCACATCCCCAGCCCAGGTTTGCGAAGGGAGGGACCTGAGGGAGAAGGTCCCCAGCCAGCAAGGACTGTGACCCGGGCTAAGCGTCTGGTCGCCAGGGTAGCCCCACCAGCGACACTTCCTAGGAGGTCTCTTCGGGTACCCCAGCCCAGGAAATTCTGGTCACCAGCTTTCCAGTTTAAAGGTGGTCTCCCGATTCAGGGAGAAGCCAATAGACAGAGGTCCACAACCAGCAGCCATGAGCTGTGAGGGACGAGAAGTTGAGATCAGTGCAGCCATGCCACAAGTAGCAGCCTGCAACAGTCCTAACAGGTATTAGGCTGGCCGCCCGGAGACGGGCGATGCTTATATATAGCTTTGTTCAAGCAATGTGTATAGAGGATTAAGTTAGAGTGTGTTAATTTTAATTTTATTTTGCAATCCGGTAGTTTAAGTATTAAAGTATAAGTTTTAAGTGTGGAACCATTCCAGAGTGTTGTCTATGTGAGCCGAGGTCGCGGGACCTGATCACATTACCCGAGCCAGGGGACCTGTCCAGATGCTATTGTTCAGCCTTTTTCAGAGTTTTGAAAGGTGCGGAGGACCATCGGGTCTTTGGATGCTCGGGGAAGGGAGCACCCCTAGCCCACGAAGGGAGGGGTCTGCAGGAGGCAGATGCCCACGAAGGGAGCTGGCCAAAATGACTGGCATCCAAGTCAATCCAGTAGTCTAGAGAGTCCGGCTTCACGTATGGGGAGGCCTCCCTCCAGTGCCCGAGGATACGAATCAGCACGTCAAGAAAATATGTTTCAGAAACTCTGTAAATTTGACTTTTCGGAAGTGAATAAGACCGATATTTAATGAATCATGAGTGATAGCAGATTCGTTTGTATTTTTAGCAGATATGTTTTGGCTTGGTGTTAATCTCATTAAAGGTGCTGTATCGTGTTAAAACTATGTCACAAGTGGTGAAGGGGCATTGAACACCTCCACACTTGAATTATTGTAAATAATCAGTGATGCAGGAGCATTGGACCTCCTCCATGCTTGAATTATTGTAACTACCCATGTTTTTCTATCAATCGATGCCTACCATTTACTGCGATTCTCTTTGGGTAAGGGGGATGGAGGTGTCGGGGGATCAGAGATAGATATAGATAAGTATAAGGGAAGGTTGTTTGTTGTGGTCAGAAATTCTTGCTCACGTTTAAAGAGGATACTGCAAGCAAGTTTTAGTATCCAAGGGGGATCGGTAAGATTCGCAAAATTTCGGAAAATTTCGGCAGCCCCCCAAGATTATTTGATTAAAGAAAATCTGGTTGGAATGTACCTTACAAATCCAGGGCATCAATGATGGCTGTCAGGCCTCGTGGCAAAGGGGAAAGGCAGCCTGTCTGAACACCCCCCATTACAGGCTGACAAGAGGATTGAAAATAATAACAGCCTGTGTGAATATGTTGAAGTACTTGAAACTGTCTATCAACTGCGTTTTAGAAAGTTTTCAATACGAAACAAAGGACTTTGTATACACGAGCTCGCTACAGTGTTGAGCTCTCGACAAGTACATAAAGCTGTCAATCAATTGCAGTTGGAATGCAACCACAAGACAATGAATTGTTTACACTTGTTCTCAAGCACTGTTGACTGTACAATTAAGGATTTGTTTGTCCAGCACTCGATAAATCAACGTGACATTTTAAAACTGGTCAGCTCCATTCAAACCAGTTAAACAAATGGGAAATGCATTCAAACCCATTACACGCAATGGGGACAGATTGGTCCCTTTCGCGCAGCCCAGATGCATCCAGATTTGGGTGCAAAGAAAAGGGCTCCCATTGGGGTATAAAAATAGACCCTCAGGAAGCCATTCTCTCTATCTACCGCCTCGCCTCCGGTGAACTGCATTCAGGAGGACTGTCACAGCCCGCCCAAAGAAGTGGATTAGCAGCAGTTACTTTTGAATTGCTGGGGTATCTACTTCAGGCAGTGAAGAATCCAAGGCACACCGCTAGGGCACGGAGCACATAACTTTCTGGCCCATTACAAGTAAACTGGATAGGTATAAAGTGTGGGAGTTAAGGGGAATTTTGTTAACTTGTCATTTTAGTCAATTTTCTCTCGATGTGTCCGTTTTCTCTCCTTCACTTTAAGTAGCAGTGTGCAAGTGTGCTGTATTCATAATCATTTTCACTGTATAGCAATTTATTTTTCATTTTCAATAAACGTTGGTCTTCTTTGCACACAACCATGTGTCTCGTTTTGTCTATATCACTACTGAATAATTCCGGCAGTCAGAACAAGAAAGGGAAGCGATTCGAAACTGCACGGGGCCTGAAGCAGCTCAGATACGCCTGACTGGCCAGACATAAACCCCAGGGACAAAAACACCCCTCCTCGCCCCTTTCTACAATAGGGAGAGAAGAGATTATTAGATATAGTTAGGGAATGAGAGAGGTTGACAGAAGTGGAGGAGAGATAGATGGAGATAGAGAGAGGAGGGATTACTGGAAAGGGAGAGGGAGTCGGTGACAGAGAGAGAGGGGAGTTGGATTGAGATAGAGACAGGAGAGTTTATTTCATATAGATATGTAGAGGGAGATGGTGACAGAGATAGAGGAGAGATAGGTAGAGACACAGAGAGGAGAGATTTTATTTATTAGTTTATGGGATGTGGGCTCCACTGGCAAGGCCGGCATGTATTGCCACTCCCGAATTTCCCTTGAGAAGATGGTGCTGAGCTACCTCCTTGAACTGCTGCGGTCCGTGTGGTGAAGGTACTCCCACAGTGCGGATAGGGGCAGAGTTCCAGGATTCTGACTCAACAGCATTGAAGTATCGGCGATATACTTCTAAGTCAGGATGGTGTGTGACTTAGAGTGGAATTCTCTATATAGATAGGGAGAGTAGGGTGACAGAGAGAGGGGAGAGAGAGATGGAGATAGGATGAGGAGAGTTGAAAAGATATTGAAAGGCAGAGAGTGTGACAGAGATTGAGGAGAGTTAAATGGAGATAGAGGGAGGAGAAATTATTAATTATAGATGTGGAGAGAAGGTGACAGAGATGGAGGAGAGATGGATGGAGATAAGGAGAACTAAGATTATTAGATGTAGATAGGTAGAGAGACAGGATGACAGTGATAGAGGTGATATAGTTGGTGCCAGAGAGAGAAGCGATTTTGAAATATAGTTAAGGGAATGAGCTGGTGTCAGAGATAGATTAGAGATAAATGGTAAAGAGAGAGGAGAGATTTACATGTAGACAGGAAGAGAGAGAGGGTGACAGAGATAGAGGAGAAATAGATGGAGATAGGAAGAGGATAGATTATTAGATATTGATAGGGAGAGAGAGTGGGTGACAGAGAATGAGGTGAGAGAGATGGAGATGGAGGGAGGAGAAATTATTAGTTATAGATCGAAAGAGAGAGTGTGACAGAGATATTGGAGAGATAGATTGAGGGAGAGCAACGTACGATTATTAGATAAAGATTGTTAGGGAGAGATAGAGGAGAGTTAGATGGAGAAAGAGAGAGGAGAAAAATTAGATATAGATAGGGAGAGAGAGAGAAAGAGACACAGATAGCGGAGTGATAGATGGAGAGAGAGAGTGGGGCGATTCTTAGATGTTGATAGAGCGAGAGAGAGGGTTACAGAGATGGAGGACAGATAGTTGGAGATAGAGAGAGGAGAGATTATTAGATGTACTCTGGGAGAGAGCGGGTGACAGAGATAGATAGAGATAGAGTGTGGAGGTATTATTCTATATATATAAACGGATACGTCTGTCTGTCTGTCTGTCTGTCTGTCTGTCCTTCGGTGTGCATCTGTCCGGCTATACACTCGAAAGTTGTAGAGCGTACCTATGCGTGCGTCACATCAAAGAAAGCTTACCATTCCAAAACGGTCGTCAGCGTATTTACGTTTCGGCCGGACAAAAATTGCGCCCGTGGTATCCAAAAAACGTTCAAAACTCCGCTCATTAGCATCTCATTATCCACTCATTAGCAATAGAGTGAAGTCGAGGTTGACCAATCGTACGCCGGGTTACTGGCGCGTGAGGGCGGGCCCTCCTACAGTCGAGTGACGGGACGAATGACCAATCCTACACTTTGCTGACCTGACGGTAGACCAATCGGTGCATGTGTGGGCGGGCCTTATCGTTCTGAACCGAGGTGAGTAGCCGCCATCTTGCTGCCATTCTTTTTCCCCGCTTTCGGTGTCTTTCTTTTCAAATATACATTTCCAGCAAAAAAAAAAGTTGCTTTTAAAGCTCAAATTGTTATTAAAAAAAGTTAATTAATTTGTACATCTTTTCACTAACCTCTATAATTTTCCTACCTTCCACCGTTTTTGTAGGCCTCGAAGGCTCGGCATCTTCTCCGCAACCACGCCCGAGCTAGGCACCTCCCGGCCCCAGTCAACAAGCGGTCCCCGATCACCGCCATCTTTGTGAAGGCTGGAGTGGCGGGCCTCAGCCGAGCATCGCTACCGCCGCCATCTTAGTAAAGGTTGGTGGGGCAGGAGTCAGCGCGTGCGACTTGAGTCTGGTCCGGCCTCTCACGGTAGGTTGCATGGCGGCGTCTCTCTCTCTGCTCTTGAAGCCAGCTCGGGTGGGGTGCGGGGCTCGGTAGATCGGGGGGGGCGGGCCTCGGGAGATCGGGGGGGAGCAGGAGCTTGGGAGATCGGGGGGGCTGGGCTCGGAAGATCGGGGGAGGCCTCGGGAGATTGGGGGGGCAGGCCTCGGGAGATCGGGGGAGGCCTCGGGAGATCGGCGGGGGGGGCGGGCCTCAGGAGATCGTGGGGCGGGCCTTGGGAGATCGGGGGGGTCTCGGAAGATCTGGGGGGCGGGCCTCGGGAGATCGGGGGAGTGGTGGGGCGGGCCTCGCGAGATCGGGGGGTGCAGGCCTCGGGAGATCAGAAGGGCGGGCCTCGGAAGATCGGGGGGGGCCTCGGGAGAATGGGGGGCGGGGCTCGGGAGATCGGTGGGGCGGGGGCTCAGAAGATCGGAGACGGGGCCTCGGGAGATCTGGGGGTGGGGCGGGCCTCGGGAAATCGGGGGGGGCGGGCCTCGGGAGATCGGGGGGGGTGGGCCTTGGGAGATGGGGGGCCGGGCCTCGGGAGATCGGGGGGAGTGGGGCGGGCCTCGGGAGATCGGGGGCGGGACTCGGGAGATCGGGGGGGCGAGCCTTGGGAGATCGGTGCGGGGCGGGGCTCGGGAGATCGAGGGGCGGGGGTCAGGAGGGCGGGGCTCGGGAGATCGGGAGGCGGGGCACAGGAGGGCGGGGGGAGAGGCTCGGGAGATCGGAGGGCGGGGCTCGGGATTTCGGTGGCGTGGCTCGGTGGGCGGCGGGGGCGCGGGAGGCAGGGGGAGGGGCTCCTGCTGACGGTTCGCTGCCCTCCCCCCTTCTCCCCCTCCCCCTCCTTCCCCCATCCCCCTCCCCCCTCCTTCCCCCTCCTCCTCCCCCTTCCCGCTTCTTCCCCCTTCCCCCTTCTTCCCCCCTCACCCCTGCCCCTTCTCCCCCCTCCCCCCATCCCCCTTCTTCACCCCTCCCCCCTCTCCCCCCTTCTTCCCCCTCCCCTCTCCCCCTTCTTCCCGCCTCCCCCAGCTTCCCGCCTCCCCCTTCTTCCCCCTCCTTCTTCACCACCCCCCCCTTTTTCCCCCATCCCCCTTCTTCCCCCATCCCCCTCCCACTTCTACCCCCTTCCCCCTCCCCCTTCTTCCCACTTCCCCTTCCCCCTCCCCCTTTTCCCCCCCCTTCTTACACCCTCCCCCTTCTTCCCCCTTCCTCCCCCTCCCCCACCCTCCCCGTTCTTCCCCCTCCCTTTTCCTCACCCGCCTCCTCCTTCCCCCCTCCCCCCAGTGGCTATCTCTCTTCCCCCCAGTCGCTCTCTCTTCCCCCAGTCGCTCTCTCTTCCCCCCGTCGCTCTCTCTATTCCCCCCAGTCGCTCTCTCTCTTCCCCCCAGTCGCTCTCTCTCTCTCGTCCCCCAGTTGCCCTCTCTCCCTTCCCCCCAGTCGCTCTCTCTCAATTCCCACCAGTCGCTCTCTCTCTCTCTTCCCCCCCAGTCGCTCTCTCTCTTCCCCCAGTCGCTCTCTCTCTTCCCCCCCAGTCACTCTCTCTCTTCCCCCCAGTAGCTCTCTCTCTTGCCCCCAGTCGCTCTCTCTCTTCCCCCCAGTCGATCTCTCTCTCTTCCAACAACAACATGCCCTTGAAAAAGCCTCGGCACCGCCGGGCACTCCAACTAGTCTATATATATATAAACGGGTACATCTGTTTGTTTGTCTGACTGTCTGTCTGTCCTTTGGTGTGTGTCTGTCCGGCTATGCAGCCTAAAGCTATAGAGCGTATCTACATGTGCGTTATATCAAAGGAAAGCTTACGATTCCAAAACGGTCGTAAGCGTATTTATGTTTCGGCCGGACCAAAATGGCGCCCACGGTATCCAAAAAACGTTCAAAATTCCGCTCATTAGCATCTCATTATCCGCTCATTAGCAACAGAGTGACGTCGAGGTCGACCAATCGTACCCCGGGTTCCTGGCGTGTGCGGGTGGGCCCTCCTACAGTCGAGTGACGGGACGATTGACCAATCCTACACTTCGGTGTCCTGACGGTCTAGCAATCGGTGCGTGTGAGGGCGGGCCTTATCGTTCTGAACCGAGGTGAGTCGCCGCCATCTTGATTCCTAACTTTTCATTTCTTTTTCCTGCTTTCTGCGTGTTTCTTTTCAAATCTACATTTCCAGCAAAAGAAAAGTTGCTTTTAAAACACAAATTGTTTTTAAAAAAAGTTAATTAATTTGTAAAACTTTTCTCTAACCTCTATAATTCTCCTACCTTTCACCGTTTTTGCAGGCCCGGGGCCTAGGCTTCTCCAACTGCCAGCAGTGCATCTCTAGACCCAGGCACCTGGCCTAGACAGAGAGAAACACTGGCAGAGGGGAGAGGGTGTGCTGCCTCAGCTCCATTCCCGGGGTCAGTAGGTGGGGAGGCTTCATAAGCAACTGGGGTCACAAGCCCCGAATAATAATCTGAAGATCTTGTGTTTGCAGCTGAGGAAATGTCTTCTGCTGACAGCCCCAGGTTAACGGCAGCCATCTTTATCAAGGAGGGTGAAATGTTTCAGTGTGACGCCATTTTGATTCAGTGTGTAACAGAGTGCATGCGCGGCCATCTCAGAACAGGAACATAGCGATGGTGGGGCTTCTGTGCTCCAAATCGGGACCTGGTGACCGAGACAGTAAATCGACTGTGTGGGCGGGGCCTAATCTTTCCAACTGAAAAGCAAGCGGCTGCCATTTTTTGTGATACAACACACTGAGAGGTGAGGATCCCTTTTTTAATAAAAATATTGGTGAGGTTGTCAAGTGTATGTTATAGAAAGAATTTCCAAAAATGTTTTATAACTACAGGAAAATTTGTGCTATCCGAAGGTGAGCTATCCGGCAATCTGGAGCCACCAGCAAAAGTCAGCAGCCGTTTTTTATACTTTTTGTTTGTTTTTTTTGCTTTGTTTGAACAGTCAAGCTGTGCAAGGACTGTAGCTATAGCAACAGCTTTGCTACAGAGCTTGCAGGCCACACCTGAGTGTTTAGAAGCTGTTGCTAAGCAACAGTGTTTATTGACAAATACGGAGATAAGAATCTCCATATCTCTCAACATTAACTCTGGAGAGTATGGCAGTTTTGAGGCAAGGCAGCAGCTCGGTCCCGTGGATGCCGGATAGCAAAAGTTTCCTGTACTTTAAGTTTATCTACCACCCTCCCTTTCCAACATCCCCCCATCCCCCCAACCCCCAACCCCCCCTCCCCCCTCACAACCCCCACAACCCTTTCCCCTCATCCCCTCTCCACAACCCCCACACCCCTCCCCCCCACACCCCCTCCCCCCCACACCATCTTCCCCCCACAACACCCACCAACCCTCCCCCCCACACCACCTTCCCCCCTTCCCCACCACACCCCCATTCCCCTTCCCATCCCCTTCCCCACTTCCCCCCACACCCCCATCCCTCATCCCACCCCTCCCCCCACACCCCCAAACCCCTTCCCCCCTTCCAAACCGCTCCCCATCCACCCCACGCCCTCCTCACCCCCTTTCCCCCCTCCCCCCAACCCCTTCCCCCTCCACCCCTCCTCTCCCTTCCCCCCTCCGCACCATCCCCACCCCACTAACCCCCCACCTCCCTTCCCCTCTCCCCCACCACCCACCCCACCTTCCCCTCGTGGCACCCCTCACTTCCCCATCCCCACCCACCCTTTACCTCCCTCCCCTCCCCCCTTACCCACCCTCCCCACCCCTCTCGCCTCCCCCTCCCAACCCCCCTTCCCCGCCTCCCCTCCCCCCTCCCCCACCCCCTCCCATCCCACCTTCCCCTCCCCCCTTCCCCCCTCCCCATTCCCCCTCCCCTTCCCCTCCCCTTCCCCCCTCCCCGCTCCCTCCCCTCCCCTTCCCTCTCCCTTCCCCTCACCCCTCCCCTCCCCCTCACCTCCCCCCCTCCCCTCCCCCTCCCCTCCAACCTCCCCTCGCCCCTCCCCTCCCCCCTCCCGCCTCCCCTCCACCCCTCCCCCCCTTCCCTCCCCCCTTCCCCATCCCCCCCTCCCCTTCCCCTCCCCTTCCCCCCTCCCCATCCTCTCACCTTCCCCTTCGCCCCTCCTCTTCACCCCCTCACCTTCACCCCTTCC